>NW_017728992.1:50758598-50758902 GCF_001723915.1 Gavialis gangeticus | reverse complement strand
CGGGGCCGGGCGGCCACCAGGTGCCACGCGTTCAGCGCCCGGCGGGAGGGAGGCGAGGCGAGGCACACCGGGCAGGGGAAGGGATGCAGGTTGCGGGCGGGAGGGAGCGGCGAGCTCTGCCACTAGATCCTCGCTGTGTAGTCGGCATTGAGGAGAGCTTTGCAGAAAGCCCTTCTCCGCCGGCCACACGCCCCCTTCTTCAGGCAGAGGAGAATGCAAACCTGGTCACATTTCGTCTTTGGCAGGAGAGCTGAAGGGGCGGAGGGGCTAGACCTTCCTGGTCGGAGAAGTTGGTGTTGTGCAA
>NW_017728992.1:50742617-50753598 GCF_001723915.1 Gavialis gangeticus | reverse complement strand
GCGGAGGGGCTAGACCTTCCTGGTCGGAGAAGTTGGTGTTGTGCAAATGAGGCTGGGATCAGAGAGAAAGGAATCAGAGCGTGACTGAAAGACCAGGTTCTTGGGGCAAATCGGATAGCTCGTATTAGAGCAGCTTAAAGAGTTGGGGAAACTTTTCTTCACAAGTTTTCAGGTTGAAAAGCACCCTTGGTCAGGCTGAGGAAGCATCTGCAATTGATGTATGCATGCTCTTCCTGGATGGAAGGAGTAGTAAAGTGCCGTGAGAGTGCGAATGAAATGCATACGTGGATGCTTGGATCCAGGGAAACGAGGCAGCACGCTAGCAAGTGAGATGGGACCAGCGTTTCTAAGCAAAAGAAACTTTGTTTTGTTTTGTTTTGTTCTTGGCTCCAGCTTTCCCTCCACTTCCAAGCCCCAGAGAAAGAAGCAGGGCTGCAAGGGACCCCCCCCCCCCCCAGGGCCCTCCTCCCCCTTTTGGGGGGGGCCCCCCCCCCCCCAGAGGTCTCATCTCCCTGTCTGAGGGAGGCTCAGCCCTACCCAAACCACCTCAGACAAACCATCTCAACTCAACTCACCCTTTCTTGGCTTTAAGAAGCAAGCAACCTGGTTCCAAGAGGGGGAGAAGGAGAGCAGCGGGGCTTTGTTGGCTGCCAGAAGAGAAGGGCATGGTTTTCAACAGGTGGTTTTCAGCCTGTGGTCCGTGAACCCCTGGGATTGGCAGGCTGTGTCTGAGGGGTCCATGAAAGGTGACTGTGATGGATCAAAAGTATGCAGATCCCCCCACACCATTCAGAGGGGTCAGCAAGATTTTTTAGGGGTCCACAAATGAAGAAAGGTTGAAAACCACTGCCCTAGCTCATAACTTCCCTTTGCATAGTCCCCCAAATTAAGACTAAACTTCATCCTACCTAGCCACCCACAGTCACTGCCAGCAGGCCTTAGGCAGGGGCTTGGGAAGTGTGACTATTGAAAAGGAAGCTGTGGGCTAGGAGGATGCATAGCCTCCTCTTCTAGTAGCCAACAGGCCACTGCTAGTTTCTTTTTCTTTTTACTTTGGTAGCAGTTTGCTTTCTTTTTAAAGCAAAGAAAGAGGGTGCAGTCTTGTGTCGAGTTTAGAGGTGCAGACTGAATTAACAGTTTTCACCCAGTATGGCCTCTGAAAATGCTCTGCAGCCATGACCAAACAGAAGTGCACAGCTGCAGAGCACTTTAAAAGGACCCACTCCCATGTAAATCTGAACCTTCATTGCAAGAGGGTTTAGATAAAGACACACCAAAACGGAGCAGCTTCAGTAACTTCTGTCTGCACCTTAGATGATGGTTGTATGGGATGGTTTGAGTAGGGAGGATCCTGCCTCAGGCAAGGGGTTGGACTAGTTGACCTCTGGAGGTCCCTTCCAGCCCTACTTCTGTATGATTCACTGTATGACTTTTTTTTTTTTTTAATTTGGGAGTTAGTGTGAGATCAGCACTGCAGGCTGTTCCTTTTCGGAATGAATCCGGCCTGTGGTTCAACCCTCAAAACTCACTGAACATCCTATTTCAAAATCACAATTGGAAGGGAGAATTACTGCCTTTGCACAATGTAACTGACTGCTGTAATTCATAGCTGCACATAGGTACAGGCCAACATTTTGGTTCCTTGCCTTCCTGTTACAAGTCAGATGTGTAACCAAATGAAAACCAAATTAAATGCATCAGAAATGAGAGAAATCAGCATGAGAGCAACAGGCCTGTGCCTCATACCCAACGAAAGTTATGCATCAGAATATTGCCAGGATCAGTTGTTGTATAAAACAGGCCCAAGGTGTGGCCTGGCTCTTTTCACAAATGAAAAAAATAGAGTTGAAATGAGAAATATTTTTAAAGATTTTAAAGTGATGCAGAGGGATATTTCTTGGGAGGGGAGGCGATTTCCCTGGAAAGTCAGGAAAAGCTGAGACATCTTACAGAGGCCCGCAATAAGACATAAAACAAGTCACAAGCCTCTAGAGTTGAATCTCAACAGAAAAAAAGAGAGATGGTTGAAGAAAAAAAACAGACAAGAGTGACTGTACAGAGTGTCACAAAAATTAGAGGAGGAACCAGTTTACTCTTTCAGGAAGTGGTTATCTACTACATTTCTTAAACTGAGATCAGTAAAGCTATGGGGCTTTTTAAATACGTTTCTTCAAATAACCAACTTTATTTTTGCTAAAAATTATAGGATGTAAGCAGCATTTTAAAAGAGTTACTGTAAAACAAATCAAGGATTGGCTTGAAGATGAGCTTTTTATATCCGTTTACTGAAACGCAGCATCCTATTCCACGTATGAAAACCAATTTGATAGGAAAGGCAGGCAAGTCTGGGATGAAATCTTCTGACAAGCATCCTTACACACAAGATATTATTATTATATAAAATTCCCTACTGTGTAATTCTTTCCTGTAAAGCTTCTCAAAATTGTGGGTCAAGCAATGTGTACTGAGGTATGTACCTGCTTCAACAAAAATAAGTGCATTTTAATAAGCCCTTCTCCCAAACTCCAGATCAAATGCCTGCAATTCTGTGAAAAGAGTTCTGGCAGCATCAGACTTACAAGAGTGATATGCACTGTCATATAATCAGAACCCCAACATGAAACTAAACCTTTAATTTATGCCCATCTGGGACAGTGAATTCTGCCCCAAGTCACGCAAGTTTTATTCAATATGAGCAAAATGTAGCATGGTATATGCCTACTAAGTATTGTTACTGAGAAACTTGTTAAAGCTGAATTAATTTGCCTATAGACATGAAATCAGAAAGTCTTGTAAAACGATAATCACTTACCTCAAAGAAAGAAACCTGAGAAAGTATGATTATTCTAACATAAGGCTCGTATTTTACAAACTCAAACACTAGAACACGTCAAACAAAAATAAAATACTGTAAGCCTCCTTACCTTTGCCCCAGTACTCCCACCACCAAGCATCCTATCCAGCTTTACTTGACCTGTGTCTAATACCTCAGTCTTAATTCTACTCTTTAATTGTGTATTCCTTGGTGCCAGATACCAAATTGAAAAGAAATTATGCATTTCAAGTTGGACTTTTGAAACAGTCTATATCCACATTAAGGGTTGTCCAATTATGTTGTACAGATTGCAAACCTATATAGTGTAATTGATAAAAAAAAATCATGCACAGACAAAGCCCAAATGTTTATAGTGTAAGGCCTTGTTTACACCCCTTTTACATAGGTTTTGTTAAACCGGGTTAAACTGGCAGATTCCGACATGGGTTCTCTTCTATTGGTCGTGACAATATACCATAAATATAACTCACCTATGGCCAATAGCTCTGCCATGATTTTAGGTGGATTTCTGTACCATCTCTCCTTATAAAGTGCACCATCCTTAGTCTTTGCTGTTCTTATTTAACTGTATAGACATCAGTGATTCTGGAAACAACCTTCACAAAACTAAGCGTTTCATGAAGGAATGGACAAAACTGAGTAACATATTCACAGGCAAAAAGTTGTATCCAATTCAACATCAGAAATTCATTACAGAATGGTGGATAAGATCTAGGTGGATAAGATGGGTATTTGGACTATGCAGCTATTATAATGGTCTTAGAGAAAGATGCCTGTAGTTGTCTTATGCAAAGACAGCTGATAAAAATGCTCAGTTAAAACTTTTTTAAAAACTTAAAATAAGGAACAAATAGAATCTTTTTGGGGGAAAAAAATCAATTTCCTACCAATATGTTGGTAATATAACACCTGGATAGGATCATACATACCTTCTGCAGTTTGCCAAACCTTGGTGACTAACACCCAAAAACTAACAAACATCTTTCCAGAAATAGTCCAAGCTGATTTTGTTTTGTTTTGTTTTTTTACCAACACAATAGAAAAGCTCCACTCTGAGTTATCACAAGGCAGGAAAAATTAAAACAGCTGACCTTTCAAATTCTTACATAAAAGTTGGTTGTAAGATGGATCTCAATGCTTTAATAAAGAAAAAGCCTGAAAGAAAAAAAACGTACCTGCATGTGACATTTTAGGCAAAAGGCTGAGTGTGAATGAAGCTAGGGGAAAGGGAAGTAACCACAATCATATAATTGAAACCTAGTTAATCTTATGCAGAGATTAGTTCTACAGAATTATTACTAACTTACTGAAAAAGTTGTGTATCCTCCTTTCATTCTGTCATTTGCTTCCATCTCATATACTTCCTTCATCCTGGTTCGCCTGCTCATTCCCATCTGTGACGATTGCACTGTGAAGTGTTTGGTTTCCCAAAGCTGCACTTGTATACTTTTTAACATCATGACATCAATACTGAACAAAGACTGCAAGCTTTTCAGGGGCAGCAGCCTGCATTTACCTGTTGCATAATGCACTGTGTGCATGTATGGGCCTTACATTCAAAGGAGCAATAATAGAGATACAGACTGTTTTATAAGTGTACTTCGTGCATTATTAATTTGATTAAAAGTATCAGGGACACTGCTGTTCTCCATGATATAAGAGCCAGAGTTGTTCCTGTCCCAATGGCCCCACCCACACTTTAAATATCAGAGATGCTGATTCAAGTTATTCAAGGAAAGCAGAAAAACAGGATGTATAACTATGAAGGCCACAGTGAAAGGATGCTGTGATGTCTTGAAGCTAAGAAACTGAAGTGGTCATTTGCATTGAGAAAGGAGATAAGGATTATCTAGTACATTAGAATTTTCTTGCTCTGATTAGACACTATCAGTTTCTCTACCTAGGACACAACATCTGAAAATTACTTTGATACAAAAAAGTTGTTATTTTCAACATTAACAGACCACTTTCAGTCCAAAAGCTGTTTAATAAATCTTTCTTCCCACCAGCAGTAACTGTGCCAGCTGCAGTATTTTGCAATGTAAAAGAGACAGTAGCCCAAAATACTGATCTTAATTTTCCAGTACTGCCAAGCTGAATTCTGATGTAGTGGATAGGGCAGCCACAGAGACCCTGTTCCAGCTCTCTGATCCTTGGTTTCAGTTTTCCCAGAGGAAGTTAGAGCTCCTGGATCCCTACTTTAGCTTCTTCCACTGAAGCATATTCTAGCAGTAGATCAGGTACAGTGATGCAGGATTTTACCGTGCTCCCTTCTGCCCCTCTGTCACTCTTGACTTACCCGCTTTGTCCAGGGACAGGCATCATCTGTCACATTTACACAGTACAAAGATTAGAAAATCCAGAAGATTGGAGAGTCCAGGTCCCACAGTTTGCAAAAATAAGCTTTTATGAAACCCATGGCCAAGATAAATGTTTGAATTTCTTGTATTTCCTTTACGTTTCAACCTTGTCTTTTAAAAAAATGAATAAATACACGTCACTCTTGGTGTTGCAACCCCAGCATAGCTGCACCGTCCTAGTGTGTGTGAACGTGCCAGATACATCAACTAGAAACTTAGAACAAAAGTGGAACTGACAAGTGTGTTCATTGTGTAGGATGAGAACAATGCAAAGTAAAAAAAAAGTAATCAAGCAGCATATGTGGGAGAAAGGTCAATACATAAGATTTTTTAAACATTTTTTAAAATTAAACTTTATTAATTCCAGCAACAGAAATCTAGAGTCTTACCAATAGGCACCACTTAATAATAACACTTAGCTTTCACAGAGCACTTTTCAGAGCTCAGAACATTTTGCATATTTCCTTGTTCCAGACTGATGGATTATATCAAGTAAGGATCATTGCAATCAATTAGTCTGACATCCCATACAATACTAGGTGTAGGCCGAGACAGGCATGAAGTGATTTGACCAAGGTTGCTCAGCATATCAGTGGCAGAGCTGGAAATAGACACTCCCCTCCCTTCTCTCCTCCTGCACACATGCATCTCTTAAGTCCCAGTTGACCAGTCCACCAAAAATGTCAGCTGGAAATCTTATCACCAAAGAATGCTATTTTAGTCAGGACATAAACCTGGAATAAATAAGTTAATATTAAATATTTGCTCCACTAAGTCTGTCCTAAGTTACTCCAGAATGCAAAGCAGACTTAAAGCTAGCTTGACAAATCAGCTAAGACCTCACTTGTGTATGGGAGTTGTCTAGGGATGCACAGACAACGTTGCTGGGCCAGTGCTGACTCTGCACCACTTTCCCTCTTACCACCTAAAGCCTACAGGGCTTCTTGGAGGAGTGGCTGCAGTACTGTCATTCCCTGACAATTCCTGCCTGCCCAAAAAAAACCCCCAGAGGGTGTATTGGAGTTAGATGCTAATCAGAGGAACCCTGAGGCTCTTCTAAGGTGCTGGGAACCAAAATAGCCCTTCACCAATTTTGACAGTGTGTGTTAATGAAATCCTCTTTCCTTCCCACCTTCAGCTGTATCTTGAATTCTACCCTAAATAAAGTCAAGCCAGACTCAGTTGTCTAGCCCTTAATGTACAACAATGAATCCCTTAAGGAACTAGAAAAATATGTAGTTATTGATTACACACAGAGCATGTCTGACAGACGTAACAAAATGACCAATGTCATTATACTGACCTGGCAGGGGAAGTACAATGATCACCAAGGTGGTTTTCCTACTGGTAGGGGAAAACCACAAACATGGCATGGGGTAGTACCCTGACCAAGGCAATGCAATTAAAATGGCACTGTGTAGTGGAGGGTTGCACCCTTGTCTGCATGTGGACAGGACTCCCTACAAGATCCTCCTAGTTAGCCTCCCTCCTCAACTTCCAGTGGGAAGATGTCAGCTATATGCAGACATTATGTTAATAGGAGACTCATCCCTAGCTTGCTCCTGCGGTCATATGGCTGAGGGCAAGTGAAACTCAGGGGCATGGGCCCACATGTAGGATGCCTACCAAAGGATTTGGAAGTATCTGAAGCCCCAGGCTGGGGAGGAGGATGCTTGCCAGCAGCAGGGCCACATATGGTTCTTGAATGACTCACATGGATTTGGAATCAATTTGGCTGATTTGACTGGGGACACGAAAAATTTTCCTAAAAAAAAAATGACATAATGCTCTTAGGACTTTACTGAAGAAGCTTAATTGAGAACCATGCTTCTAGTATATACTATTCAACTTTATATCTTAGACATGATAAAGAATGGCCAAACTGATACCTGAGTATGTGACATATACTTAAGTCCATTTGCTAAAACTATGGGGCACAAAACATGATTATTACAATTGTTATAACCTATTGCTAGCACTGCACAACTATTAAAAAATAAAAACATTTGAACTTGGCAGTGTTCTTTTGGCCTATTAGTACATAATTCACTATCTAATAAGGTTTTCAAAAGCATGGCTTACTGAACTCTCAATATAATTTTTAAATATGAGAAAGCAAATGGTTTGACATTTGCAATCCTTCATCTCCAATATACTGGGGGCTGCTGTGGTGTGGGCACTAAAGCACATAGTTGACAGCCCAGAGGCCACAGCAGAAGCGCTCATGATGCAGCCTGTCAACAAATCTGCAAATTTTGTTAAATGCATTGTCACAAGAAATTAAAAAAGAAAGGATTGCCAATATATTGTCTCAGGAACAAGTTGTACAGATTGGGGCATGTAAACAAAAAGCAAGAAAAAAAGATTTAAAAAGAACACTACTTTGGAACTGTTAACTCATGGCTTCTTGTCATCAGGCACTTTGTGTTTTTAAAAAAAATCAATTTAAGATTTCACTACAACTAGTAGATTTGATACAGAGTACAACCTGGTTTTGTCCATGTTAACCAGTTAATGCTTGTCAGCATTGTGACACCTAACTGACTGTTAACAATCACATTACAATAAGATTACATTTCCCAGTGAAGGCAAGAAGTAAGGGGGTTGTGTATTTACACAAGACTATTTGTCCTAATGGGTTGATAGTGCTGAGGTCTTCTTATGAGAATAGACATGCTAATGCTAATAAAAACTGGTTCATTGCTTATCATTTACAGCCTGACAAAGCACAAGAAGTAGGAGCAGGTCCTTAATCAGAAACATCCAGCTGACACGTTAACCAGTGGTTATGTAATAAGTTAGAGATAAAAAATACCTATATTATTTTATTCATTCCTTGAGGCTGTCATAAGCTTGTTCCCTACAATATATTCTCCAGTGTCTTATTAGTTTGCTTTTAAATGTCATGAGGTATAGAGATTTAAACCCTTTTGGAGACTGCTCCATGGACACACACAGGAGAGATTTGGAAATGGTGTTCAGCCGTCAGAGCAGTGAGGAAATGGAAGTCAGGTAGCACCTGCTAAGGAAAGCATGGGCAGGAGCGACTGGAAACCTTCAGAGGAAAGGTGAAGGAGGGGAAAACGGTACGCAACTTCCATGAGGAGCTATCTTTGGATATATGAAAGTGGGGGTGGGGGTAGATAAATAACAGGATTTGGGACACAGGAAACTTCTACAGCAGGGGTTCCCAAACTGTGGAGCATAGATGTGTGGTTGCTCACAAAGCCGTGGTGAGCCATCTGCAGATCGCAGAGCCTTCTCCGCCCTTTCCATTGATAACATCGGTGATATGGGCACATGGAGAGAGAGTCTGAGGCTTGACAAAGGCCTGTTGGGTCCAAACAGTTTGGGAACCACTGTTCAGGAGAGGAGGTTAACAGGAAAGATGGCTAAGAGGAAATAAGAGGCAAAGGTACTGAGAGGAAAGAAGCCCCCAGATCAATGGCCATGAACAAAGTTCCAGTACTCTTCTCCCACTTTGCTTTGTGCCTAGCTATCCCAAAGGCAAATGTGGGCCTCATCTACACTATCTGGTATTACAAACAGAACAGTGAGTATGTCCACAGCTCTCCAGTAGCAGCATATCCCCTTTCAGTCAGCAGAGCAATGCCTGCTCTGACAGCATCAGAAGGCTGCTATTACCACAGGGAAGCCTCCAGAAAGTGTGTGTAAATTCATCTAACAGTTGTAGCCCCTTTAACAGCTGCTGCAGTGGGTAGGGATACATTCTGGTGCCGTCCCTGTGCCAGTGTCTGTCTGCTGGCAAAGGGCTTGTCATATGGGCACGCCCTGTCTTAGGTCTGGTCTGCAGTACAGAATTTGGAGTATAATAAAAGATACCAATTTTACCCAAAGAACCTTGTCTGCCTATGTCCTTAGACCAACCCAGCTACAACCTATACCCGAGGCTGTAATCTGTCAATAACATAGCTGTGCCCCAAAAGCCCCTAACATAAGATACAATTGTACTGTCCAAATCACGGTTGTACCAGTGCAGCTTATTTTGTTTGGGGAGTGGTAAGAACAGGTGTAGTTTTGCTGAAACAAGCTGTCTTCACAGTAGAAACATTTGGCTGAGAAAAGTATAGTGTTGTATATAGTGCACAGCATAGTGCTGTATATTATATTTTTTATAGTAAGTGTTACCAGCTCATCTACACTATACTGTCTCAGAATAGATATAATAGCAATGCTTGTTAGTGGACAAGCAGCTTATACTATAAGGAGCTCTTGTACTGATATAGTTAAACCACCTCCCTAAACAATAAGCTGTAGCAGTAACAGGGCTCTTTTGACAAGATACCCTCCCTTCTAATATAAGTTATGCCTATTTGGTGGAAGTGGTGGGTCAAGGGACAGTGGCAGTATAACTATGTTAGTTAGGGACGTGCATTTTATGCCCCTAGCTGACATAGCTCTCTGTCACAATTTTGTAACATAGACCTGAAAGGAGTGTAGGCAGTCTCAGTGTTTGAAGATTGTTTCCAAGTCTTTAATTAATTAAAAAATACAAAATATTTCCAGACACACAAATCTTTACACTTAAAAAGTTCAAGTAGTAAATAAAAAATGTTAAAGCACACATTTTAGGCATTAGGTGAATTTTAGATGAACAATTAGCTGCTAGAAATAATTCTAAGATAAATTCTTTGTCTGTTCCCTGATCCTCTCAATTCATTCAACAAAGCTCCATATCCTGGCGTTCTATGTACTTTACTCATGAGAACTCTCAGTCAAAATTTAAGGCAAAAATCATACATATACTGGCCTCAGAGTCATCACAGTTTAGTGCAGAGCTGGCAAGTACATACTCATTGCTTCCAAACCCAAGGATGAAGTAAGTCATAAAGAAAAAAAATGTTGAAATTCTGCAAGGTTGTTGGTTGTAGCCTTGTAGGTCTAAGGACATAGGCAGGCAAGGTTCTTTGGGTAGATGTGATATCTTTTATTAGACCAACTAAATAACTGGAATAAAAGTTCTTTGCATACTTTCAGGAACAAACACCCTTCTTCCCAGTGCTTAAAGAAGGGTGTTTGTGCCCAAAAGCTTACACAGAACATTTTTCCAATTATTTAGTTGGTCGAATAAAAGATATCACATCTACCCAAAGAAACTTGCCTACATATGTTGAAATCCTAGTACTTTTACAGAATTCTCTTTAACACCTTTCATGATCCGATTATAAACCCTTGTGGTTCCTTCAGTTGCTGGGGCTGACATCTCAACCATCCATGTCAATTAAATGGCAACTCAAGAAAGGATTTTTAACTGAAACATTGCTGACAAATCATATATATTCAGTTCATGTTGATCCCTTTGTTTTGTCTTTTTCTCCTCTTCAACAAATGGTAAACTGCCAAGATCTCGATTAAGGATACCAATTGTATTCCTGCTTGTCATTTGCCCCATGTGTATGGTTGAAGATTAACCCTAGAGTCTCTGTAAAAGACACTGTAGTCTACATCATTTAACAAAACTATGAAGGAAAGGTGAAAATTAAAGCTGAGGATGAAACCTATTGCAATTGTATGTCATAAAAAGGTAGTCTGGGAGACTGAAGGGGAAAAGACGGGTAGCATGCTTGGCACCACAATGAATGAGAAAACAAGCTTTTTACCTGTGGGGGCCTTAATACAAAGCCTGATTTAAAGCACAAATGAGCATGGGTTTGATTAATGTGTCCTACTCCTCACTGGCTGATTATCCACCTGAAAGGCACCCCTCCTGTTGAAGGATGCTGGCATCCATAGTTTCATAGTTTCATAGATTTAGGGTTGGAAG
>NW_017728992.1:50726767-50742606 GCF_001723915.1 Gavialis gangeticus | reverse complement strand
TGGTAGGCGGCAGCCCCCGGGCAGGGCCCCTGGCAGCTGGCAAAAATGACACAAAAATGTCAATCAGAATGTATGTGAACTGTCAGTAAGATGCAATACAACTAAATACTCCACCAGTGCTCCATCTTCTTTTGCTTCTATGTTTGTTTCATTTTTACGTACTATTTATCCTTGTTATGCCATATGTCACAAAGATATGTAATACAGGCTTATTATGTAGTATATAGTCTCAGTGAGGTGAAAATATGAGTTGTGGTTTCTCCTGTAATTGCAGCTGATTTACCTCCGAAGACTTGTGTAAACTCTGGCCTATTGTTTTTGAGGCATAACTTACTTCAATAAAAATAGTGGGGGTTTTTTTTTGAAAACCACAACTTCGCCACCCAGTTTGACACACTTCACCCTGATTTGCCCTCTTTTCTCAGGAGAGTCTTGTTCCTGAACCTGCAAATAATGTGTCTAAATTGAAGATCAGCAACATAATTTTATAGAAAGGAAATTTATATAGTGCCTACATTTACTTCTGTAACCTAATTAGAGCTGGTGATATTAGTCCCTCGTTATAATAAAAGGCAAACTGCTTAACCAAGCTTAGAAAATTAAGAGGAGGAGGAGTAGTAGGCTTCAGATTTCATGGAAACTGAAGGTTTGTGTAAGTCTGGCTACTTGGAAAGCTGTCAATAGGAGTGACAGGAAAGTCTTGGGTTATCCCACTGCTTTCAGTCAGAAAAATAACTGGGAATTTTAGATAGCTGGAACAATTGTGGAATAAAGCAAAAGTAGGTTTGGAAGGGTACACTACAAGTCAATGTCCAGCTGTAAACCGTGTGTCTACCAGGATTATTTAGCTAGGGATGGCAGCAGAACATGGTTAAAAGGCCAAACAAAGGAAAAACAATTAAATTGCTGTCCCAGTTAAATGGGGCAGAAGCATATACAATAAAGGCTGCTGAACTGAAGTGGGCTACTTTATAGGAGTAAGTAATCATTGAAAGATGGCTCTACCTGGAAAGTGAAGGGAATTTTAAAATGTAAGCATTTGCCAAAGGTCACTGCTCTAACATGGACTAAAATTGGGCTAGTCTGATTCAGGGAACCACAACAAACTCCCTGTGGCTGTTGCCTACACCATGTTCAAGCCCAGCTTGATTGCAGTGGGGAAATGGGGCCCAAGCCTTTGATAGCATAGTCATAGGCTGTTTCAAACTCCACACTGCAAATTCATGATTTCTTTCCTATTAACATAGAAACAGATGTGTACTATCTTGTCATTCTTTTCATGTTTGAAAGGAATTGTAATTATTCAGCTAGGATCAGTGCTAGCGAAAAAGCAAAAGCTATGTTTACAGAGTCAGTGCAGGATTCCCGCGATGGCTAAAAGTCTTGGGTTGTCATCCAGACTAATAAGCACAGGACAGACTGGTAAAATGGAATCACATGAAGTCAAGAGGTCCTAAACTATATTGTGGGATTTGTACGATAAGATGTCATGACAGAATTCCTATTCATGGATTGTATGAATTGACAAGTTTCTCCCAAACTTTTTTCAGGCTACAACACTATGTTTTTCCAGAATTCTAGGAAACAAGCCAAGTGCGATAACTAAGTTGGAAAATTTGTTTTGCAGAGTGTAGTAGCCAGAACTCAATCTGAAATATTCACATGGCAGAAATTACTAGAGAGAGTACACATGATTTGCCAATAAACCAATGATCCAATGATCCAGTGATCCTTTGGGCCAGGGGACAAGTGGGGAGTGAGCAGAAGAAACTAACTTTTGTTGAAAACTTCCTGAGCAATTGTAGTTATTGGTGATAAAATTGCCTGCTTTCCTAACACTAGGAAGGCTGAGTTTATTTAAATGTGATACCCTGTAAGGAATTGTGTGTGGAATCCTATAGTTTGCAAAACCTGCTGCAAAGAGGTAAGACATATTTGAGAAACAATTACAAACAAAAGTTAAATTCCTTCCAGTTAAGTCTAAATTATGGGGAAGGGTTACAGTGGCTGATGTGATAAGCTGGGATGTAAAACATAGTATGTGCAATGAAGAGAAGGCTTTTAAAGATACAAGTAACCTAACAAGGAGATGGTTTGAGTAAGCTGTAAAAGAAGAGTGATATAAGTTAAAAGGACACATGGCTAAACAGTTTTAAAGAATCATTTAAAAAAAAAGTATTTGATTGCTGCAATTTTCTTTGATTAAAAGAAGCAGAATTTAGAGAATCCATAATAGGGATTTGGAGACAGGGTAATGAAATGATCTGTTAGAAGAGCTCTCTGTTATTGCTGTTATGCAAAAGAAGAGAATACATACATGCAACAGGAATCCTATTTCCTAGTATGGTGAGAACAAGTTAATGTCCAGAATAAAAATGAAAATAGTTGTAAAAAAAAAAAGGCTGAAGATGAAAATATCAGATAGTGTACATTCATGAGTTACGAATGTGACTGCAAAGGGCTTAAAAATCCCAATAAAATGTTAGCTAAATAGTATGCCTGAGCAACACAACAGTTTAGTAGATCACTAGTTACCTTTCTGGACTTGAGGCACTCTTGGCTAGTCTTGAGGCACCCTGGTTGAGAATCACTAGGCTACATGCTATTAACTTAGGTGTGAAAACCTAGACTCTGGACCACGCTAGGGAATGCCACAATGTAATATGGCATTCCTGCTCTGCACATACTATATGGTAGCATTGCAAATTTACCAATCAGCATGTCTATGGGAGAGTGCTTATATTTGAGTGCCCAGCACTGATCTATAGATGCTGTGCTACTTGTGTGTGTGAGCATAGTGCACAAGGGGAAGGCATGCTATCCTTCATTGCAAAGCTTCATAGCATAGGCTGGAGGCAGTGTAGACATGCCCCAACTAGCATTTTTTTTGTTTCAGGTTTCTATAGGATTCTGACTGTTGACTCTCACCGTGGACCCAGCATGCACTTCCTTAGGGATGTCTCCTCCATTGAGCTCCATTGCAGATTTGAGAGGGTCTACAATAGAGAAGCAAGCGTTGTCTTCTCATAATGCTTTGTTGTTTTGCAAAGCTTATTTTTCACCTTGGTTTAAAAGCAATAACCAGTACAATGGATTTAAGGAATTTTCACCCCAAATTACAATAAATTTCTCAAGAAGCAATCTGGATGCCAAATTAGGCATGGACAATGTAGATCAGATTTACCAGCAAGGAAACAGGGCAGAGTGGCTGCTACAACTAAATTCCTGAAACACTGCCCTTTCATTGCACTCTGTCAAAAATATCTTTTGTGATCAGCTTTTGGGTTTTGCTGTAAAAAATGGGAAGTTACAGAATTTTGATACACCTACCTGTGAGAATTCCAAACTTGTGTAATTTACCCAGTATCAGTTTTGAGGAAAAGAAATGCAAGTGATGTAAGCATTTTGTAATGATTCACCTTACACTTACCTCAATTAGAAACTTGGTAGTTTTGAGAGCAAGATCTGATTAAAAAAACAACAGAAAGAAATGTGTGTATCCTATTATTGTTTCTTTACAACGTACAAAAACTCTCTCAAAACATGTTTCGTTAAAGGAAAAAACTGCTTTTTCTTTTTTAATTAAAATTAGTCCTCACATCCATGTCTTTGCTAAAAGATCCTAACAAGATCTTACGAAGTCTTGGCTAATGATGTCACACTGCACAAGGCTGTATTCTAAGATGATGATGCATGTTTACTTGCCTAAGAAGTAGGAGATGCTAGGGCTTGCCTCTGTTGAAGTTTTGCTGCTTTTACTATACTGACAAAGTGGAAGAACTCTCATGATGTGGACACAATTATTATACACACACACACACACACACACACACATATGTACATATATCTATATATATACACATATACATACACACATACACACATATATATATGAGCTAATTAATTATCATATATATCTATAGATATATGTATATAAGCTACTTATTTTTGTTATTTATTATTTATTACTACTTACTACTTATTACTTATTAGAACCAGACTAGATGGAAGCTTTTTCAACATTGTAAGGTTTGGAAAAATCCAAGGTGAAAGAACTGGTTCTGAGAGATTTCCTGTTTGCGGATGATGCGGCCTTGGTTGCTCACAATGAGTCTTCCCTGCAGAATCCCTTGGGCAGGTTTTCTGAGTCATGCAAGAGCTTTGGGATGGCAATTAGTCTCAAGAAGACTGTGATCATGTACCAAGGGGTGAATGAACCAATACCTGACATCACTCTGGAGGACAAATCTCTTGGCGTCGTTGACAGTTTTTGCTATTTGGGTTCTACAGTCAGCAGGAATCTTGACCTTCAGACTGAACTGACTAAAAGAATTGGGAAGGCAGCTAAGAATTCCATACTATTACAGAAATGTGCATGGAATAACAGCAAACTATCAGCTAAGGTGAAGATGTGAATCTATGAGACTTGAGGAGACCGTATCCCCAAGAATATTTTTTATAGTGAGATTTGAGATGGTGCTAGAAAGCGGGGTCACCCTTTATGGCAGTACCATGATGTATGGAAAAATTATATGAAGTTGTTTAGCATCAATGTAGAAAGCTGGGAGGACTACACAGAATCCCATTTGATCTGGAGGGAACATTAGGCCCAAGGTGCAGCTCAACATGAAGCAGCTTTGATCCAGAGGATGGAAGCAGAGTGAGAAATGAGAAAGCAGCATGCTATAAACTTGGACTCCAACTCAGACAACATATGGATCTGTGAAACTTGTAACCAGCTTTGTCACTCTCGAATTGGGCTTGTCAGCCACAAATGGATTCATCAGGCATCTGACTAAACCTCTTACGTGTACACCATGATTCAGGAAATCAAAAGTTGCCTACTAGAAAGGCTTTTCATCAGCAAATCTCAAATGATACTTGCAAAGGAAGTCAATCTTATTATCTCCATTTTAGGGATGAGGAACTATGCCACAGAGAGTTAAGAGTGACTTGCACAAGATCAGCCAACAAGCCAGTGTCAGAGCTGTGGCAGAAGCCAGTTGTCCTGAGTCCAGGTCTACTTATATACCAACATAGGTTGTTTGGGAAGTAGAGTGAGCTAGAATGGAATAATTGGATCCATACTTAGGCTTTTACTGGTAAAAAGTTAAAAAAAATACCTTCTGAACCAAAACAACTAAGATGGTTCAACTCTGAAGTCAAGCTTTATAGCAAAGCATCTGCTCCCCAGAAACTACATTTGAATCTTGCACTTTTCAGAGCGTGTTAAAGGACTATTCAGTTTTTGTGACTGAAAATAAGGCAAGAAACAAACAAACAAACAAACAAAGAAGTGTTCTGGTACAGTTATGACAGTGTAGTACAAGTAAGCAGCTTAAATCAGAAGGCTCCTTTCCTAGAAGAAATCCCTCCTTTCCTTAAGCTATAGTGACACATTGACAGGGCCCTTCAAAGTGCTAAACATGTACTGTCACTCACACAAGAATTATCAATAATGTTCTTCCAAACATTTTTTTTAAAGAGGAGGAAATTTAGTTTGAAGGATACCATAGAAAAAAAGGCTGTGAAGGAGGATTGAGATAAAGGCATGTTTTAGCTCAAATACCATACTTTTTTCGCATACACCATACTCCAGAATAAAATATATACCTTGCTTTTGAAAGGCAAAATGAAAAACAACAACAACAACAAAATCTTTCCTTGTAATAAGTAACAGTAGCAGCAGCTGGGAGCTGAGGCTGCTCATTGTTCTGTTCCCTGTGACGTGCTGCAGATTTTAATTTTCATTTTACCCAGTAAGTGTTTTACCCAGTAAGTGACATAACCTGCTCATATTTTTTGCATATATTGCACAGTCCAATTTCCAAGAGCTGTTCTTTGGAGGAAAGGTGCTTGTTGTAGGTGAGAAAATATGATAGCTTTATCTTGTGCAGTGCTCATCTTCAGAGTAATCCCTGCCTCTTACTTTTTGGGCAAGGAGGTCCACAGGCTCAGTAGAACCAGGAAGGGTATGCTACACAGAGCAATGATCTTGGGAAAATGTTTAGGTGTTTCTTCTACTGAAGAGTTCAGCTCTGTGTAGACTCCTGCATGGTATCATAAGGGACTTGAGAGCAGCCACCAGGAATAATGCTTCAATGCATCTTCCAATATGCACATCTATAATAGCTTTGCCCCTTAAGGGAGGCAAACAGCCCTGGGGTAACAGTCCAGCTGTGGGCAATTAGCTTGCAATGAAAAGAATGGAGCATGAGCAAGGAGCTTGAGTAGGGGGAAGCTGTAGTTTGTAAGCAAGGAGCATGTAGCAGCTCAGTAGAATTTACCTCTAGGAAGGGCCAGCACTAAAGGGTCCTCCTCTGTTACCTGGAGAAAGGCTAAAGGGTTTCTGTACTCATTTATTTGGGCCAAGGAGTATTCTTTTCTGACATGAGGACTAACTGAAAGGCTCCCAAGGAAGCAAACCCAGATAGTGAGGCTGCAGGTACCCAAACCCACTTGTAGACTATTGTTTGGATGGCAAAGGACTCTTAAGGGGGAAAAGCCTGTCTGTGTGTCAGCAGGCATACCAGCCAGTTTACATGATCCATTGGCTGCCCCCCCTACTACAAGGACTGAGGCATAGATATTACTCATGTCAAGACTTCAGAGTGGTAATATATTCACAATAGCTCATCAGCCACTAGTGGCCTAGGAAAATGGGGAAGATGCCTTCCCTTCCAGCTGCTACTGGATACTTCTGCTGGATACCTGACTGGTGCAAGCTGTTTACTAATCAACAGCATTCTGCTCTAAATTCTTATGTTGGTTCTAAGTTCTTAAACAAACCAATTCATATTTTTATCTTGCAGTTTGATATATATATTTTTTTCTTAGACATCTATTCTGCTGGGAACCTGGGAATTAAGAAACCTGGGAATAGAAAAGCAGGGAAGTGGGATAAAGATAAACCAAAATAGGGAAGGTTCATTAAGCCAGATAACCTTTCCGTCTCAGGAAGATTCTAGCTTTTGCTTGGTCTGCTCTGCTAAGCTTCAAGCTAAATCAGCAGCCTGGGGACTGCTGGGAAACTGTGATTTAAAAAAAATGTTTTTTTGCTTTGCTTTTTATGTTAGGAAGTGTATATTCTGAAAGGTGAGAGTTGAGATTTAAAAAAAAAATCTGTGTTCAAAATATACAATCCTGCTTTTTTGAAGTTTTTGTGAATTTTCAAGAGTGCAGAGCATCAGCTGACAAGGATTCTGAACAATAGGGTGAAAACAGGTTTTAAAAAACCCAAAAAACAGGAGGTGGGACAGGACATATTGAGGGGATAAGCCTGCTTTGAAAAAGCCTTGTCTAGGTCCCTCTACTCTAAATATGCAGCAAAAGCAAATACTGCCAGGTAATTTTAGAGGGGTACTTTCACAATCCCTTTAAAGCATGTAAACTGGAAGACCTGTTTGACAATCCCTTTATTCTGCTCTGGTCTTCCAGAGGGCAGGGCAAATGGGGAAAGAAACCACATTTCTGTTAACTGAATTTTAATTAACAGGAACCCAGAGAAACTAGGACTATGCTGGAGTGACTGTTTCTGATTAAATACAAAAACCCCTCCATCTCCCATGGTCCAGTCACTGCATAGCCTTTCATTTGGGTGTTGTCTGAATTACAGTGCATTAAAATAAGAGGAACTAGGTGGGTAATTAAGACTTTTACATGTCTCTTTTGAAATGGGATCCAGTAAATTCAAGACTAACGTTTTGAAAAACAGAACAGCAGATTAAAGTTTTGACTACACCATGTTCTTAATAACAGGATGCAAATCATTAGAGCTCCTTATGAAGCATCTCATGGGAAGACAGGTGATAAACTACAAAATATATCCTTTTCATTGTTTGGACACTGGGCTTTCCCTGAGTTTTCTTTTAATGAATATTCTTCTTGTTCAAAGCAACTCAGTGGTTCAGCTCTGATATTGTTTCAAAACTGTTTTCTCAAGGCCCTCCAGCACATGGAGTTATGAAGAAAGTTGTTAGACTGGTTCTAACACATCTTTCCAGTACTGATAAGCAAAAGCTCACTGAAGTAATTCTGAATAAGATAAATGTGGAAGAATCTTAAAACTTACTTAAGACTTTCTTGTGGAGTTCAAACTCAATGTGTTTTAAAATAAGCTGCTGATTTACAAACTGAAACACTCATTTGTCAGTTATTAAAAACTACAGGGATGTTGTACAAGCTGTTTTGCAGAAAATCTGTCACATCCTGTTGCAGTGTCTGCTTTTAAACCTGTTTTGTGAGTACTCTGAGACTGAGTATACAACTGCAAGCAGCTTTGAAGCTGCATTAATGAATTTCAAAAAGAAAATGGGACATTATTGTATTTTGTTTGCTAAAGGTAAAACACTCCACAAATAACATGGTCTTCTTAATCTAGTTAACGATTTAATCTTGAACCCACTTTGTTTAACAATGCCATCATTAAAATGGTAATAGGCTTTGAGGTCCCTATTCAATGTGCTGGAGGATCATTCCTTTGCTGCTATTGTTTCATCCTGTTTACAGAGAAGTTTTTGCAATTCAGGCAGGTAAAAGCAAGATATTCACTTAGGAAATAAAACTTCAAAATGACTTGTAGCTAAACCTTTCAAGTTTCTTAATAGGGCCCAATCCACCCTCATACAGAAGCCATCAATGACCTTGGTGGAATGCAGTGTGGTTTCTCCTGCCAGTGTTGACAGGCTGAGTTATAACCTATTTTGCATGGACTGTGTTATAAATGATGGGTTAAAAAAAAAGCCCAGATTACATTGTGTTTGAAATAATTTCAAAGAGCAGTATTTTATGCAATCATTTAGACTAATCTAGTCGTACAGGTTGGTAGAGTGCTTTTCTAACACTTGCCACCCTTGTGTATAAAGGCTAGGTAGACCAGGTAAGCAATTAGCTAGCAAGAACTATGGTTATAAGTCAGAACAGGGCATCCAAAAAACATAGCAGAAGCATTCTAATTATCTACAATTCAAACTTCTTATGGAAAATGAACCTGAAACAATGACTTGTACAATTAATCTATGTCCCTTTTCCCACTTTCTCCTTAACTGGCCTCTCACAGGCAAGCTAAACCCATATACACAAGTTGGGTATATGCCCTTCTCTGAGATCATAGTCAAATATCAGCCTCCTGCAAACTGTAAACCTAATCCTCCATTACATCTATACTGTGCTTGGTGTGGTATGGCTTTAAGATACCTTTGTGCTCCTCATATCAGCAGGCCTGCTGGGGATCTGCCCAGCTCTAAGCAAAAATTAGAGCAGCCTCAAGGTCACTGGCATTTACGCTTGACTGAAACAGACTTTGCTACAGCCAAGAATAGCTAGAAAGCATTAACTTTCTGCCAGCCCTCCTAGCTAACATTAGACTTATCATTACCTTTACACTAGGGGTGATGTTTGGCCGTTTCACTAAATCACCCCTGTAGTTTTATCATTTAGAGAGTTCTTCCGGGGGTGGGGATAAGCAGGTTCCCCAAGCTATATAAATCTTTACAATATTAAAGAGGTATAATGGGGGCCCAGAACAGCAAAGAATCACCCCCAATCTGTCAAAAGGTGTTAAGCAAAGTAATTATCACACAAAGTACCTCACCTCTACAATAGCCATGATCTTCATAGGTATGAACCACCAGTTTGCCACATGTATCTGGAAGCAAAGGAGACATGTAGCAGTTTGCTGCCTCAGCAATGGGGGAACTGTAGTCTAACCTTGTGTATAGCTCTACAAGTATGGATCCTTGTGGGGTCCCACTAAGAAAAGTGAGACTCCACATGGATGCAGAGATCTATGCTAATGTATCATGTGAAAGACTGGGCCCAATGATGGTGTTGTAAGTCTAAGCTAGTGTCAGGGGATCCAACAAAACCAAGCAACATCAGTGCTTGTCCACAAAAATAAACACAAAACCCCAAAGCAATTATTTATCTTAAAATTGTGGATAAAGGTTGTGTAAATATTTTTGATGAATACAGACAATGGGCTAAATTCATCCTTGCTCTTATTTATTTCAATTAAGTTTCAGAAGGGAAGAATCTGACTTGGAGTATTTAAACATGTAATTAGCTTGGATTTTAAAAAATGACTAATGGTAGAACCAATTAGTTGCATTTTACCACAAGTCACTTACCCTGATGTAAACTTTTTTTATTCTTAAATTTCACTTTTTACAGCAACTGACTTAATAAATTACACCTAATATGTATAAACATCTCCCACAAAAAGCCCAGCAATGAGTCATCACATGTCCTTGAACCAAAGGGCATGATTGCATTTAAAAACTGAGAAACTAGCCTAGCTTCTAACAAAAGAGAGAAACTAAATGGATATGTATCTTGTTTACATCAATACCTGTTGATTCATAATTTAAAAAGGCAATAATTTGAAGTAATGGCAATAGCTGTAAACTATTTCGGTCATTTTATGAAATATATGCACACATTTCTGGGTTTAGCTACCGATCCAATGGATACTTGCTACATAAGTCTAAAATGAAAGGGGGCACTTGCATCCTTCCAAGTGAATCAGAGCCTCTCACTTATATCAGTATAAATAAGAAGCAATTCCAGTGAGGAGGTGAGAGTGGTGTAAACCTGGTGTTAAATAAGAGCAGAATCATGGCCTTGTCCACTAAGCAGGGATTTAGTGAAATGTGCGTGACAAAGTAACAAAGCAATCGATGTATCATAGTTCTTGTCTCCTGTGTTTCCTGCCTTTCAGTTCTGTCCTTACTCTGAAAAGCAGTGATTTGCCTCTATGAATAAAGATCCATCTCACTATAAGAAAAGATGGAAACCAGACAATAAAAGCTAGGGGGAATGGGGAGGAACACTGAGTGACTGGGCCTAGAGTTGAATATTTTTGTTGTTTTTTTGGTTTTGTTTTTAACTTCTAACGTGTGGAGTTTGACACGTGTAAGCAGCAGGGCTGATGCAGCCTGTCTGTTAGCCAGAGAAGTACTTGTTATCAGTGAAAACTAGAAAGTAATGATCCTGAAAATAAAACAACTCCCATGTGGACTGTTCAGGCCTCATAGTTTTATAGATTAAAAAATAAAACATCAGGCCAATCCTCCAAGGTGCTGCCTGGCAGATGGGAGTGCTCAGCACCAAATAGGTTTAGGCCCTAGGCAATCAGAAAGACAGATTATTCCCACAGATACTTCATCATTAGTTGATTATATCTCAGGGATCAATTCTGAGGGATTTCCTACAGAAGGAAATTTAACTCATGCATTTAACTCCAGCACGGGCAGAATGTTTTTAAAGTAGTTCATCTTTGTGCCTACGGTCGAGCTGCAACTGTTATCCAGCCAACACAATTCCAGCTTCCTCCTCCTCCATTAGCAAGGTTCACCTATATTTACTGCATCATTGCATCCAAGCCAAACTTGGTTACTGAGGCAACTAAGTTTTTCTTCTCAGAGGGTCACAGGGAAACACATCCTTCAGAATCCCTTGGTAACCGTCAGCCGGTAGGGCTGGGGAACATCAACAGTGAAATGCCTGCTTTCCATCGCTAAGGCTGCGCCGCCTGTGTCTGCAAGGGCGGGGGTAGGGGGGGGCAGAGTCTAGTTACATTCCTGACCCACTTTCACATCCCCTCCCTCCTCCTCCATCTCCTCCTTCAGTGAGAGCAAAGCAGCAGCCACTAGGGCAGCAGGAGACTCCATTTAGCAAGACTCAAACACCCATAACCTACAGAGCAGTGTGCAGTCTCCTAGCCGGCAGAAGAAACTTGCAGCACTTCTGCATCTGTGGCACAGGAGGAAATGCAAACCCCAGAAGTGGTATCTTGTCTCCTACTTCTCTTTCCCCACACACAGACTCAGATGGCCCTCTTCTCTCCCTCTTTGCCCCTCCCAGCACATATTCTATGGTTCCCCATCTCTCAAATACACGCTACATGGTTGTGGCCCCGATTTCCTTCTTCTGATCTACTCACTCACTGTGTGACAGCTTCATCCTTTTCCTCCTCCAGTTTTCTGGGACCTCCCCCAGCAGACAGGAGGCTGAGCACTGCAATACCTGCTCCTGGCTCAGGTACAGTGGAATTGGGGAGATGATGAGGAGGGAAACTCTGACAGACTGTTCCTTTGTGCTGCCCACAGCTTGCTCCTATCCCCTGCAGCCAGTTTACTGAGATTAAACACTTTCACCTGGTGTGTGTGGAAGGCTTGCCCCACCTCTACCACCACACATGAAACCCACCTTTAGACACACTCCTGTCTCACGCTTATCCACAACCACACTTTGTCTGAGGCAGAGGCCTTGCTCCCTTGCTGGCAGAGATGCTGCTGCAGCATGAGCATCTGCCAAGTGCTGGGAGTGGTGTTTGTTACCAGTCACATCTCCTCTGCTTGCTGAAGGTGGGGGAACCAGGAACACTGAGGGAGAGGTGAGAAAAACAACATCACTGATGCAAACTAACACTACCAGGCTCTTCAGTAGCATTTTTCACCCACAGATCTTAACAGAGTCAGGCATAGGGGGTCCCTATATGGGCAATATTCTGCCCTGATTTTGAACCCTCCTCCATCTGCACAGGGAAGGTGGACGCTGGCTTTCCCGTACTGCTGAGTGAACAGAAGGGCCTTCAACTCTCCAGGACATATGTGCAAAGTCCTCTCCTCCACCTCTTTGCAGCATGAGCTGCATCCCTCCAACTCTTTGCAGCTCACATATACTAACACCTCCAAACTCGTCAAGTTGTGTTGGCCATATGTGCACATTCCCTATGGACCACACATATCCTACTCCCCACACACACTGCACTTCAGCCCCAGGACATGTGTGCTCCTTCCACAGGTCATGTGTGCATCCACTTATGACCTATGTTCGAGCCCACCCCCAACCATGTGTACATCCTACCACACCTTGTAAGGTTGGGGTACACCCTTCAAGGCAGGCTGGATTTCTTCCCCCCCCGCTACCAGAAATGGACCAAGTGTGCATCCTCACTCACCTCGTGAGCTAGGTAAATCCTTACTAAGGGCTTGTTGCATGGAGTCCTTATCGAAGCAGAACATGTCCTTTTGCCCAGTTCCCTCCCTGTTTTTATATTCTTGAGTTCATCAGTGTCCACTCAGCACCCCAGTGCTGCAGCGCCTGGGAAAGCTGCCCCCCTCCCCTTGCAGCACAGTGCTTGCACAGAGCTCCGAGTGTCACTTGCCTGGTTCGGGTTGGTAACAGGCACCAGGGAGAGGTGGCTGAGGCTGGAGCCTCTGGGAAGTCTGGACTCATGCCTGCATTGCCTATGGAGCACCACTGGTAGCAGCAGGTAGGATTCCCAGCAAGCAAGCCTGCTCTGGGTGGAGAGAGAGAGAGAGGAAGACATCACTCTTTTTAAGAGGGCAGAGAAGCTGCTTACCTTATCAAGGGAAACACAACACTCTCTTCTGTTGTGCAACCCAGCTGGAGTCCTGACTGCTCTTCCCAGCTCTGTCGCAAGCTCCCCACTCTAGCCTTGGGCATATCACTCAGTAACCATAGCCTGCCTCTTGCTGGTGTTTTGCACCTGAAGCCACGGATCTCTGCAAAGGGCTTGGCACTCCCTGTGTGGAAAGAGCTGGAAATGTGCTATCTGTTTAGGGTTGTGTTAATATTTCATTTGTTGTTATTATTAGCAAACGAAGTGGGAAGTTTTCCATCAAAATCCTTTTCCGTAGAAAATTTGTTTCCCCACCAGCCACAGGAAGTATCTGTTTTCTTCCAAGAGTTAGATTTTTGTCAGTACATCTGAAAAAAAAAAACAGCTAAACACTGAACACTTTTCAGTTTTCAAGCTTTGAAAATGTTTTTACCAAATTTTTATAATAAATGCTTTTTTCACATTTGCTATCAAAATGATCATGAGGGGGAGGGGGAATTTTTTATAATTAGTGGCAGCTATTATTTTTTATTTTATTTCTCTCAAGGGGAGATGTATCATTCTTGGGTATAAAGCAGACTATAATTGTAAACAAGTGAGTTTCCTCTTAACTTTTCTCCAGGTTAAATTATTGTAGTTTCAGTTCATTATGCATTGACTGTTTCTTCTTTACTGTCAGCTTTACTTTCACAATAGAGTATTCTCTGGGAAAGTGCTACTTTGCTTCTTACAATGCTGTTTGGATAAGCTCTGATAATAAGCACTAGTAACACCTTAATACTGAGGTTATTTATAAATGTTTTATGCAACAGTGCAGTGCTGTTAGCTGAGTTCCTAGTGAGCTGCTCCCTACACCAGAGTTACTATTCTATCAGTCTGAGACTACTTCCTGGCTAGGTATAGTCAAAAAGCCTGAGGTTGAATCAATTCAATCTTTGCATGTTAGTCCAAACTGTGTAGACTGAACCAATGAGCAAGCGAACAGACATTCATTTTTGATTCCAGAAATGTAGCCACATGCCTACAGTGGCCCAGACCAGAAGCCAAGAGGTGCTAGAGCACACCTCCCTACTTGGCTGGAGCAGACAGCTTTGGCCAAAGCTAGCCTGCCTACCCTGTGAAGGGAGGTTTGCAGGGCAGGTGAAAAGCATCCTGGGATGCTGGGGGACTGACAGTTAACTTGAATCTGGTAGGGATCTGGGACAGAAGTTCAATAAACCAGTTTAACCCAAATCAGTTAGGTCTTATATTACATCCATCCAGGTTCATCTTAAACAGGTTTCAGCCATTTTGAAAGTGGTTTATGTGCACTGAATTTCTGTTGTGTAGCCCAGATACACACAAGGGGGTGTGCCTTGTCCTCCAGTGACAGTGGTGGGGATCAGGCAGGGTGCTGATGGAGAGGCCAGCTACTAGAGCATTTCCCTCTCCTCTCTGCAGAGCCAGGCCGAGAGTCAGTGCTTAACTATATACATTTTATTACTATAATAAATACTTAAGATAAAACATGAAATATTTACAATAAAGCTTAGCATATGACTCTACATATACTATCCCAAAATTCACATAAACCATATAAAACTTACAACATATATAATAATTAATACATTGAACAAGATAGTTAAGGTTACAACACAATAAACACATACGGGGAATCAATTATATAACCAAAATAAGTTAATAATGGTATTTCCTAGACCTACCAAGTAACAATACAAATATACATATTAATACATTAAGAACATATAAACCATATAAACTTCCTTAAAGAATACTCATAGCTATATAGACCTTGACACAACAACAATCACCCAAAATAGGGAGTGCGCTCAGTACCTCTCTGAGGGGCTCTCTTGGAGCCCCTCCCCTTTAGGGCCCTGGGACATGGACATCCCGCAATAGAAGGTGGGGGCGGCAGACCCTCCTGTCCAGTGCTTGCCTCCCCTGAGGGGCCCGCTTCCCCAGCAACTCACTCTTCCTCTCTGAAGCAGCCAAGGCTTGTCCCTTGGAGGCTGATCCTGCGAGAGCCTCTCTTTAGCGGTGCCTTCGGCTCTCCTCGATGGTCTGGCGCCCCTCTCTGGGCCGCCCAGGGCTCTCTCTTTCTCATGAGAGCCGAAGCCTTACAGGCTCCAGTTTCCCAGTCTCACACTGGGGGTCCTCCCTTTCCCAGGCCCTGCTCTGGGCACTGGGGCTCTTTTAGTTAAAGGTGGAGTTGCACTGCAGGGCTCCGGAAACTTGGCCTAGGGCTGGGAGTAACTTGAGCAGCCATAAGCTGCTCCCAGGTGGGTCCCACTCACCGGGTGAGGCCTGAGCAGCCACTAGCTGCTCCCAGGGTGGATTCTCCATGTGCCGATCTGCACACTGTGTGGGGCCTGAGCAAGCTTGAGCTGCTCCCAGGGCCAGCTCTCCATGCGCCGATCTACACACCAACTGCCCAGTCGCTTGCCAGGTTCACAGGCTCAAGCGTCTCCTA
>NW_017728992.1:50724754-50726381 GCF_001723915.1 Gavialis gangeticus | reverse complement strand
ATCACTTATACTGGTTTATGTGTAATTTCTGTCCCTAGCCAGGCCTGAGACAAATTAAATTATGCAAACATTTCCCACATTAAAGACATTTCACAAAAATGTCTGTTCAGCAACATGTCTGTTAGCATCATTAGCAACTCAAGAAGAGATGTAGGCTGTACCATGTCATCTAGCATAGGATTAGATTCACCAGCATGAAATTCACTTCAGAATTCAGGGGGAAACCAGCCCCCCAGTACATCAGCTATAGAATACTGAAAATTCATTGCTGCCTTTATCTATCATTCAGGAGTTGTAGTGGAAACTAGATAATCAGAGGTTAAATGCAGACCTAACACATTTTTGTTATACTATAGTTATGACTGAGAAGAAACTTTCATTCTAAAATTACAGTCTTGGCTGACATTTGACATCAACCTATCAGTGACACGAAAGTGATATAAAAATTAGCTAATTCACTTCTGAGCAAGGAAAAATTCTACCTTAAGAAAAATCATTCAGGTTTTTTTGCACTTACATGACTTAAGACTAACTTTAGTTTTAAATTTAAACTTAATATATATTAGGGCTGTGCGAAATGGCACCATTCTGTTTCAACTTGCATTTTGACGTTTTGATGGAACAGTGTTTCCTTTCAAATTTCGTTTCAATTCAAAACTGCTGTCCATTTTGTTTTGTCAAAAGTTTCGCTGTTTTGACACTGTTTCGATGTTTCACCCATAGGCTATAATGGGGAAGCTCGAAACAGCCAATAACTTTGTCATTTCTGGCCTGATTTGGATTAAGCTTGCAGAAGTGGTAGCCCCTTCTAAGGGCATGAAGCCTGCCAGTTTCAAGGAGATAGGGGCAGGGGTTTCAGGGAAACTGCACCGCAAAGTCTTGAAAGCAAAACCTCACGTCACATATATGTGTTAAGCCACAGCAGGGTGAAAGCTGCAGGCATGTTAGCCCCTGCTGAGGCAACGAAGCCTGCCAGTTTTCAAGGAGCTAGGTGCAGGGGTTTAGGGAAAACTGCACCTCAAGCTGCTGACAAGCAAAACTTGTAACTTGGGTGACACTGTGTGTGTTGAGGCACAGTAGGGTGAAAACTGCAGGCATGCTATTCCCTGCTGAAGCCACAAAGCCTGCCAGCTATCAAGGAGATGGGTGCAGAGGGAGTCTGGGATCTGGGGGCCCTGCACCTCTAGCTGGTGACAGGCAACACTCGTGACATGGGTGGGTGACACTGTGTGTTAAGGTGCATCCTCACTCAGCTGACACCAAGGCAGAAAGCAGGGCAGTTCAAACAATGCTGCCTTTTATGCAGTTTTTCCATCCCTCCCCCAGAGCACTGGGATTGGAAGGGACCTCAGGGAAGGATCACAGTCACTGGCCAGCCATACAGTCAATAATAAGAGCACTCCTTCTCCCCTCTTCCCCCTCCCTCTCCTGACTTTAGTTTCTGTTTCCCTGCAGGCAAGCCCAGCTTGAGCTTCAAAACTCGAAACGTTTAGAAAATTTTGAAACATTTTGACTTACCTCATTTCGTTTCAAGGCTGTTTTGAAACTCTCTGTTTCATTTCAATCTTGCTGTTTTGAGCTCAAAACGAGTTGAAACAGCATCAAAATGAAACTGCCAGCCAAATTT
>NW_017728992.1:50718338-50724733 GCF_001723915.1 Gavialis gangeticus | reverse complement strand
TATATATATATGTTCTGTTCCTTTTAACATTAGAGCACATACACGTCTTTGTGGAATTGGGACTTTAATCTTTAATGACACCTTTAATCTTTACCAAACTTAAAAAAGATGGATGACAGATAAATTAATACAGATTCAAATAATATGCACATATGCAGCATGCCATTTTCTGTATAAGATTGTATAATACTGTACCAAAAACAGTTACTCAGAAGTATGCAAGTGTGTGTGTATAACAGGAGTACTTTATGTTGAATACATGTATTTTGACACAGAAGGCTGCATGCAAGATGCTGCCTGAATCTGCAGCCCACTGAAGAGGGCATTCCCCTGGAAGAAAGGGAACCCTGGGCTCTCCTTCTAATATTGCTGATGTATCTTCCATTAAATACTGGTAGTTATTGGATTAACTGCATGAACACCTTTGGAGGCAGAATTCAGCACTTTCCTGCAAAGGAGTCCCCTCATTAGAGGGGTACAGAGTCAGACACCATCTTGATTGCTTTTCTTCAGGCCCTATGACTCATAAAACCATTTCAACCAGTACTGTAGCAAGGGGGGGTGAGAGGGGCAAACTGCCTTGGGCACCAAAGTGAAGGGGTGCCAACAGGTGCTGTCCAGCTGGGGCGGAGTGTGGGATGGAACGGTAAGCGGCTCATTGGGGGGGGGGGGGGAAGTGGGCATGGGGGAAGGGTGGCTCCCACCGCTGTGTGCACTCCTGGGCAAGCATGGAGGGGGGCCATGTGCCCCCAGATCTGTGTGTGGGGTGAGGGCGGGCTGCCACTGTGAGCTTTGCCCTGGGTGCCAAACTTAGTTGCTACAGCTCTGATTTCAACCAGTGGTCCAGTTTAAGGAGGAAAATTGAAGATGTTCTCAGCACTGATTAGTGTGCAGTCTGGTGGTTGGGTGCTTCTATGCAAAGTGGGCCTGGTGGGTTCAACCCTCTAAGGCTAAATGGGGTTTATTTAGACTCTGTAACACTCTGCAGGTTCCCTGCAGGTTGGAACAAGTTGAGTGGGGGTGATTTAGAGGGTGACACAAGGAAGTTCCGTATGCATAAATTTTGCAGTAGACCAGAGCACACGTACCACCTCATGCTGCAAGAAGCAGCACTGAGCACATGGCACTTCAAATAAAGATCTAACTTGTTGCAGTTCAAATAGAGTCATTTTGTTATTGCACAGAGCATTATGCATGAAACAGAATCCAGATTTACCCATTCTTAGGTGTGTGTCCTAACCACTAGGCTATTGGACAAAAGATATGTAAATCCTCTCTCTCTTACCGAATAGGATCCCACAATAATGGTACTGTGTAATGTGCAACCTTGATCCCAGTATCTGAGGAGCAGGTTCACCTTTCCTCCTCACCATACCTATTATTTCCTTTTTTCTGCCTCTAGGCAAGTCCTTGTTTAGTGCACCAGAGGCGCAGAAGACAAGTCAGAAGGCAAGTCTCTGAGTGACTGGAAGAAAGAACCATGCACTTCCCCAGGTACAACAGGGTTTGGGCTATACAATGTACAGTTCAACACAGTCATAACTCTTTTCAGGAGTGGGACTTCAAGTTCCATTGTTAAAGATTTTCCTCCTGCTTTAAAAAATGTATTTTAAAAAGCAGGTATGTCAATCTTGCCTCAATGCATTTGGCCAGGGGTGAGCTTCAACATCTTTTTAAATGACATTAAGTGTAATTGTCACTGTCATAGGGTGAAGTGGAAATATGCATACAGAAATTAGAAAGGAAAGGGGAAAATGTAGCCAAGGGAAAAAAAAAGTACAGAAACCCATCAACAAGAAATGCAAAAAATCCCTAATTCCATTGTCTTATCTAATATTTTCACTCAGGCAACTTTCACTATAGGTAACTTTTGTGCTATTCAGTAGGCTATTAAAATAACTGGGCTAGAAACCAATTTTCACTTATTCAGAATGATTAACAATTGCAGCTGTATTATATAGTAGGCTGTTAAACAAATAATAAAATGCATATTTATCAATGCATATGTGTGTGATTGGAACAAGCTTTTAGAAAGCCTGTTTTACATATTGTTTTTCATAAACAATACCTGTCTGTTAGTAAGCCTGCAAAAATGCTGTATAAGTGAACAAAGCCAGCAAAGTATTTCCAAGTGGAACTGTAGGGGGCTGTCTGCTGCATAGATTTCATACATGAAGTATTGCCTTACAGTAATCCAGAGTTAAGACTTATGAATTAAATATTTATTTCAAAAGGTCCCTATGGATTAGGGAAAAAAATACTAAGGTATATTGTTAATTAGGTATAATCCCAAATGTGGGGACACTTATACAGGTATTTTGCCTGTTGAATTTCTATACTGGAAAGGATATACTTAGACTAAGCCTATATTAGGTATGTTTTGCTAGTATGCATATTCTATACCAAGAATGTGCTTCTAGGTCTTGTCTGCCCTAAAAAGGACTTGCCTGTTTAGCGGTACCAGTCAGCCCCATTTGACAAAACCCCAAGTAAAGAGGCAGTCTGAACAACAGACAATATACTGGGCAAAAAGAGCTCTCCCTTCTGCATCTATACCAGAGCATTTGCCAGTATAACTACATAACTATGGTGATGGGAAAAAAATCAGCCCCCTTACTCCCTCTTCCCACTTACCTTGCTAAGCCAGCAGAACTTAAAAGGAAACGTGGTCCTGATGCCAGCAAAATGGTGCTTTTGTCAGTAGAGTTTATTCTAACTCCACCATGAGCAAAAAAGTGTGGTTTTGCCTGTAAAACCAGGTCTAAACTAGGGACTTTGGCTGGCACAGTTACATGAGTTACACAGAGTTACACGCAGCTTTGTGAGTTACACAACTATGCATGGTCTGCTAAAATAAGAGAGGAAGAAGAAGACCATAGCAGTAAAAATGATAGCTATGCATTATACCTGATGCAAAAATTGTTCAGATTTGAGTTCTTAATATGGCCTGGTTTGCAGAGCTTCTAAGCCACCATAAGCTCCGCTGAGGTCAATTGTTGTAGACATCCTGCACCTCTGAAAGTCAGGGTAGTTGCTTAAGTGCTTGAGCATGCTGTTGACATTGGGTTTAGGTACAGAGTTAAGTGCTTAACTTGAGCCACAGACATTTAGAAAATTAGCACTTTTTCTTAAAGTCACAAGACACTAGTTTTCTGTCCTAAAGGAGGTGGGGGGGATAGAAATAGGAAAGGTGTCGTCCCCCACCCCCTTTGGTTCATAAATACCTTTTTCTGTCTCTGTAACAGACTTGTGTTATTCTGACAGTTTTTACTAAAAATAAAAAGCATCATCAATGTAGACCAGTGGTCCTCAACCTTTACTGGCCCATAGGCAACAATACGGAACAAGTAGCATACTGCAGGTAAGGTCGTGGTTTGCTGCTCCCTGTCAACCTCTGGTTAAACTTTTAACTTCCTGTGGCCACGACCTACTTTGCAGGATCTCATGGGCAACATGTTGCCTGAGAGCCAAGGGCTGAGGATCGCTCGTGTAGACGATGATGTACACGCAGTAAAATATAACAAACAAATAATGAAGTCTGTGTTCTGCAGAGTTTCCGTTCTCAAGGCACAATCACATTACAGGATTGTGCTTCAGGAACTAAGGCAGAATACTAAACTGCTATGACTCAGAATACTCTGTGTGATGAGCAGATCTTCAGGAAGTTCAGGGAAGAGGAGAAGGAGGGAGCTCCATAGCTGGTTAATAGGGAGGCTGTTCCAGGTGTGTGACGCAGCAGGAAACAAGGCACAAAGGGCAGGATCAGAAGAGAAGCATGAGAGTTATCAAAGAGTTGCCTTCCACTCCGAGACCTACAGAAAGAAAAAAGGGGTGTGGGGGAGTGGGGGTGTGGGGGAAGTCTTCCAGAGCTGAGTTTTTATACCCTTCACCGTAGAGCAGATGAACTCAGATGTATTGTGTGGGTCTTGCCTTTGTTGCTCTGGAAGGTGTATTTCTTACTAACTAACTAACATCCATGGACTAAACTAGTGGTGGCTGGAGGCCTCCTGTGCAAGTGCACAGGAGGCCTCCCTGTGTGGCAGGTGGCATTTCAGGGAGGGGACAGGCAGCACAGCAGCACATAGGGTGGGCAGGGCTGGACACAGGCATGGGTGAACCGGATGGCTGCCCGGAGCCCGGACAGAAAAGGGGCTCAAAAATGGTAATTTTTTGGTCTGATTATCATTATTATTATCATCATTATCGCTGTGAAGTGGGGGCCCAATACTAAAAGTTTGCCTGGGGCAACCAGGAGTCTAAGGTGCCAAGGGCAGGAAGCAGAAGGCAGAGCAGGAGATTAGTCAGGGAGCATAGGGTAAGGAGCAGAAAGCAGGGCAGCAAATTGGGCAGAGGAAGGGGATTGGAGCAGCACTCAGAGAGGGTGCAGGGCTAACTTGTACCATGCCTGCCAGAAAGGTTGGACCCAATGCACAAAATTGTACCCCTGACTAAGGTACAGCTCACCTGGTTTACTTTGTGGTCAAACCAACCTCAGGAGAACACATGCACATTAGTTACCCATCGGTAAAAAAGTGCATCTTTTTTAGCAGCAAAGCCAAGACCCAGTTTTACCTTAGCTATCTCCCTCCGTAACTGGAATTTCAACAAGTACCTACACTTAAGATTAATGCTGTGTGGCATTCCCAGGCAGGCCCCACCTCAAACATAGCCTACCTTCCTTCAGGCCTCAGCATAGCAACCAAATTCTTCTCCTGCCTGAGGCAAGCTCTGTACTTGGGTTTAGGAGCAAGGCTCCTACTCCTATGAGATGAACTGCAAACACGTTCTCTTAACTGATTATCAGGCAAAAATCCATCCTGTGATAGGAACCTGAATAGAAAGTGCTGTCTAGGGCCTCATGGCTAGGAGGAAGGGTTCCTGTTCTTCTTCCTCCCTCCTCTACCCAGGATTTATAAATCTGCTTATAATATCTTTTTCTTAATTACAGAAGTAATATATTTAAAACATATGTGCTTCCAATAGTACTGTATCTATTTTGAATGCTGTCAGGCTTCCCCCACCCCTGCCAATAAAGCCAGAGAAGGTACTTTTGCATCTGGAAGCGATCACACTACCCAAAAGACAACACACTGATACAGTTAATTATAAGGAATAAACACCACTGGAGCTAAAACCAGCCTCTAGATCTAAGTCAGTATTCTGCTGCTGAGCTAAAGAAGAAGGTCCATTATGTGCACTCCTATTATAGCTGTCAGAGCCCCTTTTGCACATAATACAGATTTCTTCACATGCCGCTTGGCAGACAGCCAGGGGATTACAGCATGGATAGGATTTTATAACCAATTCACTTTAAGGTCAGGCAAACCCTGAAACTCCAAAAGGTTGGTAGAAAGGTTCGTGGTCTCAGCTACCTTTCAGCTTATTTTCATTGTCAGTCTTTTATTTGGGGAGTCTAAAATCTTCTGCTGGGGGGATGAGTAACTCTTCACTTACCCATTATTGGTTATCGTCTCTGATTTATATGGTAGCAAATAATGTACAGTGGACAACAAGATATTCCTTCCCTCTCACTTTGGATGAGATTTGCTTTTGTGTTAGAAATAGGAAGAGATCTGTGCATCACTTATGATATCTGTTTAGCATTTACGTTTGTAAGAGAGACAAATTCCTACATAGATACGTGTTTGAATAGGAATGAGTATATAAGTATATAGGAATAAGTGTATAAGTTTCATCAGAAGTTTTCATGAAAAGGCTGCTTAAGCATTTATCTGGGATAGTATAGGAACAGCCCATCATGCAGTCATGCAGAGGATTGGACAAGGTGATCCTTGAGGACCCTTCCAACAGTAACTTAACTAAAGGGGGATGACAAGGCAGCAGCCCTGTGTGCTGCCTTTGGGGATGAAGGGGGTGCAAAAGCAGCTGTGGTCCCGATGTTGCCACAGTAGCCACCCACACTATCCCATGCATTGGTGGCTGCCCTGGGCATGAAACTGCCCTGCCACATGCCTGTCTTCCAAACCCATGATTCTATGATCCTATAAACTTACCTGGGGAAACCTTTTAAAACACACCCCCATTCATATCTAAATGCTGTTAATTTCAAAATTACAATAAAAAACCCATGCACTGTTAAGTATGGGTAGATAGTTACAGTACCTCAAACATTGTTGAGTCCACCCTGATGTCTCTTTCTGGACTTTCGGAAGGCCTTCGACACTGTCTCTCACCCCATTCTCATTAAAAAACTGGGAGACTGTGGTGTTGACACCTGCACAGTCAAATGGGTCGCCAACTGGCTGGAGGGCCGCACCCAGAGAGTGGTGGTGGACGGGTCATTTTCGACTTGGAGGGATGTGGGCAGTGGGGTTCTGCAGGGCTCGGTCCTCGGGCCCGCACTGTTCAACATCTTCATCAGTGACTTGGACGAG
>NW_017728992.1:50702304-50717978 GCF_001723915.1 Gavialis gangeticus | reverse complement strand
GTCAGGGCAGCTAGGATCTGGAACCAACTTCCAAGCGAAGTGGTGCTGGCTCCTACCCTGGGGGTCTTTAAGACAAGGCTAGACAATCACCTTGCTGGGGTCGTTTGACCCCAGTACTCTTTCCTGCCATGGCAGGGGGTCGGACTTGATGATCTGCTCAGGTCCCTTCCGACCCTACTAACTATGAAACTATCCCTACTCACCCTAAAGCCAACATCCTAAGCAAATTTATACCTGTACAGTATGCATCCAGAACGTGAACAATTTGAGCCACAATCTCCCCAACACTGTGCCACTCATAGCAAACAAATGTCAGCATCACTCTGTCCACGTCTTTTTTCTATGACAGTGTTTCTCAACTGATGTGACACAATTTTCCTGGGGACAAGAGGAGGCAAACAGGGTGGTGACAAAATGTTGACAATAATATTCTGATATTATAAAAGCCTAAGTCTGTCTGTCTGTCTGTAACGTTTTATTTGCACTCTGATTGACTGATGGAAATGGCCAGTTAGAGTGCTCCAAGCGTGGGAGAACGCCACCATGATCCCTAAGCCGCACCAAGGACCAGAAAGATAGCCACCTCTCCCAGCACTGCTTTTTTTTGGGGGTGGCTATAGCCCCCAGCTCAGCTCAGCCCAGCCCTGGGCCAGGCCCCCCCAACCCCACTGGGAAGAGGTTGCACCACCCTTGCCTGCAGGGTAGGCTGAGTGGATCTGGCCAGGCTAGAGAAGGGGTGGCACATGTCTGCCTCTCCTCCCTGCTCCCCACCTTCCCCCACCACGGCCGAAGCATCACTGAGTAGGGCGAGGGTAGATGTGGGAACCCTGGAGCAACGTCAGCAAGGTGGGGAGCCATGAGCCCACAGCAAGCAGCCCTCATCTGCCTTATGCACAAATGAGGTAGGGGGCACATGCCCCCCATGCCTTCCCTCAGAGGTGTGTGCAGCGATGGGGAGTCCCCGCCCTGGCACCTCCTGGATGAGCCACATGTTGCTCCATCCCACTTCCAGCCCTGGCCCTGGGTTCCATGTACCGTCTTGTCTGGACAGCACTCCCAGCCCCTGCACCTGCCCCTGCTCCACTTACTGTGGGGGCCCTGATCTACCCCACCATGCCCCTTCCCCCCATACACTTAGTTAAAGGAGCTGCTCTCCACATTGTCCAGCTATGCAGCCACGCACAGGCACTCCCTGCATCTCACTCTCAGCAGCCCCTTGCAGGCTTCAGTGCTGCCCACCTGCAAGGGGAAACCCATCGTTTCCTGTGGAAACCCAGGCAAACGGGGGCTCCTCGTTGCCAGGGGCCCCTGGGCCCGGGCCTCACCAGCCTCTGCGTTAATCTGCCTATGTTCAAGACAGCTGAAAATTAGATTGTAGAGCTTGGTCTACACTACAAAGCTTTACCAGCATAGTGAGGCATCTGAAAAGGTCACAACCTGTTGCTGAGGTAGAGCTGTAGTAGCAGAGGCTCCAAGGCCAAGATATCTGAAGTTGCGCACCCTTTTGATGCCACTTTCAGTAATGATGCCAACTCTCTGCTTTGGCTCTCTGATCCATGTAACAGAAGGCAGGACAGGTTGGCATCTTAGAGACTTAGTCAGGCAAATCTATTTCAATAAAGGCTATGAATGGACTTGCAGAGAGCAGGAGTACTAAATGAAAAGAAATAAAATATTTTAAGCCCATTCATAGCACCTGATGAGGTAAGCTGTGGACTGTGAAAGTTTATATACTTCTGATCAAGTTAGTCTCTAGGGTGCCACCTTTTCCTGCCTTCTGCCTGAACTCAGACTAACACAGCTAACTACCTCTCTATCCACATAACAGTAATGGTAATGCATCCCTAACAAGGGAGCCACAAGGCTACAATAATTCATGTCTGTAAAGTATATGGAACAAATAATTAATGTTTACAAGCTCTAGGTTGGTAAAGATCTAGATGTGGCAGGATTGTGGGTGGCAGCCCGGTGCACCAGCTTTGAAAAAGTTTTAAATGATTGCTGGGGTATTCCCTCCTCTCCCACCAATCAGGCGATGGCAGGGGAGAGGCTTGCCCCAGCCCTTACCCAGAGGCCAGGCAAAGAGCTGGACCTCAGAGGGGACTAACACCCTCCTCTCTCTGATTGGTCCATTTCCAATCCAGGGGAGGAGCCTCCAAAGGGAATAAAAAGGCAGTGTGCCCGACACCCGGGCGGCTGTGACAAGGGACAGAGAAGAGGGCAAAAAAGAGCTGGCCAGCAGGGCAGAACAGTTGCCCTAGAAGAGCCCAGAAGTGGATCGTCGGATGGGGAACAGCAAACGCCTGCATCCCCCAACCCTGCCATGAGGGAGCACGGCATCGGTGCACAGTCGGTGCATGGAGAGTCTGGGTGTGGACCGAGACCCTGGGAACTGTATGAGGTGGCTCAGGTCTCCAATCCCCTGCACAAGGCAAAGCGAGTGGTGCACAGCCAGTGTATGGAGGGTCTGGGCGCAGACCGAGGCCCCGGAACTGTATTCTGCAGCTAGGGTCTCCAACCCTCCCTGCACGAGGCAGGGCAAGCAGTGCACAGTCAGTACGCAGAGGGTCCGGGAGCAGACCAAGACCCTGGGAGCTGCATGAGGTGACCTGGGTCTCCGACCCCCTGAACAAGGCATGGCGAGTGGTGCACAGCCGGTGCACAGAGGGTCCGGATGCAGGCTGAGGCCTGGGAGCTGTATTTGGCAGCTAGGATCTCCAACCCCCTCTGCGTGAGGCAGGGCAAGTGGTGCACAGCCTGTGCACAGAGGGCCCAGGAGCAGACCAAGACCCTGGAAGCTGCACGAGGCAGCTCAGGTCTTTGACCCCCTGCATGAGGCAGGGCAAGTGGTGCACAGCCGGTGAATGGAGGGTCCAGGATCGGACCCAGGCCTTGGAGCTGCATGTGGCAGTTTGGGTCTCTGCCCCTGGCAGAAGGCTGAGCAAAGGAGTAGAGGGGTCACTGGTGCACGGGACAGTGCACAGGGCCTAGAGAGGAACTGAGGTGTGGACAGCCCTAAGCAACTAAGGAACACCCCCCTCCCCCCCTAGATTTTGCATACAAAGTATAGGGAAACAGGGAGGAAGGATAGGGGGATGGGGCACTGCTGAAAGAGGGAAGGTGGATTGAAGAGATCAATCCTGGGAAACGCCTCATCCTGGGAAATGATAACAGCCTCATCTGGCCTCAGAGAATTGTGAGTTGCCCGGGAAAAGGATTCCCACAGGGGAGAAGGACGCCTCCCTTCTGTGAGGAGCAGTGGGAGGAAAGCCTTCTGAGGGAAGAGGGCTCCTGGGTTGAGGTCCTGCCCTTTAGGGTAATACAAGCAATACCCTGTAGGGTACCAGAGTATCTCTCCCACCCTCCTCTCCTTCGGGGGCATAGTTGTTGGGCAGGGGGTTACTGTAATCGTTCTTTACTTTACTCTGAAGCCTGTGCCTTTCATTTGTAAACCCTGCAACTTAATGCTTTGTGAAACCTGTGCCTTATATTTTGTGACCCCCGTCTCATGCTTTGTGAACCTGTGCCTCTTATTTTGTGAACCTTCCACCCCTATAGAGTATAAGACTGCATAATGTTTAATGAGCCCCTTGCTTTTGACCCTCCTTGATCTCTCACCTACATGCATAGAATGTTTGCACAGATATGTATATAAGCTGCCTATAATTTCTTGTATCTTATGCATATATATATATATATATATATTAATAACTATTATATCTTATTAAATTTGTATATAGTTAAGTTTAACATGTGTCCTGGCCTTGCTCTATAGGGAGAAGAGGAGCACTGCACCCAGCTGGACACCACACCTCCCCAGTGCTCCAGCCCTGCTAACATTCCCTTCATTTGGTGAAGGGTACCTAATTGAGTACCACCCAGATTATATATACATATCCATAAGAGAAGACTTCTTTACTTTTGCTTCTGCTCTTTCACCCTTTCTGAAGCTCTCAAACAGGAGTGGACAAATGCCACCCTTTTCTTAGGAAGTTTCATTAATTTGGTGATCTTTTGATGGTATGGTTTTGATGGGAAAAGTTAGGGAAATGTGAAGACTTTGGTTTCTCTTGCTTGTTTATAAATGTGATTATTTCCTACATGTGAATCATTGCAGATCAGAGCAGTAGCATTCTCTGTAACAGGAGGTAAAGGAGAGCACGGAATTGCTCTTTAATATTGTGCCACTGGACAGGACTTGGCTTGTTCTGTTGCCAGTCTTGGGAGAGCTTGTCCTGCCCCTCCCCACCCCTTTTTTTCTTAGTGGTCCCATTAAGGAATTAAAGTAGGAGTGTCTGCTTCGCTGTCTCTTCCTGGTCTGCTTTGGGTTTTGCTGAGTTTCTAGATGAAGCCTGATCCTTTTCTCTCTGTGCATGAGGTTTTCCCTGCATTTCTCATTAGTTAGCCTGTGCGCGTGCACGCTCTCTCTCTCTCTTGCTCTCTCTCTCTCTCTCTCGCTGTCTCTCATCACTGCTGTACGATGAGCAGCAAGTTGTGGTAGTCAGCAGTAAGCGAGAAGTGAGGCACTTGTGCGTGAAGTCACACATCTATTGCTTTTCCCCTACTTCCGACAAAGGGCAGTTCCTTCCTTTTCTATTCATCAGACAGAAGGCAGAGCAGGGTGGTACCTAACAGATGGATATCATATCCAAGGGATTCCAGGTGACCTGTCCATTCTGTTCTGCGTACCACACAGCCTATTCTTCAACAACAGAACTTTAAAAAACAACTTAAGCATAAAATTGTGGACCAAGAAATCATCCACTAACTGGATTGTGCTAAGCATGGTCTCAGCAGAGATTCTGGATTCTTACCCCACTGCCTGGTCTGGCTTTTATAACCCTTATGTCCCTCAATGGGTTAACTGTTTTGTTTATCCTCTTTGACCTCTTCAATCCACCTTCCCCTCTTTCAGCAGTCCCCCATCCCCCTATCCCTTCCTCCCTGTTTCCCTATCCTTTGTATGTAAATGACTTTATTCCTTTCCATGTAATACCTTGCAAAATCTATTCATAGCATCTGACAAAGTAGACTGTTGCAGACAAAACTTAGGCATTTCTGAATGAGCTAGTCTCTAAGGTGTCACTCTGCCCTGCCTTCTGCCTGATTTCAGACTAGCATGGCTAACTGCCTCTTTCTATTCTTCATGGAGGTCAACAGAGCCTTTCTGTTTCTCAAAAGTGGATAATATGGCCCATTGTTTTCCAAAAACAAAAGTCAGGTTAATTCATTGACATTATTACTTCCCCCACCCTCTGTTTTGCAGTGGCCATGTTTTAGCTTGACCTAGGCTTTCTCCACTCCATGTGGCTCTTATAAATGTGAGGACGGTAATAATGAGAAATATTTTTGCCATAAAAGCCTACGGACATTAATCCTTTGTAATATAGGCACACCTGCAGTGCATGGTCCCCACTTTTCCTTTCCTTTGAGTCCTCCAAAAATCAGCCAACTAAGCAGCCACTAGCCTGAGACACAGGCAAGATGGGAAAGGTGAGACCAGCTAGGCCCCAGATATATGGAAAGTCTCTCTGACTGTAGAATTCAGGTGTGGCAAGCCTGGAGCAAATCATTTATTCTGGACACACACAGTCCCACTAGCTCCCTGGCTCCCTGTCTCACAGACACAGTTTCTGCTGTGTCCCGGTCTGGATTGAGCAATCCTGGAATGGATTGTTCACTATGCTGCAACCACCTCCCCCAGCTGCTGCATATGTGAGAAAGGCCCCTGGTCCTGAGAACAAAATCTGGTAGCAGAGGAGTGAGCAAAGCTCACAGAAGATGTCAGCTGAGCACGGAGAAGGTTGGGGCAACCACTCATCTACCAGTCATCAGCAAGGAGGAAAGCACAGCCTGATTATGGGGAGGTTTGTTTTGTACATAAGGAAGGAGGCACAGTGTGCTTGTAATGTGGCAAATCCAGGACAGAGATCAAAAGATATTAGGGATATGGGGAGAGAACAATGAGGTGGGAGATCTGAGAGAGGGGCGAGGGAAAAAATGGAGGGAAAGGACAGACATAGCACTGGAGTAATTCCAGGAAAGGGGGAAGGAGAGACTGAGCAGAGAGCCAGACAAGGGAGAAAGGAAAAAGATGAAGAGAACCAAGGATTTCTGAGGGTGAAATCTTTTATTGGATCAACTGTGTAGCTAGTTAGACAAGCTTTCAAATGCAAGACATTCTTCAGCAGGTCTGACCAGAACAAGTCAGGCACCAACAGGGAGAATGTAGTGGGTGAATTCATCCAGCAATTATTGCGTGAAATTGTATGGCCTGTGTTGTGCAGGAAGGTCAGAAAGGAAGGTCTCAGCGGTCCCGTCTTGCCATAGAACCTATTCATGACCTGTCCTGGGGGAAGGGGAGGAGTCGGCTGTGAGCAACATCTCCAGGAGGCAGGGTATAGCTTCTGGAGTCAGGGAAGAAGGATCCCATTGCGACTGTTTGCAGGATTAGGATCCTAATCTAGGCTTGTTCTAAATCTCTCCTTCCACACGAATTGTGGCTGAAGGCAGTGGACAGTGGCTGACATCAGTGTGTTTGTACTTGCAAATACATTACATGAAATTCTTCTTTAGGGGGAATCTGCTCGGTTCACTCGCTCTATTTGATTCTCATTTCCATTAAGGCCACTTTACACCACACCCGAAGCATCTTAAAGGTATCCTAAAGTAATGTAATTTACCCCCACTGTAAGCCTCATTTCTAATGCTAGAGCAGTGTTAAGTGGCCACCTGTGGAAATGAGAATCTAGCCCAAGATGTTTAAAACTTTCCTTTGTAAATTCAGTTTGGGGATGTGGCATGATTTCTTTGGGCCACCAGAGGGTGCTGGTCAGTGCACTGAACCCAGGAAAAAAATGGGAAGGGGGAAAGCAAGAGAAATAAAAGTCACAATACAAAGCAGTTCTGCTTTCTGCTTATTAGGCCTCAGTCCAGTCCCTAGAGCGTCCTGGTAATAAGTCATTGACTGTCCCTGGAATAACCATTTGGGATTTTTTTTGGTTTGTTTGTCCTTCAAGGTAGCTCTCTGTACACTGTAGATGTCAGCTACCAGGAAGAGAATGCGTGTGGCCATATTGATCGGCTGGCAGGAAACGGACACGGCAGATAATACACGTTAGATCTTGGGGTTGCTGTTTGGAAAACAGAGCTTGCGAGAGCCAATGCTATCATTTAAAAGCAACTACTTATCAAACTACCCGCACCACTTTCCCCCACAGGGTAGCCAGGCATCATTTATCAGAAGAAGCTAAAGGCAAAACCAAGGAGGATGTTAATGTGAGAATCCCACCCCACCATACACACACACCTCTTTTTAGTTTCTGTACTTAGTGGCACTCAGTCATTAGCTTCCCCCCCCATTAGCATTCCTTCCTTTATAGCAAGAAAATGAAACATAAAATAACACTGGATGGTTTGTGTATGTGGCGCTGTTTTGTAAAGCGCTCCATAAAACCTCTTTGTACAGAAGCACCCCTTTGGAGTAGGTTTCCAGGCTGAAATGAGACTTTCTTGGGACACAGAAGTACTCAGGGGTTTGTTCCTTTCTAAACTACCAGAGAGCATTTCAGCCTTTTTATTCCTGATAGTCACTAACCAGAGACATTTCTCATCTACCACTCCTCTTTTCGAATGCAGGAATGAGCAAAGGCTTAGTGAAGGCAACCACATGGTGAGAAAGAGAGAGAGAGGATAATGAGAGCTGGTCAGTCAGCTGGCTTCAGGAAACAGTAAAAGTAAAACAGAGGGGACATTCATTCCGAAAAATTGGTAGCTTCTCACCCTGCTGGATTATAAATCATCACCCTGTGGCGGAGCTGGAGGCACTACCACACCCTTGTCTATGATCATCCTTGTAATTTGATGGGGTTTTGTTCCGGTTCAGTGGAGATACCTTTTATTGGCTGAGCACATATGCAAGCAGGATAAGCGATTACAGGCCAACCCATTCCCTTTTTATGTGCTGGCATTTTCACAAATTGAATTCCTTTTTTTTTTTTGCACTAAAATTCCTGCACGTGTTGATTTACTAAATTATATCACATTAGCTACTTTACGAAAAGGGTCAGTAGCAGAGCCAGTAAAAGAGCCAGCAGTGCCGTTGATGTAAGTGCGAACCTCATTTTGACTACATATCAAAGGCAAGCCCCAGGCAGTCCAGTTGCAAATGGGTGCTGGGTATTCAGGCGGCGGGGGTGGGGGGGAAGAGAGCGGGGGTCAAAGGTGGCCAAGATGTGATGCTAGCCACATCACTCCCTTATGTGTTATTGGCTACACAGGAATAGGTGTGCCTTAAGCAGGCTAGCCTGACAAGCCAACTAGACTTGGGCAGACCTTAGAAATAACAGAGAATTATGCCTTAAAATGCTTTTTATTTTCTGAAGTCCCACACAAATGCTGACTTACCAGGTGCTGTTTTTCAATACCATGTTACTGTTGAAATTAATGTAATGGACAGCCTGGGGCATGACACCAGCTCAGGCTGGCCTCTCCAAATTCATGCTCTGCTGGATCATCTGCCTACCCCTTCCTGGTTCGCTTACCCAAAAGACTTGAAAAGCTTTGAGGCCCAGTCACTTTTTCATTTAAAAGAAATCACTAAATAAATCACTGAAAAATTTAATGAATCCAGCAAAGTTCAACCTGTTTCAGTAAAGTTTATTCAGTCTCTTACCTCTACAGAAGTTGAAAAGATATGAAAAGTTGTATTTGAAACGCACAAACTGATCATCAGCCTGTGTCAGAAATAAGTCTTTTACATATTGTGCTACTGCAATATGAGATGCATTATAAGAGTTTTTAAAACTCTGAAACTTTTCTTTTGACTGCTCTCAGAGATGAATTTTTGAACTGATGCATACATGTAAGTTTACCAGTATTTTATACAAAGCTTGGTATTTTGCAATTCAACAAGAGTCAGGAAATTCAAAGGTAAGGTGGGGACATGATCTTTAATTCATAGCCTAGTGATTTAAAAAAAGCAGTAAAGTGTTAAGGACACAGAGCAGCTATAACTTTGGATTTTCTTGCTTTTTTTGGCTTGTGTCATATCTGATATAATGTAAAAGCACCTTTTGTGTTTGTTAACATGAAAGAAATATAGTTCACATTGCATTATTCAAGGGTATCACAATACTTCATTTGTTATTCTGAAAAATTATGTGTGATTTTTCTCTCCCTAGGTTTTGATTTCACGCACAGTACTAAGGTATCTGAGTATCTTACACAGAAAAGTGTACACAAGGAAATACCTCCCTCCCTTCTTTCCTCCTTCCCTCTTCTTCATGTAAAGAAGGGAAGAGAGAGTAGATAAAGTGGAATTTTCACCTCTCAAGAAGCCCAGAGGCCCAGGACTCTATTTTGAACCAGGAAATCTCTTGGAAGAGAGTTCCACAATTGTGGCCTCATCACTGAGGAAACTGGCCCCCGCACATGACCTTTCCTATAGGCTGAATGTTTTATTTTTCCAGTGGAACATAACTGTCATGGTGCAACATGTGGACAGGGCAAGGAGGTCCTTAAGCTGACATGGGCCAATGCTATGAGGGCTTTGAAAGTATGGACAGGAACACTGAATTTGATTTGGTATTCAACTGTGAGCCAGCAAAGACAATAGAGAACTGGGGAGCTGTGTAGCTGGACTGCAGATAGAAGTTACTTATGCACAGTAATTCCACTTTTTGCTGGGGGCTGCAACAATCAAGGGTGGATGTCATAACAGGTCAGGTTCCAATCTGCTAAGCTTGGGTGCAGCTACCTGGCTAGCAATAATTAGAAAAGGTGTCTCTATACTTAGGGTAGTTCAATTCACAGAAGCAGCAAGGAGTTCCCATGGATTTTAAAATTGCAGCCAGTCTTAAGAACAGTGAGTTCTCTGAAAAACAACCCTTTCCCATCACAGTCATCACCCCATCAGGGTCATCACTATCTTTTTCAGAGATTCAGCATCATCAGGGCAGGTTGCATAAAGACACTACTGATGATATTGGTACAGATCTCAGGTTTTCTCAACTCCTCTTCAGTACTTAAGAAGGGCATGGATCAGACTTGGGGGTGGGGTTCAGCGTTCCTCCAGTCATTCTAGGACTTCCCCTGAGGCGGATGCTGGCATCACCCAGGTCTTTGAAATTGTATTGCCATATCAGAAAGCACTGCACTCAGCAGTCAGTTATTTCTGGGAACATTTGCTTTTCAGGCTGTACTACATCAATGGAGTTGCCCCGAGACAAAGAAGTTTGAAGCAATAACCTGGAGGTATCTGCCTTGGGGAAATGGTGTGTACACAAACAGCTATTGCAGAAGATGTTATCTTTATCCAGGAAGAAAAATTACCCTGGTTGAAACCCAGGTAAAATGTCCAGGTTGGGGCACTTTTACAGTTCAAGAGTTTTACAGACCAGCATCATGTGGTCACAACCTTTTATTTCCTCAGGGCAGCTGGGGTTTTCCCAGGATATCCTGTTCATTTGTTTATTAGCTGTAGAGGGCTATAGATTAGCAAGACATGCACATTTGGACTGGATTCCCTTAATAGACTAGAATTATTCTGCTTTTCTCTTGGTTCTGTTTGCCCTGTATATCTCTGTATGCTGGTATGTTGTGCAAGTGTGTGTGTGTGTGTGTGTGTGTGTGTGTGTGTGTGAGATATGTGAATAGAAAGAGGCTGTTTATTACTTGGTGGACAAAAATGGTGCATTTGGGGCTGTTTCCATCTGCTGTATAAACACAGATTGAGGATGAATACACACTGTGGTAGAAGCCCTTTCAAATAAGAGTTCATTATTATCTAAATACTAACATAGCTTTATAAGAAACTGACATTATGATTATGATGTTAGGACCACTATGGTTAAAGCCTAACTAGCAAGTCACAATAAGGCATTTAAGACTACTCAGCAGGGATAAAGGGAAAGAACCGCACCTGTAAAGAGACCACTGAAAACTGAAGGAAGGGAGAATAAAACACACAGACCTCCCTCTGTAGCAAATCCTGGAAGTTCTTGTGTTTCCAGTTCCAAGGATATGAAGCATCTGAAGAATCCTGGCTGTGTATGTAGACAAAAACTCAGCCACTGGTGGGAAGTGAGGGAGGAGGTTAGATAGCATGGTGGTAAAACCATCTTGTCTACATTACAACCTCCCCTGTTACCAGGGGTGCATCCAGACGGGGTGCAGTGGTGCGGTTGCTCCCACTTTCAGTCCATGCCATGGGCATTTCAGCCAAGGACTTTTTTAAGTACCAAAATCAGGTAAAAATTCCCAATCCCTTCTTCCCTGTGTTAAGTGGCTCATTCCTTCCTCTTCCATTTCCACCATTCTCCTGCCTGCCTTGGGGATGCGGGGAGCTCCAGAGCTGCTTCAAGTCTGCTCTGGCTGGGCTGTGTGGGATGTCAGGCTCAGCTGGGGACAGTAGCAGTGGTGATGGGGGATGGGTTTCTCCTGCCTGCACCATATGCCTGGGTGTTACCCACCTTCCTGGGAGCAGAAACAGGGAGGGGGGACATGTCCTCCATCACTGCCGCTGCTGCCCTTCTCCCTGGCTGAGCCTGGCACCCCATGCAGGCCAGCTGAGGCAAGGCAAGAGAGACACTGAAAATCCTCCCCCCAGGAAAGCTGGGGACAACAGTAGCAATAGGTAGAGAAGGGGGCAAACAGGAATGGAAGGGAGGTGCTGCCGAGTATGGAGGGAGAGACTATGAGAGCAGGAGGGGAGGTGGGGGAGACATTCTTACCTGGTCTGCCCATGCCAGTGGGAGTAGAGAGAAGCTGGGAGTGTGGGTCCATCCAGCACTGCTCGCTGCTCCCACACCCCCCTTTACAAAATCCTGGATCCACTCATACTTGTTATTCCTGGTAGAGTTACACTCATGATGAGCTTAAATGGAAGGGAGTAGAGTCCTAGCTACTAAAAGCCTCCAAAATGTTGAGTGTGGTGGGATGTGGGCAGTCATGCCTCTACCTCTTTTCAACATCCTTAGAAGCAGTATTCTGCCTTTACAGTGTACTGAGGCAAGCATATATGTTGGGGTCATTTTGCACTCAGAAGTGCACTTTGAAATTGCTGATGTATTATCAGATGGAAGCATTCTAAAATGGACCGACTTAACCTTTAAATCTAGATCTAGAGGTAAGCCTACATTTCCTAGCTCGCTCTTATATTTTTAATGGACCAGACTGGAGTATCCTACCTTAACAGCCTAAGCTCTGGAGAAATTTGGATTGTGAACCAAGTGGCAGGCTTCTCTTGAAACATGCATTTTCACTCCTGTCAAGTAGGTTTGTCTGCTGCATTCCCTGCAGAAGATATTCAGAAAGCACTTTCATTGTGGCTGGCAGTACCTTACAGCCAAAATAAGAATGTGGAAACTGTAAAACAACTGGTGTTGTTCAAAGTAAAGACCATTTTTACCCAGAATGTACTGCTCCTCTGCTGACACTGATTTAGTTTCTGTCATGGCCTCTGATGAATAACATGCAATGTTATTTCAAGATAAGAAACTACCGGACATTGGAAAAGACTCCTTTAAATATGAAACCCAAACCTCCTGACTAGAAAATGATTGGGTAAATTGCCTTCCTGGTACCAACTACATGTTGCTAAAGCAGTTAATCACAATATCCTCCTCCTCCCTTCCTCCAGACAACAGTTAACTAATTCTAATGTTGGGGAGGGGGGTTGTTCTACTTACTTGAGCACATCTAGCACAATGATGTGTATAGATATGGTTTTACACAGTATAAAAGGTTACCATAGTGCTGAAGGAGTAGGAAGCAAGAGAAAAGAGAACATTTTTGGGATCCTCCCATCAACAATATCAAGCAGCAAGTGCTAGATCACATTCTTTCTGTGATCTTACTAATGTTAGTATTTCTGTCTCTAGTGTTCTGATGTCACTGTTAGTACTGAGCTCTGCAGGTAGAAGGTGGGAGGGTTATATTGCTGTTTCCCAAGATAATAAGATTTTTCATTCTAAAGCACCTTCTGTTGGAAGATCTGCAAGTACTTTACAAATGTCAGTGAATTAAACTTCCCAGCACCTTTCTATTATTTTTCTGTTGTACACGGGGAAATTGATTGGCCTAAGATCTTCCGGGAAGTCTGTGACTGAGCCAGGATTATAACCTAGGTCTTCTGACTCATAGACTCATGTTTTAATCAAAAGAGTATTCTTCTCAACATAGTTGTCTTCTTCCTCTTTGACATTATTCTGTCCCTCCACATTACTGAATGACAGCTGATGCCTATAATCTTTGTACTGGATCCAAGATCTCGTGCTTTATGTCTTGCTGTCCTAATTTTGTTTCGGTCACTGAAGTTTCCATGAGACTCATCATAGAGTCAGCTTGCCAAGCTCTGTGAAACCAGTTCCCAAACTCCTAGTTTTTACACTGCTTGGCACATTGCAGTGGAGACCACATAGAACTAACAGCACTAATAATCTCAGCATCCTGGCCAGATTCCTGTTTGGATGATGACATTTTGCCTACCTAAATTCCTCCTGCCGTTTCTGTAACATGATATTCTTTACTTGCTTCCCTCTCTTGATGTATAATGTTGTTTGGGGCAGATTTAAAGCATCTGTCTCCTCCAAGGCAGCTTCATTTCAATGTCTAGTCCAGTGATTTCTAGAGAGCATATGATCAATATCTAAAGTATGAATGTTTTCTTTGGATAAGGTGCTACAGTTTATAGAGGGCATAAATTATAGCAGCCTTGGTAGATTTCCTTCTGAATTTAATTTTGCCCTACTGGCTTAAGACCTTGCTTGCCATTTTTTCCTTTCTATGTTGACTGCTCTATTTCTGAATAGGTATCACAGGCCAAACTCTGCCCTCTGTGAAATCAATGGAACTGTGTAAGTGTCAATGAGAGTACAGTGCAGAGAAGGTACTGGTTATTGCATTGTCTGGAAACATAATATGCTCTAGTGAATTCAGTTTGGAGGTGTGTGTGCTTAGTAGACAAGTATCCTTGTGTTCCTAGGGCCTAATGTACACACAATTTCTGTACAGGTACATCTCTTTTGATTAGAGATGGGGGGTTTTTAAAGCAAAATAGTTATTCTGATGCACCCACTAGCATGGATGTAGTTATACCAAGGGCAGGCAATCTCTTCTGGCTGCAGGCGGGAATGAGCCACCCTGCATCAAAAGTGGGCTGTGGGCAAGACCTAGATGCTGCTGCTGTTCATCTCTATGGCAGCATGGGGAAAGCACCCACAGCTGGCACTTGTCTCTGTGGCTGAGGGGCTGCACTGCTGAATGCTACTGGAGCCCCATGTCTGTGGGCTGGATCCAATGGTTCTATGGGTCAGACACAGCCCACAGGCCGGTGGTTGTTGATGCCTGGGTCAATACTGTTATAATGGTGTCAGATTATTAGCATGTTTTCCCTCAAAGGGACCTCAGGAGGTCACCTAGTCCAACCCCCAACTCAAGGCTGTCATCACTGGCTCAACCATCCTAGACAAATGTTTGTTCCTTCCATCCAGTGAAGGATCAGGAGATTTTAAAATCTGACTCAGCTCCAGATTGCAGTGAAAATGGAACATTTCAAAATTTTCCAAGGGGGGTTTGGCCAATTACACGTTTTGGTCAAAATGTTTTTTTGAATTATTATTTTCATTATTATTATGGAATAATTCAAAATGAAAAGACATTTCAATGCAAGTTACTTGGTGTCATGTTCCACATCCATTGAAATACGGCATTTTGACATTGTTGGATTACTATTTAGTTCTTGGTTTTCTTTTGAAGCAGAATCCTGGAGATATCCTCCTTGTATTATGACACGGGATGTTTGGGTTTCAGTGTGATATGGTTCTGCCATTGCTTTTCTGACCAACTAGCTATACTGCAGCAGCTTCACCACTTGCACTTTCTTACTCCAGATTGAGGTTGCCTTTTTCTCTACTTTGGCATATATAGCCTCTAAAGCAACACAAGAAATTCTTTTGTTAGGAGCAACACAAATCCTGCCTTCCCTTCTGGGGTGGGCATAATGTGCCTCCCATGCAGCAAAGCAGCTTATCACCTAAGGTCGCAAAGGCAAATTGCGCCTCCTGCTGCATTCAGAGTTGGGTAAACCTCTAGACAGAAAGTGAGGGGAGGGTCTCCAGGATTGCCAAGTGGGTCATGGGATATCCATGTACTCTACCTGATGTAAAAAACAAGCTCTTGCTGAGCTCTGTGCAGTGCCCCAGGCGGGAGCACTCCTGATTCCTGCATGACACAGCAATCACCAGACACAACTGCTGCTCTTCTCTAACCCTGTTACAGACTCAGGCGGATGGTGTGCATGCTCAAGGAGAGGCAGTGTCCCTCTGACCATGCCCGTACTCTGGGAAGGGTGGGGCTACTATCATTTGTATTTCACCTGGGTTTGCAATCCTCCCTTGGGTGAGAATTGTCAGAAATGAGGCTTTGTTGCAGGACACACGCCACCAGAGATCTATTTTTTCTCTCCACGGGATTTCAACATACCTCTCAGGTGGCTCATAGGCAATTTGTTGCAAGCTGTGGGAATGTTCCCCTTTCCCTCAGCTGAGTGCTTCCCACCTACCTGATAAGGGTCTCTCCAAGTCTAGTTTATACATATTTACCGCAAGGGCTGAGTCCAGGGTTTTATCCTTGGATTGAGAGCCAATGCAGCAAAAAATAGCAAAATTACATTC
>NW_017728992.1:50701611-50702124 GCF_001723915.1 Gavialis gangeticus | reverse complement strand
CCCCCCCCCCCCCCCCCCTTCCTCCCAGCTGGCTTCAGTGGGGCTCTGACAACTTATACCAGGTGAGGATCTGGCTCAGTTTATTTGTGACTCATCAAGAGAATCATTTCCACAGAGCTCAATCCATTGCACTTGTGCAAAACATTTGACCATCATGGGGTTGCACAGGTGTCACTGAGTGCACAGTTTGGCCTGGCAGAACCTTTGTTACAGGTTGTGATGTGCTAGGAGGAAATAAATCAGCTTGACTCCTGTCCCAGCCTGAACTTGCAGGGCTGGTAATTAGTGACTTTGTTTTTAAAGGATGTAATTGAGGCAATCAGCAAGAAACTCTAGGATGGTATTTCTCAGAAAAGGACTTCACTTCATGCTATCTTTGTTGTTGTTATTAACCCTAGTACCTGGAATTAGGATCCGTCTGTTGATAATACCTGGGATTTCTTTGTTGTCTTACCAGACTCAGCCTGATGAAAAGAGGTTCTAGGAAGCTGTAAGAGTCCCTCTAGGGCAGGG
>NW_017728992.1:50696044-50696611 GCF_001723915.1 Gavialis gangeticus | reverse complement strand
CTGAGTTTTGGCAAGCCATTGAAGGCCACATGACAGGCAGCCAGGGGCAGATTAATATTAACTTTCTAAATTTTTTAGGGGCCCCACAGGTTGGATGGAATGTCCTGGCAGGCCACATCCGGCCCACGGACTGCATTTTGCCCACCCCTGAGTTAAACTGTTCTCAGTGGTGACAGATGACAAAAAAGGAGCAATGGTCTCAAGTTGCAGCAAGGATAGTTTAGGTTAGATATTAGTGCAGCACACCCAAAATGTACAAGTAATTTTGTGCTCTAAACTGTGTTTCATGTCACTGTGTATCTTGTTTGGCTGTAAGCATAATTGTGCTTTCTATGTGATTGTTGTATATTGTGCCTACTCTAGGACTGGAGCGGATCACCTTCCACCCCTACCCCCAGACCATTGCTTTAAGATTCCTCAACAGAACCTGTAAAACTAGTTTAGAGACTCTGGCCAAATCCTGGAGTGCTGACTTGCTTTGAATTGATTGGTTTAAATTAGCAGTGTTCCAATGAGGCTGGTTCTTGACTGGGGCCCTGTGATGAGATCAGATAAGTTAATTATGGT
>NW_017728992.1:50671071-50691044 GCF_001723915.1 Gavialis gangeticus | reverse complement strand
GGTGTGGCTCTGTTTAACTCTGGTTTCTCTCTCTCTCTTCCCCCCCCCCCCTTTCCTTTTCTCTTATTTGTAGGAGTACTGTGGCCTTGCTGGAACTATGCTTTCAGCCATGCTTTCAAAGGATGGCTTGTTTAGCTTGGTGGGTTTGACTTGCTTAGACCCTGTGTGCAATCTGCTGGTCTTGTTTTTTAAAACTTCCTCCTATTTTTGCAGCTGCTGGCGATGCTTTTGTGACCACTGGTAAGGATGGCTGCTTGCCATTCTCTCTCGATTGCTGCCATGTGCTGTTTTCCTTCTGTCTCTTCCCTTTCTGGTTTCCTCAGTCAAAGAGGAATCCTTCTCCACAGGGAGCAGAGTAGACACAATTGTCGGCATATTGAAGTGGAAGATTATTCTTGGGCCTTCTTAGAAAAAACATTTTATATAGTGATTAATGGCGTTTGGACTGATGCTTTTCACAATACCACACTATTTGGCTCATCTCTGTCCTTATTATTCCATGGTACTCTAACTGTATCTTTAATTGCTAGGTGCTGATTTAAGCACCTGGACTGGGGAGGAGGCAGGGGGTGTGGCAGATGCTTTATAAATGTTATGATTAACAGGGCAAAATTCCCCCTGGAAATAATGTCTTCATCAGGACAAACAACATTATCTGACTTTCTCCTGCACTGTGCATGAAAACTTTCAGCTGAGGTTTTTGCAAGTGCATAAGGAAGTTTTAGTACTAACCTCCAATTGAAAACTTGACTGCCATGACATCCTAGTTCTTCAGTTATCAGAGCCAGAGATTAGACTTGCTTCTCTAACCAAAAAAAATAATTCACTTTAATTAAGGAGAGTGAAATGAAAGAAGGGTGGTGGTGGGAGTGGGGGAGTGTTTCTTGACCTGGCAGGAAGAATGCTACCCAAAAGACAAATATTGCATGCCACTTTCAGCTGACAAAATCACTTCTGACATACAAGATATTATAGGCAAGATCTTAAAAAATCATTTTTATTTGAGGGTGGTTCACTTCTGGGCACCCCCCTTGAGTGCCTTAAATGGGTCTGACTTAATGTGTGCACAGCAGTTTCTGAAATGAGACTCACTTCAGGGCCAGGGACAGAAGTAACATATAAAAAAGTTTAAGTCATCATAAACTGGTTTAAATTTGTAACAAAACAGAAGCTCAGTGCACATAAATCGGTTTCAAAATGGCTGGAACTAGTTTAAGATAAACCTGGTTGAATATAGTAATCAGACTTAACTGATTTGGGTCAAACCAGTTTATGAAACTTCTGTCCCAGACACCTTCCTGGTTCAAGTTAAATCACAGTTCCCTGGTATTCCAGGATGCTCTCCAGCCCTGGGTTGGGACTGCTCTAGCAGAGAAAGACTGGAGGGGGGGAGTGGGGAGAGAGGCAGGGACTGCCCCCCCAGGCAAATCTTGGGGGGGGGGCATTAAATCCCTCTTCCCCTGAGTGAAGAGCTGCCCTGCTCCGCTCTACTCTGCTCAACTTACTGCTGACTACAAATCCCAGAGGCACCTGAAAGTAGGAAGAGAAAGTGATGAGCATCCCTGCAGAGTCTTGCTGTTGTGATTCTGGACTGCAAATCCCAGAGACCTCGGGGGCAGCAGGAAGAGGAAGCAAACACACAGTCCATGCTGGTTACATGCCAGAAAGCCATGCTGTAGCACCTTGCCAGCTTCTGGCTAGAGCCACTGCAGGCATGTGGCTGCAGTTTCTGAATCAAAAGTAAAAGTCTGTTCACTTGTTAGTCAGTTTAATTTCTGCAGTTTAGACTAACCTGAAAAGACTGAATCAATTCAGCCTTGGGATTTCTGACTGTCTGTATTGAACCTAGGTGTCTCAAATCAGGTTTCCCTGCCTAGTTGCAGCCTGATAGGTAAACTCAGGGTTGGATTTTGAAGGCTTTCTTCTTTGTGGGTTACTATCTAGAAGAGGTGTAGATTGTGCCACTACTGTAAGTACAAAAGGACACTTCAGAGGACCAGGTGACCTGTTAATATAGTTGAAGTCATGGGATTGAGAAACAGGATATTTTTGTGCTTTATTGGCTTCCCTGGAAACTTCAAGCATGATGTCAGCCACATGCACTGACCTGTACAGGCAGCGTAACTGTATGGAACAGATCACCTCTCTGTGTGCTTTGGGCCTTGCTAATCAACGAGGGTGTGAACTGTAAATGGAAGTGTTCTCCTTCTCCCCTTCCTCTTCTCTCCACCCCTGTCCCCCCATCCCCATGGTGAAAATTTAATGTCTCTGGATTTATTTGCATTCTCGTGTCTGTGTGTGAATAACTTGGTAGTAACAGAGAAGCACTATTTATGAAACAACTTTTTTTCTTTTTTATGAACTCCTTCATGGACTACAATTGATTTCAGTCTAACTAAGTCATTGCATTTTTCTTGACCTGGCTTCTTGCCAAATGCCTAGGAACTAGCAACATGACTCAGGATTAGCTGGCACCTGTGCTCCAGTCAGTGTGGGCATGTTTAAGCTTCTCACTGGCTGAGTTCTAGCATTTGAGAAAAGACTAAGTTTATTGCAATGGAGAGGATGGAGGCTGGATTTGCTGGGTATGGAGCAACATCCTCTCTCCTTTTCCAACTCTGGAGTCTTTCTTTTATGTGCTGGAATAGACCAGTGTAGTACGTGGTGAGATTTACTGGAGCCTGTTAATACTGTACAGCTGATGATAGTCCGGTCCTTTACAGGACTTGAATAGCAAGATGGCTTGTGATCTAGGGTGTCTTATTTAAAAAAAAACTAAAAACTAACTGTGAGAGATCAGTATCATGGGACCCAGATGGTCCTGTCTCAAGACATAGAAGGATGATGACACAGGTAGTTAGCATGTGAGGATATACAAAATGATGTTAAAGCTACTGGGATATTGGTGTTTATGCAGCTCTAGCTTTGACCTCCTCCTCCTTTCACATGCTGTCTAACTCTTCCCCCCCTTGAACTACATAGTCTGTCTTTTGGGGGGAAAGAGATTCTTTTTGTTTGAAGGGTTCCCTCACTCTCTCTGAACTGTCCCATGTGTAATCCATCTGATCAGCAGCAGTACACCATTTCAGCATCTGGGCATATGTTAAATTTAATCCATAGCTTGACTTGGTCACTTAAGAGGCATTTCCATGTCTCCTGTGTTCCATGCCTCTGCTGCAATTCAGCTTTCCTCCCTCTTTGTTTGTGTTCCTCCTGTCCCTCTAGTACCTTCAAGATGTGGTGCAATCCAATAGTACATTCTCCTCTGCCTCCCCCATAAAGATATGATATGCTTCCTTTATCTGTTGGAGCCAGGCATGCCTGGGTTGTTTACAGAGGCAGATAATATTGACATTGTTAACAGCAGGGGCTACACCAATGGGTGCGGAAAATGATGGGACTCTACATAATCAATTTAGACTTGTCATTGGTCCTTTGCCTGATGACTCTTCTCTGCCCTTTCCTCCCTGTCATGAAAATTACTGTTTCCTGATCTCCTTCTTCCTCCCCCATTACCCAAGGAGATGATATCCATCCCTTTTTCCTTTATTCCCTTGGTGACTGCTGGGTTTTTTGTTTGTTTTTCTTTCTTTTTCAATTTCCTTCCCCTTGCTCTTGCCCACATAAAAGGATCCATTCCTTGTTTTATCCTTCTTAGCAAATTGTTTGACAGCCCTTCAAAATCCATGGCTGTTGAATAATTGGGTCACAGAGTTAAAATCTGGTTCAGTTTTGTGCACTGGGGCAAGAACAAACAAACAGTGTTTTGGTGACAGCAGGGTGCTCAATTGCAGAGAGTGCAGCAATTAAGAAATGCAAAAATTTTGCTAGTGAGGATGGGACCAGTGTTGTTTTTTTGCACAGGCCCAAATAGGAGATGCATAAGTTCAAACCACAAAAAGCCAGGGAGATCAGACCCTGAAGACTTTTTTTTTTTTTTTAATGTTGTAATCTACAAAGTTGGCAGTAACTGATATGTTTTTTCCCAAAAAATTGTATGCCATGTTAATGATTTAAATTGTGTGTGTGTGTAAGTTGACTTGAGTGCGTAGGTGTGATCCTATTCCACTGTGTCCAAGTCCCTGAACAACAGTTAATATAAAAAGTGAATGGGTCATCCTATTCCTGCTAGCTACTTCTTGTGGTTTTGCCTTGAGACTGGTGGCACGTTATAAAAATAGAGGTGTTTAATATTTTCACAGGAATTTTGAGCAGGGTGGAAGGGATCTGGCTCATATACAGCAGGCTCAGTTCTGATCTCGTTTCTTGGTACAAATTCGGAGTAAATTGATGACGTTGGTGTCACTGAGAGCAGAATTTGGTTGGCATTACTCAAAGCAGTTTGCATATGGTATAGGTTTGAGTTTCATGGCATTCTTATTTGTGAATTTAGACTGAGTCAGAGCTTAGAATCATTTAAATACCTTGCTTTATAAAGTCAATGACACATTCAAGGCAACAAATATCTGGGGCTTTGATGGTCTTTAGCCCAATTCATCTTTAATGATTTTAACTACTATGTTAAAAACACTGTGTGTGTTTCTTCATTAATTTGCTGTAAATTCATGTCAGTTTTTGTCTGTTTTGGCTTTTGCTCAGACCAAGATGTTCTGGAGGCTTGGTGTGGAGATGAGCTATAGACAATGCAGTAGATTTTCATCTCTTGGATAAAGGTAGAGGTCAAAATAAAGATGCCACAATAAACTTACTGTGATCATAAACACTAGGGGCATGTCTCAACTGCCACATCTTGTAAAGCTGTATTTCATCATGACTGCTTTTCCTGAAGCTTCCTGATCTAGTTAGATCAGCCAGCGGGGGGGAGAATAACTGACTCCCCAGATCACTCATGCCAAGATAACACTGATCCCAGTTCAGGCTGAGGTAGGACTTAAGGCAGGGGTCCTACCCCAGGGTCAGATCTGGACAGTGGGGCTCCTTTTGACCTGGATCTAGCCCAGGGCATGAGGTGACAGCTCCAGCTCCTGCCCAGTGCACGTGGCAGCGGTGGAGACTGCTCTAGCTCCTGCTGTGTGCCAGTGAGGTGCATTTCTTGCCAGGTTGGCAGCTCCAGCTCTGGCACAGAGCAAACAGCAGTGACGGCTCTGGCTCCAAGTTGGGTATGCAGCAGTGGCAGTGGGGCCAGTAGTCAAGAAACTGAGGCCACTGTGGTGGCAGCTGGGTGAAACCAGCCACAGGGCGATGGGGGCTGTCACCTCTTGTTTGCTCTTCTGGTTCTAAGATTGCCTTGTCCACCAGGGATCAAGGGCCCCAGATTCTGTGGCAGGCCTCTCTCTTTCTTCCTTCTTCTCCCTCTCCCCCTCCAACTTCTGGTAACCTAACTTTCAGGCTGGATCCAGCCTGCAGAACACAGTGTTTATCATCTCATTCAGAAAACAGAGGGACATTACCAGCTACCTGTTGATTCTGCCTTTGTCACATCTGCCACAGCACAGTCCATAGCCAGCACGTGGTCTGCTAGCTAATGCAGAGAGGTGTCTGTGCAAGGCAGAGGGGAGGGGGGAATCCCTGTTTATCAGGGAGTGATGAGGAGAGGCAGGGGAGCAGAAGCTAGGCAGAGGCTTGCAGCCTCTGCCAAGCTGCAGTCAAGGAGTAGAGGGGAAGTGTCAGCCCTGCTGTGGAACAAAAAGCCCAGCCCAGCTCATAGAGCATGTGGGAATGCTGGGGGAGTCTGGTTTAATTAAACCAGCAAGGAGTCTGGGACAGACTTTGCATTTGACCCAGATCAGTTAAGTCTGATACTACATTCACCCAGGTTTCTCAAACCGGTTTATGAGCATCTGTTTTGTTACAGGTTTAAACCAGTTTCTGATCACTTAAACCAGTTTGTGTGTAATGTCTGTCCCTAGTCAACATGTGCAATATCTTGTTTGAATACTAGGGTCTTGTTCACTTACGGGTAACTGAGGTTACACCAGGCCATTGCAACACTCACCGAAAGGAAAGTTACTTCTAGTGACTCACCACTCAAACGTATGCTCATCCGCCACTGTCTTTCGGTTAACCATTCCCCTCTGTCAAGAGCCGAGTTCCCACAACAAGTTTGTTTTGAGGACTTTAGAAAACAGAGGACTTTAGAAAGTCTTCCTGCTTTGGTGCAAATCCGTGATGACAGATCCTCCCACTGCCCCACTGGTGAAGTCTGTACTCTTGAATGATCTCCAGTTTATTCTGGTTTAAAACAGAATAACCAAGACTGCAGGAACCCATTGTATAAGCCTTTCCAAGCAGACCTGTCACCAGGATGAGGTATTCAGATCCTTGTATTTGTTGGGATTGCATTGACTATCTGACAAATCCCTGGAATTGCATGCTGCTGACTAGGGAGGATGTCCTAAGTCAGCGGTGGGAGGGGGACACAACATTTTTGGCAGGTGTAACAAGGGGGCTACTGGGGCCGATCTCCACGAGGCCCACCCATCTGTTCTTTGGCTAACTGCCTGCCTTGGTCTTGATTGATTAATTAATAGATGTAATTAAGCAGGAGGCCGCCCATTTTCTGCCCCACTGCTAGGCTATCTGCAGCTCCATTCCTCCTCTACACCACAGCCCAAGCCTCGCTGATGACATCATGATGTTCCTATACAGTCCCCCATGATGGGACTCAGAATCCTGCTGTAGGACCCCCAACTGAGTTCCTCCCTTCAGGCAGACTCTGCTGCTGTCATACCAGGCCATATATTGCCCTGCCATCGGTTCCCCTTTGGGTGTGGTCCCCTTACTGGGACCTTCGGCTCACACTAGCCTTGGCCCACATCCAGACCAGTCAGGACCCCAGGCCCCTGGCTTTTGGGCATCCCTCCCAGTGGGCCTCCTTGCCCTTCTGACTCTCCTGGTCCTGGCTCCCACCTGGGCCAGTCAAGTGAAGCTCTGGCAGGCCCTGATGTATGACCCATATTCTTTTCCTGGGGTCCCCCTCTCTAGGTCCTCCTCCACAGACATGGGGATCTGGGGTTACCTCACACCACAACTGGGGCCTCAGGGGCTCACAGGGGACTCTCACTCTCCCCCTGGGCAGCAGGTTGTGGTGCTACTACCGGTGTTATATTCAACTCAAACTCTGCCTCCCCACATTGGAGCCCCACTAGGCCACCCACTCCCAGCAATGTGTAGTTTCCAGTCAAACCCAGGACCAGGACCCTCCTACCATTCCCTACAGCATCTCCCTTACCTCTAGATGAAACTCAACAGGCCTCAAGCCAGACAACATTGTTGCCTTACCTCTAGGCAGCCAAACTGCCTTGTTTATATAGGCAGCCCTGAGCCTAAAATGGCTGCCCTGATCAGGCACCTGGAGGCTGCCAGCTCCAGGGCCTTAAAGTGGCAGGCACACCACAAATTTAGCCCTGCACCCTGTCTGACTGCCTTTCTGATCACCTTCCCTTGCTTGATCTGCGGCTTTGCTTTCTGGTCCCAGCCCAGTGCGCCCTGCTTGATCTGCCACTTTGCTATCTGCTTCCTTCCCTGTGCTCCTTGCTTGATTTGCTGCTTCACTTTCTGCTTCCTGCCCTATTTCCTGCTGTGCTGCCTGCCTCTTCCCCTAACTGCCATGTGCCATGCACAGAGGCTGCCCAGGCCACAGGTTGGGCTCCCCTGTCTTAGGTAATACATTGAGACATCAGGGAGTAGCCCCAGTCTGTGTTTCTTTGGAGAAATCTTGCAGTTGTCCTCCTGGCCCTCAGAGACGGAGGCAACGAAAACTTTCCCTTCCCCCTCTAATACTAGCACTTGAAGCTAATCTGCCATGAGACCCTTTCACCAATATGACAGTGAAATTTCCACACGTCTGTTTGCGTTTAAATTGCCCCTGTTCTTATGGCACCTAACTGAATAAAATAAATTGTGTATTTGGTGACTGTCTGTTTTGTGGGGGGGTTTTCTCTGCAAGCCATAAGAATACATTATCAGCAGCATCAGAAAAAATATTCACACTGGTTCAAACTTATTACAAACACTGTCTCTTTCCAAAACTTGGGAGAAGGCTGTATTTAACTTGCGTATAGGAAACTTAGTATATATGTTAAAATATTCATGTTGTATCTTTTCAAATCGTTGGGCCTCATGAAAGTTATGGTAACTATCTGTAAACATCTGGGAGAGATGAAAAAGTATGCCCTCATGTGGCAAAAGCTTTTTTTCACATAATAGCAGTCTGTTCTTTTATCTCAAAATTGTTAGATTTGCCGCTTAGCTGCTGATTCCATTGCTTTATCTGATATAGGGCTGGGCTTTGAACAAACTTGTTCTGAAATAACTATATCAATTTGGATTTCTTTGGTTTTCTAATACAAATCTGTGTGTGAATGTTTGGATTCCAAAAGAAGAGTATCTACCTACAAATGTATAATGAAATAACAGATGTCAAGCAGAACAGGTTAGGGCTTTTTTTAAATGAGTAGCACTGCTTTACTGAAACAGTTGGTTCTTAAATGGGTGCCTTCCCCTTCATGTTTTAAATCAGACTTCTTTTTTTGTTAGTTCAGTTCTGTTAAGAACAACTTTTAAGCTAAGCCAAAATAAATACCTCCAAAACTGAAATAAATGCCCAGAGGCTAAAACTGTTTTTACTAAATCAGTGTAAAAAAACAAAACACCTTTTAATTAAGTTGGTACCACTTTTTTCCAATAAGTAGAAGGCCTTAAATTTGCACAGAAATAACTACTGTAGAAAAGCTTGTGGAAATGTACCTGGCTGTATTGTAAATTTTGTATTCTTGACGGGAAGCAATTGGGCTTTAAAATTTTACTGACGTTGTTTAGATGAATGTTTGAAGGATCAAAAAGTTCTAGTCTTTCCCGATATAGCACAATTTACTTTTTACTGTAGATTGATTTCTTCTTTTTTTTTTAATTTCCTGAACTTAAACAGTGAATGTGATTTATAGAAATTACTACTGCCTGATAACTTATCAGGACTTTAACAACATGAATGGTAGAAATGGACTGTTGACTATGATGCAAAGTAGCAGAGGGAGGGAAAAGAGAAAAATGAATAAGCAGAATGTGTTTTCTTGATCAGAAGACTGGGATGCAGTCCAAGTTTGTAGTGGAATCTGGACTATTCCCTTTGTGGGATATATATGGGGAAAGGATAGGAAATCTTGAGACTCTGCTCTTGGTGTTTCCATGGAGTTATTCTTTTATGGACTTGGGGAATATTTCTCCCCTCAGTGGAATGACCTTGCATTCTGGGGATGAACTCTCAGATCCCTGGAGGTCTAAAGGGCATTGCCAAGACTAAGATGAGGCCTTGAGCCTTCTTTGTATATATAGCCTTCCCCTTTGCCATGACATCATGCTTCTGATAGGCATGTGCTTCCAGAGTTCGGCCTCTTAGCAACTGCTTCCAGAATTATCCTTGGCCCCCATGAGGCTTTGCTTTGCCACCTATGATGCACAATCAATTTAATACTGACTCCCTTGATTGGAAAGGAATCAGCTCTCTGGAAAGCAGCACCGTACCTAGACTCCTGGCAGCCCCAGGCAAACTTTTAGGATTGGGCTCCCCCTTCACCAGAGCTGATGATAATAATAATAATTATTTTCACCATTTTTGGGCCCCCTTTCTGTCCAGTCCCTGGGCAGCCACCCAGTTCACTAATGCCTGTGTCTGGCCCTGCTGGAAAGTGAGGGGTCCATACACTTGTTCCCAAATTTTGTTCTCTCCAGCCAAAGATCTCAACCAACTCAGCTGATCTCTGTACAAGGTGAGAGGGGGCCATGTGGAAACTACAGTCCAACCAATCAAAAATCCTTTGGTTTCTTGTTTTTCTCTCCCTTGTGAAAGCGTTGTGCATAAATCTGAAGGTAGACATTAGTGAACTACATCAAGGGAATTTTCATTATGATATTTTTAAACTATTACTATTTGCATATAGGTGGTCAGTGGAATTGACCGTGGAAGAGTAATTTAGCTACAGTACGTGTAAATTAATTTATAGACTTGCAAATAAAAGCACACAAACTGCATCATGTTGCTTATTCTTGCATATTAGGATTAAGTGTTGCAGCTGTGATTTGAGACAATATAGAAAGTTCTTCTACAACTGCTTTGTACATTGGGCCTGGTATGGAAGACCTGTATTCTCAGGCAAGACCCTACCCAATACCCATGGGAAAGTAATGCTGACTTAGTGGTAATCATGCTGAAAACACCCCTAAAAGCACACCTTTTGTTGCATTTGACAGCTGGGACATGGATGGTATCAACACTTTCCAAGATTGTTTTGTCTAGTCTTTGCCATAAACCCTGTGAAATGTAGCTCCTAATTATACCAGCCCAGGAGTCCCCAGAGGGACCCTTAGAGTAGCAAATTAAAGAACAACCTGTACTGATTCAGCAACACTGGCCAGTGCATTATAGTGAAGCCCCATCTACTGATGCAGAGTAGGTGTGGCTGTGGCTACTCTTCGGGGGTACTATGATAGTAGCCAGGCTCCCCAGAACTAAAGCAGTTCTACTTGCAGGAGGGGTTTGTCTGCTGCCAGTTGCACCAGCACCCCTAACTGGGTAGAAGTGATCATGGTGTGATAGAATTCCAGATCCTGAGACAGGGAAAGGATGAGGCCAGCAAAATTAGGATGCTAGATTTCAAAAAGGTGGTTTTAATACGACTCAAGGAGTTAATAGGCGTGGTGTCATGGGAGAATAGACTAAAGGATAAAGACCCAGGAGAACTGGGAACTTCTAAGGGGCACAGTATTGGGAGCCCAACAAGAAACTGTCCTGATATAATGGGAGCACAAGAAGAATGGCAAGAGACCAGTGTGCCTACATAAGGAGCTTCTAAAATGCCTCAGATGCAAAAGGAAAGCATACAGGCAACAGAAGAATGGGCAGGCATCAAGGAAGCGTATCAGAAAATGGCAAGAACCTGTGAAGTAACTACTTGGATGGATGAAGGGAATACTGTGGATATAGTGTATCAGAACTTCAGCAAGGCTTTTGACAAGGTCCTGCACACCCTTTTCATGAACAAATTGGAGAAATGTGGGCTGGACAAAATTACTACAAAGTGGATAGATAACCGGTATAATAGCCACAAGCAAAGGCTAGTTATTAATGCGTCCATGTCAGAATGACAGGAGGTTTCAAGTGAAGTTACATAGGGGTCTGTCCTGGGGTTGGTGCTGCTCAACCTGTTCATTAGTATATTTGGATGGTGGCATAGAAAGCTTCTTGAGCAAGTTTTGCAGGTGTCCAGGGCTAGCCTTGTGGGTGGGTGACCACTCAGAACGCCACGGTCAGGGGGGTGCTGTACTCACACGTGCACCTATTTGAACAGCCCATGCTCACAGCAAGACTCTTTCCCCTGCCCTGCCCCACCCCAGTTAATCCCTACCCCAAGCAGGAGGAGCAGGGCCCAGGCTAGCCTACCCTCTGTCTTCATCTGCTGCTCGGGAGGAGCTGGGCTGGCGCGTGCAGGTGGAGTGGCACCTGCTCAAGTCCACTTGCCTTGCTCCTGCACAGCAGCAGTTGTGTTTGCCCATGGGAAAGCACAGCTCCTGATTCAGCCCAGCAGCTCCCCGCAGAGCTTGATTTCTGAACTTTTCACTAATACAGCTACATACTTTAAACTCAAGAAAGGGCAGCAAAATACAAGTTTGCCCAGGGCACCATTTTCCTCAAGGCCAGCCCTGCAGATGACAAGCTGGGAAGAACTGTGAACACATTGGAGGATGGAAGTACAATTTGGAAAGATCTTGACAGATTGGAAACCTGTGTTACAGCTAACAGGATGCAGTTAAATGCTGACAAATGCAAGGTGCTATACCTCAGGAGGAATAATCAAAAACCCAAATATTAAACGGGTGACACCCAGCTTGATGGCAGCACTATAGAAAAGAATGTAGGAGTCTTGGTGGGCCACAGACTCAACATGAGTCTAGCATGATGCAGCTACACAAAAGGCGAATGTAGTTTTGGGATGCATCAATAGAAACATTAGATGCAAGACATGGGAGGTGACAGTGCTTCTCTACTTGGTACAGTTTAGGCCTTATCTAGAGTATTGTGTGCAGTTCTGGGCTGCATATTTTAAAAAGGATGTGGAGAAGTTAGAAAGGGTTCAGAGGCAGGCAACAGATTTGGGCTAGGAGGGCAAGTCATGAGGAAAGAGTGAAGGAGCTAGGCATGTTCAGCTTGTGGAAAACATGCTGAAAGGGGGGACATGAAGGGCTGCCATAAAGAAGTGGGAATGTACCTTTTTCTCCTGCTGCAGAGTGGAAGACACAGACCAATGGCTTGAAGCTGCCATATCTGCAAAAACTTCTTCACTGTTAGAACAATGAGGCGGTGGAGCAGACTGCCTAGAGAAGTTGTGGACTCTGTCACTGGAGATACTCAAGAAGAGTTTCAGCAGTTACTAACTGGGGGATGATCTAGGTGTAGCTATGGCTGTGTTCCTCTATGGGTATTTCCCATGCTTCTGGGCTTTGCTGGCTGCCCCTGCCCCCACCCTTTCTCCTGCACGTGCCAGGGTGTTCTTAAACCTTCCTCAGAGGCATTGGGCATTGGCTACAGCCAGGGCTGGGGACTTTTGATTGGCATGTGCCAATTAGGCCTGTGCAAAGCAGCTAGTACTCACTTCAGATTCAGATTTGGCTGATTTGGGGAACAGTGATTCGAATCACTGTCCAGATTCGATTTGGCCGAATCTGATTCAGAGATTCGGCTGTTGCTGAATCTTTGAATCAGACAGGCCTATCCCTGGCCCGCTCTCCCAGCCTGGCAAAGTCTGCCCCAGTTCCCGGCACTTGTTAAAAAAAAAAAGGCCCCTGTGCTCACAGGGTGCTGCCAGGCGGGGGGTGATCCCTGCTGCACTCCACTGCCCCACGCTGCATAGGGGGCTCTGCACGAGCCCCCCAACCCGCCCCTTGCTCCCCCAGCCCCCCTACTGGTGCTCCACCCAGGTTGGCTCCAGCCATTAAAGAAAACTGAAAAAAACCCTGGACTCGCTGCTCCTGCCAGTGGGGAACAATCCCTGCTGCCCCCCATTGCCCCGCACTATGTGGGGGGCTGTGCATAAGCCCCTGAAGTCCTGAGGCCACTGCAGGAGCAGTGAGTCTTGCGGCTTTTCTCAGCTTTTTTTTTCTTAAAGGGCTGGAGCTGGCCTGGGCAGGGCACCCGTGGGGGGTCTGGGGGAGTGAGGGGGGGTTCTGAGGCTCATGCAGAGCCTGCCATGCAGCATGGAGGCAGTGGGGGGGCAGCTGGGATCACCCGGCAGCACCCAGTGAGCACCGAGGCTTTTCTTTAAAAGGCTGGGAGCTAGAGTGGGGAGCAGTGAGGGGTCGGGGGGCTGGCAGAGGTCCCCCTGTGGTCCCCTTCCCCAGCCCCCTCTCCCCTGCCCCTAGTACTTACCAGCTCTGAGTCCGGCTGCAACTCTGTGCTGCAGCCACCGGGGACTGCCGGAATCATCAAAGCTCTCTGAATCTTTTCAGAGAGCTTTGAATTGATTCAGACCTTTAAATTGGTCCCCTGATTCAATTTGGATTCAGAGATTCGGCCACCGAAGCTTTGCACAGCCCTACTGCCAATGTTCTTGCTGGGACCAAACCCAGAGGTTCTGGGGTAGAGGGTCCTGCCCCTCCACTCAGGGTTAGATTGATCACCATATTAGGGGGCAGGAAGGAATTTTACCTCATGGTCAAATTGGTATGGACTGGGAGGGGAAGGGGGGGAGGAGTTGCCTTCCTCTGTAGCAAGGGGTGTGCCCTGTTGGGATGCAAACAGCACAGATTAAACGTATAAATTCATGGACTAAATGAAGATCTAACAAAGTAGACTCTTACACTAAGGGTGTGTATGCAACATGATGCAGGCCAGGCAGAGATGCCCGAGCTAGCTCATTCAGAGCTGATTTGGGGACCAGAAGTGGTTTTTGTCATGTTGCTGTGCTTGCTTCCTGGGCAAATTAGCCTGGATGCAAACTGGGGACGTTTAACCCACTGCATTTTGTTAAATGGGGCAATAAACTTCCTAGATTTGTGTGACAGACTTACCTGATTGAGTTCCAATGCGTGCAGGGGCTTGAGAATCCTCAGTTGTGATTGGTGGAGCCAATCCACCAATCAGGAACAAACTGGGGAAAGTGGGCACTGCCCCTTTCCCGAAGCTAGAGGGAGAGGAGCTCCCCGACCAGATTGTGGACTGCAGCATGGCAGGTCCGCCAGACTTCAGGGGCAGAGCCCCTGAAGCATATAAAAGGAGAGCATGCTTGGCATGCTGGGGGCAGATGCGGAGAGGGTTGGCGAGGAGAGAGGAACTCCAGAGAAGACCGTCATTGGGATCCTGCTTGAGCCTTGATGGTGTGCAGATCAGCTCATGGCACTCAGGCTCTGGGAGCCACTCAAGGCGGCTTGAGCCTGGGAACTTGGCAAGCGGCTGGGTGGGATTGGTGCACGGAGAGCTGGCCCTGGGAGTAGCTTGAGGCTGCTCAGGCCCCACATCATGCGCAGGTCGGTGCAGGGAGAGTAGACCTTGAGAGAAGCTTGAGGCTGTTTAAGTTAGCCCTGGCTCTAGGCCAGGTAACCAGAGCCCTGCAGTGTGGCTCAGCATTAAACTAAAAGATCCCCAGTGCCCAGAGCAGGGCCTGGGAAGGGGAGAGACCCCGGCATGAGGCCAGGGAACCAGAGCCAGTAAGGGCTCAGCTCCTGTAGGAGCGCCCTCTGTGCCCAGTGCAGGGCACCAAGACACCGAGAGGAGCCAGAGGCACTGCTGGAGAGAGGCCTTTGTGGGACTGGCCACCAGGGGATGAGCCTTGTCTGCTTCAGAGCAGGAGCGTGAGTTGTTGGGGAGGTGGGCTTGGGAGAGGAAGGTCTACCATCTCCACCCTCCCCCATTGTGGGTACAACCCCGGGCCCTAAAGGGGACAGGCTCCAGGAAACCCCCTGTGGGGTGCTGAATGCACCCCATATTTTGTGATTGATGTTTGCTTTGTACTGTAGATGTTAATATGTTTATGGGTACTCCTTAAAGGAATTTATATGGGTTTACCTGTTTTCATTACCTATGTATGCATTTACTGTGTTGATGCCTTGACTTATCTGTTCCAGGGAGCTAATGTTCGTCTGTGCAGGGGTGTTAATTATTGCCTATGCTGTGGGTTACCTGTACTGAGTTCTCAGTTACCTGTTCTATGTTTTGCAGTCCTTCGAAGTGGTGCAATGTGTTGATTGCAGGTTATTGTATATGGTGTCTCATAACCAATTCTACTGTAAATATTTAAGGTCTCTTATTCACTTTTATTTGTGTAGAGCAGTAAATATGTATGTAGGTAAGTGCTTTGTCCCAGCCTGGCTCTATAGAGAAAAGAGGGACCTGCTTCCTGGTGGCAGGCTCCTCTCACAGCACTCTTGCCTGACCACCCCATCCCTTCCACTTGGGGGCAGGGCACACCCCTGGGTGTACCTGGGCAATTTGTATGGATTTCCTCCTTGACTCCTAGCTTTCTCAATCCAGCTTTCTGGTATTCTGCACTGTGGAAATAAAAAGCGGCATATGTAATAGGTAGGAAGCCAAAATCCAGGAAGCTGCTTTATTTTCCAACAGCTCTTGCATCAAGGCAAACTTCTGCAGTGCTGTGGTATGCAAAGCAACAGCAAGATGCTTCTCTAAGGGGCATATCCATTTTCCATCATGGGTCAAACACTCCAGACCCTTCCAGAGTGCCCTTTTGCCTCTGCACTTCTGAGTGTTTCCAGATCTCCCTTCCATCCAGCTTAGCTGCTCTCCTCACTCTGAATAACTTGGGTCCCAGTGCTGACACCTTTATTCATATTGGTCAGTACCTTCTTCATGGGTGAAGTGAGGCATTATTCAGTCTGAGTAAGACAGGCCCTGTATTTAAGGGAGCAGTCCAATGCAGTCTGCAGAAGAAGATGCTGAGAGTTGAGCCAGCATTTGGTTAGGTCTCGTCTTGGGTAGTCTGATTTGAAAAGCATTTTTTTAAAGTAGTGGGAGGTGGGTAGTTCTTTCCCTTCCTCCAAAATGCCCCCCCTTCCTGCTCATGAAAATGTTCTATTCACTTTGGAGACATGCTGACAGGGGAGGGAGAATGGCCCTGGAGTCGGGGAACTCAGGCTTGTGGCACCCAGTGCAATGTGATGTGGTTAAGGCTGTGGAATAAATCAGTTCAGTGGTTGAATCTAGCCCAGAATGTGGCATGGCAGCTGGCTAATTAGGTTGTAACTTCCCATATGCCTACTGTGCCCTTGATTTATCTGTGGTGGCTGCTGGGCTTCCAAATGGAGTTCATGGTTTTTGGTATTAAATTAGTACAACTAGAAAGTCCTGGGGCTTGCTGCACTGTACTCGGGTACTCTGGGAATGAGGATGATACTGGAACCTTCAAAGAGTGGGCTGGCTTCTTTTCCTGGTGCTCCCCTCCCCTGCCACCACCAAGTGCTCTCATACAACACTTGTGGTACATGGAGGTGCTTGAGCTAGATCTTCCTGAGCATTAATGAAAAGGAGGTACAGTGATAGCATTCTCTGGGAGGGTATTTTTCTTCGAGGTGGACTTCCCCACCCCTTCTTCTGAAATGGTCCAAACTTGTTATCCTTCCACGCCTGCTGTGAGTCTGAGTCTTTTAAGGGAGATGTTTCAGGGATGATGGTTAGGGAGGAAAAAGTATTTCTTTCTATTTTCTGCCCTGCCCAGTTTTTAAACTGGCTATATTTATGGAGTTGGTGTTCGTCAGACATAAGCAGAAAGGAACAATGATTATTTATATTTTTTTCAATGTAGACATGTTGCCAGCTCTTATAATGTTTGGCTTTTTTTTAAAAAGCTTGACTTTGAAAGCTGGATATCTCTAGTTTTTCCCTGTCTCTCCTCATAATGGGGTGGGGGAAGAGATAAAAGCCAAGCTCAGCTCTACAACTATGAAAGCTAGAACAGAAAACACAAAAGGAACTCCATATCTGTTTGTTTCAATTTCATTATTTTAACACTAATTTTTAACTCATTTTTAAGCTGCTCACAGCAGTCTCTTCCATGCACTGACTATTTGAGTCTTTTAGAGAAATGTTCAAGCGACTTGTCTGTGAACAGGCCTGTGCCCCTCCGGCCTGTTGATGGCTAGTGCAGCCCTTTTGACCTATGGAAATAAATCAAGTTCTTCTTCAAAGAAAGTGAACCTATCGAGTTCACTGGCAAACAACGTGGACTACCCAATCCTCAAAATCAATACAGGAGACAGACTTCTCTAGCTACTGCCCTGCCTCCTGCCCTCCATTTGAAGGCAAAATCATTGACCAAGTAGCAACAGCCATAGTTCTATCACTGTGGCATCTGCTAACATCCTGTGTGCCTTGCAAATAAATTGCAGAGCAGGTAGGCCTTGAGCCAGCTTGGTAACTTGAAGGCTGTCTCTGCTACTTCCTGATGATTCTGAGTCAGCTGTCAAGGAAACAATCCCTGCTCACTCCCTCTTGCTGGGGTGCACGGGAGACTGGAAATAGGTATGTGTAGCCACCTCTGGAATGGGCCTGTGTGCCCCCTTCTCATCCTATGCTTTGCCTCTCCAGAGGCAGACCTAGTAGTGTACCTTGGATGAACATGATCTAAAAAGACCACTTAGTTTGGCAGTGAATTCCATGCTCTTTTTCCTAGATTTCTCAGTAGCTTTTAATGCAGTCCACTGCTAATGTGTGTTAAAATGGTTTCTGTCATTTCTCCCCAGGAAGCACAGGACAATAGCAATGGGTAGCTTATCTCTCCATCCCCAAAAGACTTCATCTGTGCAGCCTTTCGAAGACTTCTCTTGGAGACTAACTGGTACAGAGGTGTGAGCTTTTGTAGACAACAACCTACTTTGTCATGCCTCTCTGAACCAGTTAGTCTCTAAGATGCCACCCTGCCTTTTGCCTGACTTTAGACCAACATGACTAACCACCTCTGAGACTTCTTTTGTGTCCCTGAGACCATTGGGAGAGGGGATGAGGTGACATCAGCTTTGCTGAAAACCACATGCTAGTGATTTCCCAGCTGCTTTTTCACTGTCGTAACTGGCATCACCAGAAAGATCTGCAGCGCCAACAAGAGAGCAGCTGCTGGGTGGAGAACAGTTGGCTCTGTCTAAACCCCAGGAATATGCAAGTGATGCTGGCTAGAAGGGGGAACAGCTTTTGCAGGACTGTCTGGGTCACTCCATTGAAGACATCTGCTTTGCTTGTCTGACTGCAGGGATGTGTCTGCCTACCCAAGTTGGCTGTACTGTTTATTGCTACTAGTGCCTAAGCCAGGTATTTGTGGCAGCAGCAACTTTGGTTTGGGTTAGTTGCCTAGTTAAGTACCCAGGATCCTAACTGAGTGCATAGAGCACCCTGAGCTTGATTTGCTGCAACTTTTCTGCTGCTATTACTGGTGTTTAGATTACCTATTACTAGATTAGCTTTACACATCTTTCTCCTGCCTCTGACTACAATCAAGCCATGTCCAACCTAGTGGGGCACTGACAGATGTGCTGTTCCCTGCCGTAACTCACAGGAAGTGCCATGAGTTGCAGCCTGATCCTGGGAGGGTGGGGGACCAGGCAGGGAGGAGGAACCTGCCCACCAATGCTGCTGTCCCTGGCTTTGCATAGCTTGGCTGGAGTGGGGGAGGATGGATTTGGAGCTTCTTTCTACAACTGGATCAGTTGGGGACGGCAGAAGGGGTTGAGGGAAATGGGTGGGGAGAGGACATGTCACTGAACACAAAGAGAAAGGGGGGCGGGGATTGTCATTTAATTCAGGGACTTAAATGAAGGTCCCTGGCTGCTGCTCCTGGTATGATGATAAGCATGTGTGACCTCACTACCACATCCCCTCTGAAGTGGCCCCTGCATCATCCATTCCTCTTCTGGAAGGGCTCTTAAACATATGCTTATCATTAAACAGGTGAGGAACTCTATTGACCTCTCTAGGACAAAAGTACCTGCCTAAAACTAAGGACATCCTGAAGGGCCCTTTCTAATAACAGTTGTTTTCCTGAATTGGGGCCAAAATGTATGAGGGCCAGAGATGAACTTCTCTTAGACAAGCATGTCCTGTTGTGGAATGAGTTCCCAGAGGAATCAGACTTAGGAAGACAGTGACAAAAACACAAAATACACAAAGGGGCATGAACTTGCAAGGCTTTCCTCTTTAAGGAAGCCTTCTCAGCTTAGCTGGATCAATCAGTTTTAGTTTTAAACATGATTACATAAATTCTACCCAAACAGAGGTTCTTATAACTATCTATTCAGGCCTTTTTTGTTCATGTCTAACTTATCTGTAAAATTCTCACACAAGATGAAGGTGGTCGCTGCAGAAAACCATAGGATGAAATAATCTTTCCTTTGCCTTCCAAAGAGTGTTCAGAAGCTTGGGTGAAAGATGCCATACAAATTGAAAGTGGTGTTGTTTTTAACCTGCGCTTACATTTTTTACAGTAGTTCTCAACCTTTTTAGACTCATGTCAACCCCTCATTTGACTTCAGGCACCCCTCAGAAAATACCACCTTTTAGTTTTCACTCTATTTTTCTTAGTCAAAAAAAAAAAAAAAGCAAGCACTTCTCCTGTTGCAAAGAACTCAAAAGACCACAGCCCGCCATGTTTTTAACATTTTGGCTTCCTTTTTTGAAATCTCTGGGTTTATCTTGTGAATCATGTTTACACACGTAGCAATGCTAACATCTTTCAGTACCTTATGGCCAAACTATCTCAAGTAAGGCCTTGAAAGGGTCTCAAGGCAGGATTTGAATTGGGTAGACTAGAACTACATTCAGGTGCCCAAGTCTACTTAAATGCTTGATGCACTGATTCTCAACCTTTTTAGACTCAAGGCATCTCTCAGAAAATGCCAGCTTAGTTTCTCTCTGTCTTTTGACTACATAAAAATAATACAGCAGCCCTTCTGTTGCAAAGAATTCAGAAAAACTGCAACTAGGGATTTCTATTTGAAATGTCTGGGTTTATCTTGTGAAT
>NW_017728992.1:50664891-50666071 GCF_001723915.1 Gavialis gangeticus | reverse complement strand
TTTCACTCTATTTTTCTTAGTCAAAAAAAAAAAAAAGCAAGCACTTCTCCTGTTGCAAAGAACTCAAAAGACCACAGCCCGCCATGTTTTTAACATTTTGGCTTCCTTTTTTGAAATCTCTGGGTTTATCTTGTGAATCATGTTTACACACGTAGCAATGCTAACATCTTTCAGTACCTTATGGCCAAACTATCTCAAGTAAGGCCTTGAAAGGGTCTCAAGGCAGGATTTGAATTGGGTAGACTAGAACTACATTCAGGTGCCCAAGTCTACTTAAATGCTTGATGCACTGATTCTCAACCTTTTTAGACTCAAGGCATCTCTCAGAAAATGCCAGCTTAGTTTCTCTCTGTCTTTTGACTACATAAAAATAATACAGCAGCCCTTCTGTTGCAAAGAATTCAGAAAAACTGCAACTAGGGATTTCTATTTGAAATGTCTGGGTTTATCTTGTGAATTTTATTTGTAAACCTAATGGTGCTAATGTTACGTAGGACTCCATATCAACCTTGAAAGGATCCGAAGGCACTCCAGGGTGCTGTGCTACTCTGGTTGAGAATCACAAGCCTCATGAGTGGAATAATTCTTGGCCCAGCATGTTTGTCAAAGACCAGCATTGCTATCTCAAGTTTTACTGATTGAAGATTTGGGGGGAGGGGAGGGAACGGGACGGAGGCACAAAAAAATGGTGCCATTGTCCTGATATGTGACTTTGGACAGTCAGTCAGGCTTCAGGAGCCACAGTTCAGTATGCTGTCTGCTGAGACAAGGAACAAAGGTTGGTTAGACTTCCTAGCTCAGCAATGGCTGCAGCTGCTGCTTTCTGCTAGCCAGTTTTATCTGCCCCCCTTTCTTTTATAGCAGGGTTAGGCAACTATTTCAGGCTATGAGTTGCAATGATGCACCCCAGGTCAAAGGCAGGCAAGTGTGCACTAGGACTTGGCTGCTGCTGGCACTTGTCCCTGCAGTGGCACAGGGAAAGATCCCGCAGCCAAAGCCCCCTGCTGCTGAAGCTCCACACCCACAGGCCAGATCCAGTGGTTCCATGGGCCATAGGCTGCCACCCCCTACTCTACACCATTTTGCATGTGGTTGCTTGACACCAGCAGCTGTTTTGTTGCATTACTACATGTCACATCCCTCCTTTTTATTTTAACCTCTAAGAAACTTGAACACAAAA
>NW_017728992.1:50652953-50659891 GCF_001723915.1 Gavialis gangeticus | reverse complement strand
TGTCCCTGCAGTGGCACAGGGAAAGATCCCGCAGCCAAAGCCCCCTGCTGCTGAAGCTCCACACCCACAGGCCAGATCCAGTGGTTCCATGGGCCATAGGCTGCCACCCCCTACTCTACACCATTTTGCATGTGGTTGCTTGACACCAGCAGCTGTTTTGTTGCATTACTACATGTCACATCCCTCCTTTTTATTTTAACCTCTAAGAAACTTGAACACAAAAATGAGCTCTCTTTAAAATCAAATTCCCTCCCAGTCTCTGTTTTGAACATGTCCATTCAATGATGTCTAAACCATACTGTGCCTGATGAGCAAAACATTACTATCTTCTGGTTCATATTTGTTTTCTCTGTCTCCCAGAGCATTATGGTCACCCAGGGAAAACTGCATGTTCTATTTTGCTGCTGTAAAACTATTATGGGTATGAAAAGTTCCCATTTAATTTGCTCCACACATGGATGTTTCTGGATAAAGTTCAGTAGCCAGATCCACCCCCTCCTTCTTTGTGTGTGTGTGTGTGTGTGTACATATATCAAGTGAAGCAGAAAAATGTCTCCAATTTAAATGCACTGAATGAATAACCAAATAGACCAGATTAATTTTTGTTTAATGCATCTTTGCAAAGAAGCTAGTGGCTAGTTTTGTATATAGGCTTCTGCCAGTAGTTCATTACCAGTGAGTCTGTAATAAGTTAATGTAGAGATTCCATGGAAATGAGGGTTAATTATAAGCAGAAGGATATTGGCCCACATACAGATTTAAGCAACAAAAATATCCCAAAGTCTTGTGTTGGATGTGGAATCAATTAAAAAATGTCTATGACATGTACCAGGATTTCTTGAGATAGTTGTCATAGTATAATATTAAAATAAAACTAAGAAAATAAGTTGAGAATGGAAGAGTGGGACAAATACATGAGTCTGGTAATAAAACATTGGACTTTGGATGAGGGCCAAGGCAAGATTTTCAATGGGTTGAAGTTTGGACTAAAGCTGGGCTTGAATTGGTTTTCGCTTGCTGTCGGGGTGGTTGTAAGTAACGGGCAGAGAGAAGAGGTTGCTTTTAGTTTACCAACTCCCAACAGTGTGTGCGTTGGCAGCAGTGTTAGGCTGCTAATATGCCATAGTCGTTAAACTGACTGATATCAGCATGTGGTACTGCATTCTGCAGATTCAACTCTAAAGCTGAAGCACAAAAATCATCCCTGATGTTGGCTGGCACAGGCCTTCATTTCTTCCGCCTGCCACATCTGGTCTTAATATAAAATGTCTTACTACTTTTCTTTTCTTGCCACATCCTTAGAAATGGCTCCTTTTTAAAAAATGAGATACTCCTTTTTCTTTCTTATGTGGACTGAATAAAAACATTTCAGTACAGAATGTGGAAGAATATTGTGTCACTACTCAAGATGCATTTTTGCTGTTTATGAATATGAACAGTTAATATTGCTGTCTTCAAGTTTCTTGTGTCTGTGGAGAACTCATAATTTGGCTAATGCAAGTATTTGGGGGACCTTCTGGCAGTTTGGATAGGAGTTGCCGTACCATTTATATAATATAATTATGTATATGTATACTTAATACAAGTTGTGGGCATGCACCTGCCAGGTTTATAGGTCCCTAAGCTCTCACAGGCTTGACCCCTGAAAGCATGCATTTTGGTCCTAGATATCACTTTCATTTTTGCTTACAGAAGCTGTAGTACAAAGCAAAAAAAGCATGTTGAATAAGTATTGCAAACTAAATCATGGAATTTGGAAACTGCTCTGAAGACCTTGAGTCACCTTCTGTAACAGTTCCTGTCTGAAAGGACACCTCATTCTGCTTTTGGTGGTAAAAGATGCCCCCTAAACATTAAGTTTTCATTGGAGTTTGAAGGAGTTTTGCTTAAATTTTGATGGCATGGTATGCTCCCAGGAACTCTGCCAGCTTTAACATCTGGGATTTCCTCCAGGATGTCCTATTTGGGTGGAGAGAACTGTTCCCCTCTCTGTGGAGGGGATGAGTGTTTAGCCATTTCTGAGGGGGTAGAGATTTTTTTCCTCTTTGGGAAATTTTGGAGATCCTGGAAAATTCCCAGAGGGATGGAAAATTTGAAAAGAAGTCCAGTGTGGGCTTAAGTTTCCAGTCTTTCATAGCAACACAGATTCCTTATGGCACCTGCCCCAAAAGTAGCCTGAAAAGACTCCAAAGTCCAGAAGAAGTGAAGAGGAGTAACCCTATTGCTGACAGAGGGTAGAATGATCTTATGACGATGTTAGGATGTTGATTACAGTGTATGACCCTAACCAGGGGAAACTTGGGAAACTGAACTGGTTGGTGAGAAATGGGACAGGGACTCTTGTGACCTTTCACTCACTGGTTTAGCTGACTTGAGTTAAAGTATTACCAGCAAATGTGGTTGCAATCTTTACACAGCAAACCAGAGGGGCAGAGTGGCATGCTAGAATGAGGCCAGTGTAGCAGGAGAAGATTATTTTTTGCTGCAGCCTTTTTGAATAGAGAAGGGGAAGCATGGGGAGGTGGAAAGGAGGAGGATGCAATAGTGAAGCTGATGATTTAGCAATAGGGACTGTGAGGAAAACGAGATTTTGCAGGGGGATTGCATTATGGGGAACTCTGCTGAGTTTCTTGGCATTAGTGCATTTACATTCTGAAAGGTTGCACAAGAATTGGCTTTTGCTTTTAGTATTAAAATTGGCTTCAGGTGCTGCCTTACTTCGTACCGACAAAGGATGCTAGCAGAAGAGCTCCCAACTTTTTTTTTGTATAATATTAAAGTATTCTTTAGACTGTGAGCTGACTGCTTCTGTTCTCTGGCTTAACAAAATATTAAGCAGAAAAGATGTGTGTAATGTGACCGAATACCATTCACCTTCAGCAAAGCGATTATTTACAATTAAAATTGTAATTCCTTGATTCATTCCTGTGTCAGCTGTGTTTTAAATAATGAAATCAAATGTAGTTTTAATGTTCAGACCTGTTACTTCCTTGTAAGTGTCAGGTGACAGTTCAAGCAGTCCCCGTTGGGTACTTAGCATAACATGCACCAAAATTGCTTGTATTTTATGATGGTCTGCTTTCCAGCGGTGGGTCATATACAGCGCACACCGTTCTCATGAGACAGAACTGCTCTCCATAGCTTGTCCTCTGGTGAACTTAGAGCAAGGGAGATTGTGCCCAGCAAAGGACACAAAAGACCAACTAATCTGCAAGGGAGGGAGCGTGTGTGTATGTGTCTGTATTGGAGCAGTCTCCTCTATCCTGAGCTGGACAGAGTGTAGTTGTTGGAACTTAATCAGAGCGGTTGCCAACCGCTGCCATGCAGCACAGCTTGCAAGATAGATAGTTCTTGTCCCCTGCTTGCTTCACACAGCTGGGCCGTCTCTTGCCTTCTGTGCACTGCATGTCTGATGCTGCTAAGCATAGCATACATAGACTTCTGCGTGTGCATAGAGCACAGGCACTGTTTTGCTCTTGGAGTTCATTGCAGGCTGTTACAGGGGAGATGCTGTAGGTTTCTCCCAGACATATCACGTCAGTTCTTTTGTTATGGAAAGTTAGATGCTGATGCTCTTACTCCCACTGAATAGTGATTTACTTTAAGGAGTGAGGCTATTGAGTTGAATGAAACAGCATGTGAAACTAGACCACGATAATGTTGTTTCTGCATAAATATTGTATGCACAGACAATATAGTCAGTGGAGTGGCTACGGCAGTCACTGGTGAATTTGAAAAAAAGAAGAAAATTTTTCAAATCGTGTGACTCCACAACACACTCTTTATCAAATTGCAGAGCTAGAGCCACAGTTGGTATAAATCAGCAAGATCACACTGAGTCAGTGGAGCTCTGCCAGTTCATTCTAGCTGGTACCTAGCTCATGGAGCTCCACCAGTGGGAAATGGAAGAAGATGACAGACAGTAGTAGTATATTATCTATTCCATTTCCTCTCAGAGGCAAGACTCTTGGCTGTAGTCTGTTTCCCAGTATCTTCCCTGTTCAAAGCTGGGTTTCATTTAACTTCTAAACCATTTGATTAATTTCGCTTTTTAAATGTGCTTTTTTGTTAACACTCAAATAAAAATCTATACGGGTATTTTATTACTATAGTATACCTCTGGGCATCAATTATATTGTAATAATACATTGACTAGTGTGTGTTAACAGCTCTGGGCTTCTGGCCTCATGCCTGGTAGCAACACCCTGCATGTGAATTACTAGGTTAGTGTAACAGTTTGCACTCTGCTGTGTGTTTATTGCTTTCTTTTTATTCTCCTTAAAGATGCTGCAGTTATAACAAGGAAGTAATGTGATGCTGAACTTCTTCTTCCATGAAAATATTGATGGCTGTTTATTTAGGGATGCATTTTCAAGTCTTGCCAAATTAATTGGTGCGGGACTGTTTGTGGAAGGGCCTTTCCTTGGTACAGTTACTCGTGGCTCTGAGGAGCACTTGAGACAAGTATGTATCTGATGACACATGGGTGCCTGGGCATTGCCTGCTTTTTCCTATGAATGGTTGGTCCAAGAACCAAAGTCACAGCAAAAGGCCAACTGTCCTCTGCTGCTGCAGGAGTCTCTTATGGAGGGGGTGTATCCTCAGGGAGTGAGACTATTATGCACAGGGAGTCTCTCATTTTTCCTTTGTGTTCCCCTTTGATTCTGCCAGAGCACGGCATAAAGTAAAGGTCCTCTTCCTGCTGCTGTCACATTTCTAATGTAGTGCACATTATAGTTGCAGTTGAGAAGGCTAGGACTCTTCACTGTTCTTTATTCATCTGCGAAACAACTGGTGTGTAGGGAGCCGTGGGAGCAGCTGAGGCAGCGGCTGCTGTGTGAGGCCTATGCTGCAAGACAGGGGGGAGTGAAGGAGACAGGTGGGAAGTCCCTGTGGTGACCAGATGTTGCAGGGCTTCATTGAAACTCAGATGCCAAACTCCACTGGGACTGCCACTGCCACTTGGAAACAGGCATTCCCAGAAAACACAGCCACACCCAGAGCAGCATGACCGAGTGTATTTTGGTGGCTGAAACTGGCACATGCTCCTTTCCCAGTGAGTCACTCACTGAGTTTCCTGCCAAGCAGCTCCGTGCATAACTCCTCGTTCCCGCCCCCCTCCCTCCTTCCCTTCGGTGGTAAATCTACGTGAGTTGAAGTTGTTTGGTTACTTCTTCCTCAGTTTGACTCTTCCAACGCTTTCTGGTACTGCTGATGTGCTGCATGGAATATGTGCGCGAGAGTGTCGTTTATTTTTATGGAAAAAAAATGATCAAGTATATCTGCCATTCATAATTCTTATTGTTCGTATTATGCTGTAATTACATAGATTTTTATGCAGGTTGTAATTTGAGTTTAATTAAAATGCGTATGCTTTAATCTGGTGGGATTTGAAGGCACAGAATCTTGTTTAACTGAAACAGGATGCTTCTCTGAGCGTGGACTTCCTTGTGCACTGTGGGAGAAATTTAAACTGTCCTTGCAAACGTGTTGATAAAATTTGGCTCTGAGCCAAATATCAGGGCAGTTTTCTCTGACTACCGGTTTTGGGTTTGTTTTTTTTCTTGTGGCCAATTAATTGAGGAATGACCTGGGTATCTCTGGAGCTGAAGGCGCACACTTTGACCGTATGTGTTTTAGTACCAGCTTCTATAGTACAGGGCACAACTCGGTGTCTGTGTATCAGGCACAGAGAGGGACACAGTGTGTCCCACTGTTCAGTTAGTGCTACTGCAATTCTTCAGATCTAGCCTTGGGTTTAGATTTTCCTTTTTTAAGTACCCCTAAATTATGGGGGGATGTTCAGAACCAGGGCATAGGTTGAGGTTTATATCTGTTAACTGTATCATCCCCAATAATGATTTATTATTGTACCCACATATGCTCCAAAATGAGAACGCCTGCACACCCCCCTCAGAGGCATGATGACACAGCCAGACACCTGGGGAAGCTGCTACACACAGGGGCAGTGATGATTCCTACTTGTTGCTGCTGCTGCCACTGCTGCCACTATCCTGCGGACATTTTGGTCCCCCCTCGCACCCTCCTCAAAGTCAGCTGTGCCAGTCACCCCCTCTTAATTACGCCACACTGCCCACCCTGCACCATTTAGTGCTTAGTGCCCTAGAGGAGTCTGGAGAAGGTCTGTCCCTTGAGGAGACCCAGGGCTAATGCTTAAAGCTCCCTGAGGAATTGGCATGGCCTGTCCCATGCCTCCAGACAGTATGGCCAGCTCCTTTGACACACTCAACCCACCTTGGAGGCCAGTGTGGAAGCTGGGGTGAGGATATGGCCCTGCATTCTTCTGTCCTGCTCTGCCCCCCATTGCAGCATGCTGCACCTCCAGAGGCACTAAGATGGGTCAGCTCCTATGCCTCCCCACGTGCTGGGGACTGCAGTGATGATGTCTGCATGAGGCACTACCCCCTTTAGGACAAGCAACATCTGGCAAGCACAGAACTGCATGGGAAAGAAGCTTGTCGTTGACCTCTGTAGGCCAGTGGTGCTCAGTGTTTCTGGCTTGTGGGCTGGATGAGCAAGGCACAGATGATCCATGGGCTGGATCTGGTGCAAGGGGTCAAGTCTGACTCCATAGGCTGGATCTGGCCACAGAGTGCCCCCACATGCTGGCCCACTTATAGATTCATAGATTCATAGATTAAGGGTCGGAAGGGACCTAGTAGATCTTCTAGCCCAACCCCCCGCCAGGGCGGGAGAACAACAAAAAACCCCAAAAAGAGAAACGGGACTCAAACGAGTCCAGCCAGGTAGGCATCCAGCCTCTTCTTAAAGACCCACAGGGTAGGGGCCAGCACCACTTCCCTTGGAAGTTGGTTCCAGCTCCTAGCCGCCCTAACCGTGAAGTAGTTTTTGCGGATGTCCAATCTATACCTCCTCTCCATCAGCTTGTGCCCATTACTCCTTGTTATGCCAGCGGG
>NW_017728992.1:50646895-50652288 GCF_001723915.1 Gavialis gangeticus | reverse complement strand
ATGCCACAGTCGCCTAGTTTTTTAACTAGGATGGGGTGAGAGACGGTGTCAAAGGCCTTGCTGAAGTCCAGAAAGACTACATCCACCGCGACACCTGCATCCATGGCCTTTGTGACCTGATCGTAGAAGGCAATCAGGTTGGTCTGACATGACACCCCACTTGGCCCATGGGGTCATGTCATCTGGCCTGTGGGGCTCCCCACAAGTCCAAAAATTTAGCAACAGAGGAAAGGAACAGCATGAATTGCCATGAGGCTCCCAGAGTTGTGGCAATTACTATTGCTATCACTTCCCTTCCACACCCCCCTTCCCCTCACTCGCAAATTTCTAGACCTGTGGGAAGCCTCATGGGCCAGCTGACTCAGCTCCATGAACTGTACTTTGAGCACCACTCATTTAGCAGCGAGAGGCTTTGAATGGTTTGGACTGTATCGTGACCAATAAATGGACCTTCTGTAACATGGCTCTACCAGCTGTAATTGCTCACACAGAAAAGAAAAAGGGAAGTACTTCATGCAATCAGTGTTCCATCCTTTTGTGCAAAATAAGTCATGCCATAGTTTGGCATTGCTCTGCATTTTATCTGTCTTGCATCTGCTCTGCTTCCATCTCCATGAAGATGGGAGAGGCAGCCAGCTCTCTGCAGACCACCAGCCAGTTCTGTAGGGGTATCAGTTAACAGAGCTGTTTTTATCATTTCTCTCTCTCTTTCACCTACCAGTTTTGTCAGATTGCACCTGATTGACATGTTTTTATCCAGCTGTCTTGCTGCAGGCTTTTAAGATATGTCTTAACTTGCTAATTTCTGTAATGTCTGTTGCTGTGACTACTTCAGTCTTGGAGATTAAATCACAAAGAAAAACTGGAAACAGTTGATCAAATGCTGAGCAAAATGAACAAGGCTTGTATGGTGCCCTGAATGTCATTGCACTCCGTTTGCTTTGCTGTGAGGAGAGCAAATTTTGAAGGAAGAGGCACTTCTTTGAAAAATCCCTGCTGTTGGGAGGTCAAACTTTGGTACTGTCAGCAAGTGTTTCCCAGATTTTAACTGCTTTGATCGGGTTCTCTGTCTTTCATATACAGGCAGTCCTTGACTTACATTTTGAGTTACAACATTCTGCACTTACAACATTTATAAATTGATACCCTGTTTCAACTTTCTGATGTCAATTTTGACTTTACAACACTTGATCTGATGTGACGCCACGCCAGTGAGCAAGTTTGCTGCATCGCCCGTCTCCCTGGAGAACATCTGTCCAAACTTCCTTGGACACTTTCTTTAAGAAAGCAGACAAGACTCCAGAAAAACCTGCAGCCAAAACTCCTGAGAAGACTCCAGCTAAGAGCCCTTCAAAAAGTCCAGCAAAGTCACCTCAAAGAAGTCCTTCCAAATCAATATGATTGCTATTTACAATATAAATACGTTAATGTAGCTATATTACTCATGTATAATTGATCGAGTACAAAATTGTGGGGTATTTTTGGTGAAAATAAGTTCAGAAACCAATCCCCCATTTATAATATTGTTTCTTATGAGAAAATTGGTTCTGAGTTACAACATTTCGACTTAAGACATGGTTTTTAGCAACCATATGACTGAGGACTGCCTGTAATAGCAATGCAGAGAATTTGGGGCTATAACAGGGTGGGAAATTATTTTGGGTGGAGGGCCGCTCACCCAGTTTTGGCAAGCTGTCGAAGGCTGTATGGATAGCCCTGCCCCTTGACAGGTGCCCCCTCCACTGGTTGCTATCTTGGGACTGGAAGTCCTGCCCCCTGACCCCTGACCCTTGCCACAAGAATTCCCTCCCCTTGCCCCCAGAAGCACTCTTTCAGCAAGGAGTTTTGCCATCTTGAAACCAGAAAAATACCAAATTCTATTCTAAAAAGCAAACATCTAAAATATTCATTAATTTGATTTCAAAAAAATATTTTTGCCCTGGTTTACATGCGTTTGTGTAGTGTACAAAGAAGTGATTACACAATAGCTTAAAATGAAGTCTTACTCTTGTATATTGTGGGGGGTGGGTATAGGTTTGTGGGGGGCTGTGGGTGTGTGGGTATGTGGGTGTGTGTGTGGATATGTGGGGTGTGGATGGGTATGGGGTTTGTGGGGGCTGTGTGTAGGGGGAGGGTGTCTAGGGTGGGTGAGTGGGTGTGCGTGTGGGGGTCTGCGTGTATGGCAGTGTGAGGGGGGGTGCATGTGTATGGTGGGGTGTCTGTGTGGGCCTTGCCTTATGAACACACACACACACACACACACTCTGCCCCTGACTGCACACACACTCACACTCTGTCCCTGCCTATACATGCACACACTGAGCCCTGCACACACACACACACACACACACACACACACACACACACACTCTCTCTGCTCCTACCTGTATGCATGCACACACCCCTGTACTAGTGGGGCCCTGTGCTCCCTGGTTGGGCCATGCAGCCAGGAGCCAGGTGGTGCTGGGGCAGGGCTCAATCCCTGGCCTGTGGGCCAGATACAGCACCCCAGCTGTGGGTCATCTTGCTCACTAGGCTCCCCAAGGGTACATGGTGAACTGTGCAGGGCCATGGCTGTGAGCACTAGATTAGGCATGCAGGTGGTATAGGGCAATGTGGGGCCCTGATCTGGCCTGCAGACCAGCCCTGCACCAAACAGTGAACACCACTGGTGTAGACTTTGGGGACAGCCTGAAGTAGAACACAGGGTATGGAAGGTCTGGATAACCATGGCAAGCGTTACAGTTGAGAGGAAATGCCACAGTACCTTGATGGGGGGGGGGTGTATGTACGTGTACACACACACACACACACACACACACACACATAGGCGTATACGCACGTGTGTGTGTGTATAGGCGTATACGTGCACGTGTGTATGTACATGTGTGTATATGTATGTATGTATGTGTGATGAAAAGCACCGTGGCCTATTGTTTTACTGGGAGCAAGGATGGAGACAATAGGGTCATCAGGCTGCACACCACTTTCAGGCAGCAGGAGCTTTAGATTGTGCCATTCCGTGATCACACAGGAAGCACCTCTTTGTTATACTTCATGCTTCCTTTCTTCATAAGCAAGATTGGGTACCTGAGTCCAGTACTGTTTAATATATTCATTAATGATTTGGAGGATAGGGTTGAGAGCACACTTAGGAAATTTGCAAGATGGGTGGATTTGCAAATCTACTAGAGGGTAGGATTAGGAATCAGAATGTCTCTAGTTCACTGGAAGACTGGTCTGAAATTAATCAACTGAAATTAATTAAAAATAAGTGCAAAGTCCTGCACTTAAGACAGAAATGCCACATGCACAGATACTGACTGGGGAATGACTAGCTAGGCTGCTGTACTGCAGGAAAGCATCCGGGAAACATAGCAGACCATGAACTGAACATGAGCCAATAATGTGCTCATGTTGCGAAACAAGTCAACAGCTGGATCCTTACTTGTAAATCAAGGGAAGTCATGCTTCCACGTTGTTCAGCATTGGTGAGACCTCACTGGAGAACTATGTCCAGTTTTGGGCACTACATTTTAACAAAGACAAGGACAAACTGGAAAGATTCCAGGCAAGAACAACAAAAATGATTAGAGACCTGAGAAACATGACTTATTACAAGGAAAACTTGAAGTAATTGGAATTATTTAGTCTGGAGAAGATGAGCTTGGACAGGGGTTTAATAAATTTTCAAATACCTGAAGGGTGTTTATAAAGCAAGAGAGAGAGAAAGACTGTTCACTGTGACAACAGGGAAGAGGATGAGGAGTAATCGTCTTAAATTGCAGTAAGGGAAAAATAGGTTGAATTTTACTACTATGAATGTAGTTAAGCACTGGAAGAGATTACCTAGCCTATAATGTACAGCTCTACCCCGCCTTCAGACTAATACGGCTAACTACCTCTCTCTATATATGTATGTGGCATACAGAGAGATTCATTTGTATATTTATATACACACACAACATTCTGTTTGGTTTATTTCATAGTGTATTAATGTGCGTTTAAGTGTAAAATCTGTTATGGTAGCTCTCTGGGTCAATTAAATTAAGTTTTTCCCCATCAGGACAGTGGGATGGGAATGTGAAAAAGTCCTTGTTTTTTGTATGGTTAATATTTACAGAGTTTCCAGACAAATGGTAACAGTATCATAAAGGCTGACATTCATTTGCCAAACCTAAGACTTTCCATTTAGACTTTGCTTTTACCCTGGTACCCCTGCTAACAATGCTCAGTTCTACTGTTCATGTTGCTTTGCCTAGATTAACGCTTTATTAATTTACTAGTTAAGGCTTGGTTGTGTTTTCAAGGCTTTCTGTTCCTGCGATCATCCTTAGAATTGATGCTTATTCTTCTGGAAAAAATGAAAATGAACAGGTTATTTGGTGACTTGACCCAGACACTGTCTTTCATTTTATAAATATGTTTTCATGAAGACCTTATACTTCAAAAAGAATTATTGCTAAAGAGCTTTAGACTGGTTTTGAGTCCTTGACATCTATTATTGATCTGTTCCATTTAAATGGCAAACTACCAGTGACACTTTAAGATGGGTACACTAAAGAGCCAGCTTGCAGCTGCAGTCAGCTAAGCACAGTTCCCATTACTCCATCCAGAATGAGGCTCCATTTTGGTTCACTTCATAAAGGTTGCCAAGCTACCATAATTCTGGTCTAAGTGACTACATTGATGTGTGGCATGCATGCACACACAGCAAGTTTAACCATGAGATGGGGCAACATTTCCTGGAGTGTAGGGTGCATCTCTTTGGGTTATGGGCATGAAAGACTATTGGGAAAGGCAGGGAGGTAGGGATAGAAAGGTATGGAGGTATAGATAGAAAGCAAGTCAAGACTCTTGAGAGTAATTTGAAGTGGGTCTCAAGTTATGGTTGCAGAGAGCACCTTCAAAATATGAACGGATGCAGAGGCATCTGCCTGTCTTTGCAATAAGCTTTCTGTTCATTTCAACAGGTGTTAGCTTGGGTGACAACAGTGACACTTGCCATAAGATGCCAGCATTATTGGCTATTTCTCTACTTATCCAAGTAAGAAAGGAAAGGAGTGGTTTTATCATTAAGATGATGGCTTTGATTTCAGTGGATCTGTCCCAAAGTGAGAGGATAAAGAAGGTATAGATGATGTATTTAATTAATATGTGTAATTACAGCGCATCAGAGCTGCATGGTAATTACTGTGCTCTAGCAGCTTCCCACACCTTGTATATCAGTGTGCCCGCGCTTAAAAACGGCAGTGGGAGTGCTTGCACTGAAACTTAGTGAACAAGCTTAAGTTCAAACACTTCTGCTGCCATTTTTAAGCACGGGGACTCTAAGACATGAGACACTGCAGTGCTCTTGGAGCTGCTCTAACTAAAGCACCATCCCCTCCCCC
>NW_017728992.1:50644345-50646710 GCF_001723915.1 Gavialis gangeticus | reverse complement strand
CCCCCCCCCCCCCCCCCCCCGAGCATGTGTAAAAGTGCCCAGAGGTACTAAATTTAATATGCAGTAGCAAAAGTGCATCAAAGCACATGTAGATGTGCCCAGTGAGTATTAGTTTAGGTCCTACATGGTTAAGTGCCCCCACAGTTGTATTAAATGCATACACACATACTTTCTGACAGTTAAGCTGGCTTAACTTTTTAAAATGGACTTAACTGTCAGAGAGTGCACACGTGTGGAGCAGAGTTGACTTGTATGTGGTGCAAGATAATACACCTCAGAGATCGCAAGATAAAACACCTCTGAGGTGTATTATCTTGAGTCGCATTAGTTAAGTTGACTTGGCTTACAAGATGGCTGTCACCATGTCAAGATGTATGTGTGTACACTCCGACATGGCATAACATAAATTGATTTAGTTAAGCAGATTTCATTAAGTTGCCTTATTTTAACTTGACTTAGTATGTGTGTCCACTGAGACTGGAGACTTCTGCCTCCGTACCATATATGGCCACTGCATGAAACAGTGTTATCCTTGCTAAGGCCCCTGAGGCACGAAGGGAGGGATCATATCTAAGTCATGGCTGTGCAAAGAGTGTTCCAAGACTGGAAATCTTGAGGCAAAAGTCTGAGGTAACTGCCTCAGGGCAATGGTGGGCAAACAAAGAGCTGCCTCAAAAGAAACTACCTTTCTCCAGGAAGACACTTAGTCTGGATTGGGTCCAGGGTAAAATTTACCAGGTTAAGGCAAACTTACCTTGGTTCTAGAAATTGTGGCATGTTTTTGCAATGTCTTATTTCTTCGTGCAGCTGGGGATTCTCTGTCATGTCCCATTTGGTCTGCGACTGGATGGTAGATCAATGCCTATGACTGCCTGGGCCCTTATTCTGTCAATAAGGACTTCAAACTGTTTTTTATGTGGCTATTAGAAACCGGGGCATAATGAGCAGGGTTTGTGCCCTGAGGAAACACTGTAGGAGAACAGAGATGGGGAGAGGGTGCTGCTGAGTGCCAGAGGAATGGCAGTCTTACCTATGTTGGAGACTCAAAACAGTTATTGGGTAGATTTTTTTTCCCTTTTTTGTATCATAAAAGGTGAATATGAAACCAGTTGTAGTAACTTTTAAAATCCAGGGTCTTCAAATGTCCTATGGATGTAACCATAAAATAATCCTGTGATCCTTCTAGCCCTAATGTCTATGAAATCTATGAATTAAAGGTATGGGCCCCACGCACTGAATAAACAAAGGGTATGTGTGTGTCGGGGGGAGAGGTTGGGGTGGCAATGGTGATTTGCAATGGTTATTGCAAGTAGAAGTATGGGAATAAGGACAGCAGCCTCTTCTTTCCCAATGAAAAGGTAGGACTATCAGTTTGATACATGAAGTGTGTATCTACAGATGCAAGAAGTATGGAAAATAAATGGGCAGAATTGGAGGACCTAGTACAATCAAGAAATTATGAGGTAATCGGGGTTATGAAGACATGGTGGGATGGTTCACATGACTGGAGTATGATCATAGGTGGGTATAGCTTGTTCAGGAAGGATAGGCAGTGGGGGGTGGGGAAAGGAGGTGGCACGCTATATTTTAAAGAAGATGTGTGCGTGTTATGAGGTACAGTATAAAGTGGAAGGTACGCCTGTTAAAAACTTCTGGATAAAGGTCATGGGGAGAGCAGCAGGGGGGATGTCATGGTGGACATCTGTTTTGGCCACTAAACCAGGAGGAAAAGGTGGATGAGGCATTATTTACACAACTGAAGGAAGTTTCCAAATTGTGGGGCATAGTTCTTCTGGATGACTTTATTGGGACAGCTGCTGTGGGACACATATCAGTGCACATGCAGTCTAGCAAATTCTTGGAGTGTGTTGGGGATAACTTTGGATCCAGAAGGTAGACAGGTCAACTGGGGGTGGGGTGGGGGGGAGCTCTTGACTGCTGTTTACAAACAAGGAAGAATTGGTTGAGAATATGAAGGTGGATGGTAACATGGGTGAAAGTGACCATGAAATAAGAGTTCAAGATCCTAAGGGAAAAAATGAAGGAGAATAAGGGCATGAGACTTCAGAAGAGCAGACTTTAGGAAACTCGGGGAACTGGTGGGCAGGATCCCCTGGGAGGCAATTCTGAGGGAGGAGAAAAAGAGTCCAGAAGAGCTTTAAGGAGGCCCGCTTAAGGGCACAGGAGCAAGGTATCCTGATGTGACAGAAGAATCGGAAATGCAAAAGGAGACCATCCTGGCTAGACTGCAGGGTTATTCTTGATGAGTTGAAACTCAAAACGGAATCCCACAAAAAGTGAATATTTGGTTATATTACTAGGTAAAAGGCTAGAAGGTCAAGGCATAATTTGAGATGCAACTGGC
>NW_017728992.1:50639018-50639345 GCF_001723915.1 Gavialis gangeticus | reverse complement strand
CTAAGCATTTTGAATGTTACTTTTAATATATCATTCTGCCTTGTGGTTAGTATTTTTGCTAGGCCACAGGTTACAACCTTTTATTCAGCTGCAAATCCAGTGCTTCCCAAGATGCAACTGGCAAGGGACGTAGAAGGCAATAAAAAGGGATTCTACAAGTATGTTAAGAAGAAGATCAAAAAAACCATAGATCCCTTATGGAATGCAGAAGGCAATCTAATGTATGATGCGGAGAAGGCCCCAGTATTTAAAGCCTTTTTTTTTCTTTTTTTTTTACTTCAGCCTTCACAAATAAGAGCAGCTGGCAACAAAGATAGGGAAGGGGAC
>NW_017728992.1:50625171-50634018 GCF_001723915.1 Gavialis gangeticus | reverse complement strand
TTTTTTTTCTTTTTTTTTTACTTCAGCCTTCACAAATAAGAGCAGCTGGCAACAAAGATAGGGCAGGGGACAAACAGGCTAGAGTAGTAGCAGAACACGTTGGGGATTACTTAAAAAAGCTAAGTGCTTTTATACCAGCAGGCTGGATCAGATGCACCCTAGAGTGTTGAAGGAATTTGGTGAGGTAATTTTGGAGCCACTGGCTATCCTCTCTGAGAACTCATGAAAGTTGGGTGGGGTCCTGGATGGCTGGAAAAAGGCAAATATAGTGCCTGTCTTTAAGAAAGAGAAGGAGGGGGATCCAGGGAATTACAGACCAGTCAGTCTGACCTTGATACCTGGGAAGATCATGGAGCAGGGCCTCAAGGAATCTCTGTTATAAAGCACCTGGGTAATCAGGAACAGCCAGTATGGATTCAGCAAGAGCGAGTTATGTCTGACTAACCTGATTTCCTTCTATGATAAGGTGACAGGCTCTGAGCGTTGGATGTGATATACTTGGATTTTAGCAAGGCTTTAGACACCATCTCCCATAACATTCTCATTAACAAACTAACAAACAGGCAAAAATACTGTAAGGTGGATACAAAACTGGTTGGACCATCCTGTTCAATGTCTAGTTGGGAGGAGATATCAAGTGGGTTCCGCAGGGATTTGTCCTGGGTCCAGTGTTGTTTAATATCTTCATTAATTATTTGGATAACAGAATCAAATGGACACATAACCATTTTGTGGATGACTAGTTGTCTGGAGCTGCAGACACTCTGGAGAGTAGGGCTAGGATCCAGAATGACCTGGATAGGCTGGAAAGATGGTGTATAGTCAACCAGATGAGATTTAACAAGGGGAAGTGCAAAGTCTTGCACTTGGGATGGAATAACAGTATGTACAAATACAGACTGGGGAATGACTTAAGTGGCAGTACTGCAGAGAAGGACCTGTCGGTTACAGTAGACCATAAGCTAAATATGAGCCAACAGTGTATGCTTGCTGTGAAAAAGGCCAACAGTATACTGGGTTTTGTTAACTGGGTTGTATTAAGAGGAGTGTCACTGGCAAATCAAGGGAAGTGAGTCTTCTGCTCTATTCAGCACTGGAGAGGCCTCACCTGGAGAACTGTGTCCAGTTTTGGGCCCCACACTTCAAGAAGGATATGGACAAATTTCAAAGGCTCCAGTGCAGAGGGACCAAAAGGATTAGGGCCCAGGAAGCATTACTTATGAGAAAAGCCTGAAATAGCTATCATTATTTTGTCTGGAGAGGAGATGACCGAGTGTAAGATTTGATAAGTCTTCAAATTCCTGATAGGGAGGATAAAGATGGGCCTTTGTCTGTGGCCATAGGGAACAGGACTAGGAGCAATGGCCTCAAGCTGCAATAGGGGAGATTTAGGCTGGCGATTAGGAGGGATTTTCTTACTATGAGGTTGGTCCAGCATTGGAACAGGCCTTCTTAGAGAAGTTGTGGAGTCTCCCTGGAAATTTTCAAGTGTAGGATGGATACGTGGCTGGAATGGTACAGTCAGGGATGATCCTGCTGTGAGCTGGGGGCTGGACTAGATGCCTTTATGAGGTCCCTTCTAGCCCTACTTTACTATGATCCTGTAAGAATTTTTGGTTTGAAAAGTCTCTTGTTATACCAGTTGAGCCCAGTAGGGAATAGTTGGGTAGGAGTGTCTGGGGCAGGGCTGTCTGACTTCTAAGTGGCCAGAGGCTGCATTCCCCATTGGCTTTAGCAGTGGGTGTTGCTTGCTGTGCAGGCAACATCAGGAAAAGCCATGCCCCCCTTGGGCCATACACCCTTCACTGCTCCCCCTGTCCCCAGTCCATCTCACTATGACTTCCTCTCCACAACACTTTCTTTATGGTTTCCCCCTGCTACATTGCAACTTGTCTTCCCCCTGCCCCCACACTGTTCTGCATACCCCAGGTGCCTCACCAGTGCACTTTGTGCCTGCAACAGCCCTACCACCCTACTCCCTCCTCATTGCATTGTCTCTCTGGCCTTTATGCTCTGTCCCTGGGGACAGAGGCAGGAAGCAGCAGCCAGAGAGAGATGGAGCCTGGAGACTGTCTGCTCTTGCAGCTGGAGTGATAAGGGGAGCAGCAGCTGGGTGGGAGCCTGGGGGCCACAACTTTAACCCCTCAAAGGCTGCAAGATACCTGCAGATTGCCAGTTGGACAGCCCTGATCTAGGACTTTTAATAATGATCATTCATGCTTCCCAAATCCTTGGTCTGTTAAAGTCTTTACAGTTCTCTCCTCTCAGCTTTCGAGGTGAGTGCCAACCTTGTAGGATCAATGAAGATACCTGGAGGTTATGGGCAGCAGCTCTGACTGTGGTAGAAAACTCTGTAACTGTTTCTGGGTCAACTACAGATGCAGCCTTGATGATCTATTAAAACTACATCAGTATAGAGTGGTACAGGCCTCTCCCTTGTACCAATTATTTTGGCATAAAAGGACTTATCCTGATGTATCCCTTAATAGGGATATTTTATATGTCAGTTTACCACTAAACTGCTCCGTTATTAGAGCTTCTACTGGTATAACCTATAACTATCTAGGTCAGGGATCAGGCCTACTCACATCTCTAATTGATAGAGCTGTTAGCTGAACTCTGTACTGCGGACCTGGCTTAACCTGCAAAGATATCCTGTCCCTGACTGACTGACCTGTATTGTATAACTTTTGAGAACAAGCCTTGCTTAAGGTTGGTGATATCGGTAATAGGCAAACTTTTTTTTTCCCTCCCCAAGGAAAACAAGAACAAAGTGGCTCAAACTGTCCTTGAAATTTAAAAGAAATAAAAAAAAAATAAAGTTGTGGGGTTTATTTTAAAAATATTTTGACTTTTTTACTCGCTTCATCTGCAACCGAGTGCAGTAGCTAGAAGCAGAAGTCCAAAAATATAAACACTCCTAAGCATGTTGGTAAGAACCCGCCATCCTGGATGGGTAGTTCATTGTAGGGGAAGGGTTGAATGCATATGTGCTTTACTTTTTTTGTTCTTTTCCCACGTACTACCTTGATGCACTGTACAAGCCAGTCCCTCTGCCTGAGGGACCATATTCTCTGGAATGGGAATTAATTTTCATTGTGTAAAGATGTTGGAGGGTGGGTGCATAAACAGTAAAATGATCATTAGTCAATGGTGTAAACAAACACTGGAAATTCCTGAAAACCTGTCCTTCATGATGCACAGGAACTGAATATCATGCAGTGAACTGCATTGGGGGGAGTCAGGGGCAAATGTGACTGGAAAGTGGGAGGGTGTGTTTGAATGAGGACTTTAAAGACAAGGTGATGGTTGTGTATGGATTTAAAAGGCAGTTTGACCTGGTGTCCTTGGCAACATTTTATTTTTCCTCTGTGTGCTCTGTGGCTTGTACTAACTGGCTACTGCCCAAACTCCACCCCAGGGCGGCTGTGTTTTAGCAATACTGTGTTTTTACTCTTAGATAAATGTATTATTTACAAAATATGCATCTAAAAGCCTAAGCTAGGAGTGGGTCCCATGGTGTTTTTATCATGTCTAATACATAGTAAATCAGTCTCTGCTCTGAAGACCTTTCAGTGAAAATGGGCAAGACAGACAAGAGGCCTAGAGAGAGAGCAAATTTAGACTGGTGTCATTAGACTAATACTGATGTGTTTAAAATAATAAATGGACAGATCATTTAAAACCCTAAATTAGGGCATTTTTTTGTCCAATCATCATAGAGTTAACCATGGAAGAAATCAGGGTAAAACTCTGGTGATATAACTTACTCTGATGTATTGTGTATATGCAGCTTATCCTAGGGTACCCATTTGCTCAAGGCAAACTGATTGTTATTTGCTTCTCTTGCCATTGAGTGGTGTAGTGTAGTAATAGCTGCCAAGCCTGGGATAAACTACACATCTGTCCACTCCTCGCATTCCAGTATAATTTACACTGGTGTAAATTATAAAATCAGATGTAAATTATGCTGGTGCAAACATGTTTGGGTATGAAGAGAGGAGTATAATGGCAAGGGAAGGAGGCACAGAGAGGCAAAGAGACTTGCCCAGCATTGTGCAGCTGTTACTGGCACCATCCAGCATAGATCTGAGGTTACCAGTTTCCCAGTGCAGTACTCTGTCTATTAGACCACCATTATATAGTATCCTCCAGGCTGAAAGTCACCATAACAATGATGCAAAGGATCATTTTAACCAAATTGTTATAGACTTTTTTTCCTTACAGAAATGTATAAAATATCCTCAGAAGTGTCATAGACTGCACTGCAATGACCACCCTTTTATTTCAATCTGTCTGCTCAATGAGAGAGAGAGAGAGAAATGATTGTGAAAATTATTCTTGATTGGCTAGTCTCCTGGAATGTTGATTGGTCCTGGCTTTTTCAAATTAGTAGCCTGACAGGAAATGGTGACTGAGTGCTGATGAGATTAACACTTCTTAATCTTGGTAGTAAAAAAAACACAAAACCAAAACTTGGAGCAACTCATCCTTCAGTCTGGTCAGTGACTAATAGGAGTCTTTTATTGCCCTTCCAGTTAAAAAACACTTAGCTGTAACCTTTGCTAACTTGCAGCATGAGTTGACCTGTCCTTTGTAATCGCAGCCTTTGGAAACCGGTAATTAAATTTGGCAATCTACCTCAGTAACTCCGACTGAGATGTTTATAAGTGGGTGTGCACAGACCTTCATTTTTCTTTCCCGAAATGAAAGGGATTAACAGAAAATGAATGGAGGCCAATTGTTGAATTAACCAAACACCTGTTTGTGCCAATCACATGGTGTCATAAAAACTTGTAAGCAGATCCGGATGGACTGACTGTGCTGAGAATACCCACCGGGCAGGCTCCTTGTGTGCAGCTACTGTTGCTGTCGTTCGTGCTTGGGCTGTGAGGCTTAGGCACAGGGTGCATTCTGCTCAGGTCATTTGCGGCCATGGTACTGAAATAGCTTTGCTTTCAGTAAATGGATCTAAGTGTGGATTAAGGAAAGGCCTGATCCCAAAGCTCAGATCCAGTTCCTCCCTGCCCCCTGATATGCTGAGGGAAGGCAACATCCACATCTGAACTTTGTGTCTCTGGTCCATCTATGTGCTTTAAACTAAAGGACAAACATCGTTTAATTGTGGTTATACCTGGAGGGCCAGATTTCTCACTGGATATATATCGGCGAAGTGTTTGTGACTTCAGTAGGATTATGCTGATTTCACAGCAGCTGAGCAGCTGCAGTATTGCCATCACCAAGAATTAAAAAAGTTGAGTCAGGTTCTCTCTCTCTTTTTTTGTCCTCTCTCTTTCTCCTTCTCTCCCTCTCTGTTTTCCCCTGCCAATCCTTAAATTGCTTTAAGGAAACAAAAGCCTCCTAAGCAAACCACCAAACATAAGATTTGTGATTAATAATATTAATCAAGAGTCAGCAATGCCAGAACAAGGCCATGATGTACAGGTATGGATTCAGGTTCAGCAAGACTAAAATACAATGAGTCCTGAACTGACTCACAGCAATGCATTTTGCAATTCTGACTACAGGGAAGTTGGGTTTTTTTTCTGTAGTGAAGTTGAGAAGTGATGAAAATAACTACATTAAGATTTCACTGCACTAGCCCAGGCTCACAGTGCTAAAGTTACTATTTATGTTTTATATTTTCTTGTTGCAGGCACTTCCTATTCTGAGACAAATTGATCTTCATGTAGGCTCTCTCTTTTGAGATGCAAGGAAGTTTGGGGTAAATGTTCACTAATGTCATAAAACCATCTATGTCTTTTCAAAGAACATGAGCCAACAGGTGTAGGCTGATTGTTAGATGAGAATTTAGGCTTTTTTAAAACTCACTTTGTTTTGAGAAAGCAAACATTTTTTTTAAATAGCATATTTTGAAAGGGGGTGGTTTATAATTTAGGGCAGTGCCTAAAGTTGTCTGCAGGGGGGGAGACAACTGTAGGCACTGGACTAGATGACCAGAGCACAGACTGTAGAGTTCAGTGAATCTCACAAAAGGTTCGGGCTTGGATATTTTTGGAGTTCTCCTGCCATATCCTTTTCCCCGCTTTTCCACAGGAAATGCGCGCGTGCGTGCGTGCGTGCGTGTGTGTGTGTGTGTGTGTGTCAGCATCAAGCCTGTCTCCAGTTTGGGAAACACTGTCTTTAAAGAGACCACCTACATTTTAATGAAATAAGAACTCTAGAGAAAGTACAGACTAGAACTTTTTTATTTAAGGGTCAGCTCCCCACAATATTTATCTAGTTGCCTGAGCTGGTATAAGGAGCACTTTTAACCACAGAGAAGAGAAAAAGCATTAGCATATGAGAGCTGGGACAGTAACCTCTGTAAAGCTGTCCCCCCCACCCTCCCCCGGGCCCATTGCACAAAGGGAAGAGTGCCAGTTAGGTGGTGGTGATGGGGAGGTGCAAAGGGTGGTGGTGGGGATGAATAGCTGGGAGTTCGGAGAGGCATGGAAAGTAATAGGGCTGCGGGAGAGCACCAGCTGTTTTATCTAGGTGGGGCGGGGGGCGGAGAGGGAGAGGAGGGGAAGGACCAAAGTTCCTTATGATTCCCTTTGCATTTGGAGGGGGGAGGACCATACTTGCATCATTCATTTTGGAGGTTTCTCCACGTTCCTAAAGAAGAATCGGGACTTAACAAATAAATTCTGACAAAAATGCACTTTCCTCTGTCCAGCTACCTAAAGGGTTTTTACTGCTTTCTGTTCTTGCCATTTCACATATGAAGGAAAGTGTTGGGGGGGTGGGGAGGAGGATAGAAAACCTAGTAGTTTGGAGTAAAGGCCTCCTTTTCTCACCAACGTACTGAACTGGAACATAAATTATAGGGTATCTGTTTCAGGCCTCTTTCATGACAGTGCTCCCTCAAGAACACCAGAGTAAGATAATCCTCTTGAATTCAGAGGCAGTGCGTTATTAACAGAAGCACATCGGCTGCACTTTACTGGAGACTGGGCACCCTTGCACTACTGAGTTGTTTTTAGCTAGAGGCCACGTAATCTCTCTTGATTCTAATTGCTTATTCATTATCCAGCACCAGGGTACTCAACTACATTTAATTAGCATTAAGATTATGATTTTAAACCCCCAGAAGCAGGGAAGCTTAGTGCTGAGAATGAAAATTCCCTCTCCCCTTAAATTGTACCGTTATCCAGTTATATTATCCTAGTGCCCAGGGGCCTTAGCTAAGCATCAGGATCCTGTCATGTTAGGTACAAACATTAAAATGTCATCTCCATGACATAAGTTTGAATGAGATGCACCATTCTGATCTCTCTCACCCTGTTGCAAATCCGGGATGATGTTGCTGAATTATAGTGGAGTTATGCCTGACTTTCACCAGTTCAAATTAAAAAAAAAAAACTGCACCATATTTATCGAGCTAGATTTTCTCTGTCCATCAGGTGTTCCTTTGTTAGGGGCTTCATATTTTTTATTTTTGTACTTATGAAATTTTCTCTGCACATATAAAAAATTCTACAGTTACAATTTCCTATTATGGCTTTCTAGGTAAATTTCTTGATTTGCTTTTTAAAAAAGTACCATATTTACTTGAATATAAGATGGGTTTTTTCCCCTTATGGGCATAGGGGGGAAAAAGCTTCCTGTCTTAGATTCACATACAAGGAAACCTCAGACAATGTATTTAATATCATTAAACTGCTGCCAAAAGCAGATGTGCTAAGTAACAGAAACCAACTATGAAGCTGATTTAAATGCAGCTATTGCTGAGTATGACTATAAAACGCATGGTCCATATTGGACAAGCATACTGATGAAACAGTTTTTTGGTGGCACTTCATGTGCAAGCCGCAGGCCCAGCAGCCTTGGATTTCAGATGCCCCCTAATCTTGCTTGCTGCTAGCCAGAAGTCTCAGGAGCATCTAGGGGAAAATGTTGAAAGCAGTCCCCCAATGCCACAAAATAGACAGGAACTTTTTGTGTGACCCTTAAAAAAGAAAAGAAAAGAGGGGATTATGGGGCAGTTGCTCCCCCAGAAGGAAATGAGCATCAGGCCTGGAAGTACTGCAATACCAGGTTGGCAGGATAAGTCAGTGCAGCCCATCTGAATAAGATGTATGGTAGTGCCCACTGTGCTTAGTCCACTTCCACACTGACTCTTTCAAGTCACAGTGAATCATAATTTCATAGTAGGTAGGGTCGGAAGGGACCTGAGCAGATCAAGTCTGACCCCCTGCCATGGGCAGGAAAGAATGCTGGGGTCAATGGCTAGGTGCCTATCTAGCCTCCTTTTGAAGATCCCCAGAGTAGGAGCGAGCACCACTTCCTTTGGAAGTTGGTTCCAGCTCCTAGCCACCCTGACTGTGAAGTAGCACCTCCTGATGTCTAGTCTGAATCTACTCTCCATCAACTTATGGCCGTTATTCCTTGTTACTCCTGGTAGTGCTCGGGGGAACAGGGACTCTCCCATTGCCTGCTGGTCTCCCTTGGTCAGTTTATAGATGGCCACCAGATCCCCTCTCAACCCTCTCTTGTGAAGGCTGAACAGGTTCAGGTTTCATAGTTTCATAGTTTCTAGGGTCGGAAGGGACCTGAGCAGATCATCTAGTCCCATAGCCTTCTGTCCTAGGGCCTGCCTTGCTGCCCCCTGATCATGTGAGTGGCCCTCCTCTGGACCCTCTTGATGCTGTCCACATCCCTCCTGAAGTGCAGCGGCCAGAACTGGATGCAGTACTCCAACTGTGGTCTGACCAGCGTCGCATAGAGGGGGAGTATCACCTCTTTGGACCTGCTCGAGATGCATCTGTGGATGCATGACAAAGTATGGTTGGCCTTCCTGACTGCGTCCCCACATTGTCGGCCCACGTTCATCTTGGAGTCAAT
>NW_017728992.1:50623468-50624959 GCF_001723915.1 Gavialis gangeticus | reverse complement strand
CCACTGCCCACATCCCTCCAGATCGAAAATGACCCATCCACCACCACTCTCTGGGTGTGGCCCTCCAGCCAATTAGCGACCCATCTGACTGTGTAGACATCGACACCACAGTTGCCTAATTTTTTAATGAGAATGGGGTGAGAGACAGTGTCAAAGGCCTTCCTAAAGTCCGGAAAGACTACATACACCGTGACACCTGTGTCTAAGCATTTTGTGACCTGGTCGTAGAAGGCCACCAGGTTGGTCTGACAGGACCTGCCTCTAATGAACCCATGTTGGTTGCGCCTAAACATAATCTCCCCTGCTTGTCCCTCGCAGATATGCACCTGATGATTTTCTCGAAGAGCTTCCCCAGGACTGAGGTAAGACTAACGGACCTGTAGTATCCTGGGTCCTCCTTCCTCCCATTTTTGAAAATGGGCACCACATTGGCCCATTTCCAGTCCTTTGGCATCTCGCCAGAGCACCATGAGTGCTCGTAAAGCCGTGCCAGGGGTCCCACAATGACCTCTGCTAATTCCTTCAGCACTCTGGGGTGGAGATCATCAGGACCTGCTGATTTGAACACATCTAGTCCCACCAGAAGTTCCCTGACTAGGTTCTCACTGACGCTGGGCCTGGTTGTGCCTCCCCTGGGACCGCTGGGGATCCCGGTGCGGGGGGATGATCTGGTCCCTGCTCCATTTTTGCCTCCCAGAAAAATGGGGGCAAAGAAATTGTTAAAGAGATTAGCTTTGTCATCTGGTGCGACCACCAGCTTTCCTAGTGTGTCCTGCAGAGTTCCCACATTACCTGGTACTTTCTTTTTACCCCCTATGTATTTAAAAAAGGACTTCTTGTTATCCTTGATCTGGGTTGCTAGTCCCAGTTCCATCTCCGCCTTAGCCTTCCTAACAGCCCCCCCTAAAGTCTTGAGCAACGGAAATATAATCCTCCTTGGTGATGGCCCCTCCCTTCCATTGGGTGTACGCCTCCTTTTTAGCTTTGAGACATTCCTAGATGCTTTTGGTGAGTCATGGGGGCTTTTGCACCCTCCTACCCCCTTTGATCCGTGTTGGGATTGTCACCCTTTGGGCTTGGAGGATCGTCTCCTTAAGGAATGACCACTCTTCTTGGACTCCCAATTCCCCTCCCTTCCAGGACCTCAGAACCTCCCTGGCTAGTCTCTTTACCACACTGAAATCTGCCCTCCTGAAGTCCAGGGCTGCTGCCTTCCTGCAGGCCTTTGACACCCTGTGCTGGATGGCGAATTCCAGTAGGCAATGATCGCTATCGCCCATGTGGTCGACGACCCGCAGTCCCCTCACCAGGTCATCGCTTGTGGCCGGGACCAGGTCCAACAAGGTATTTCCCCTGGTAGGACTGCACCTCCTGGGTTAGATGGAAGTCCTATAACTCAGCTAGGAACCTACATGAGTGGTCAGACCTGGCTGACTGCTCTTCCCAGATGTCTGGATAGTTTAGGTCACCCATGATGACCATGTCCCTTGA
>NW_017728992.1:50616907-50618468 GCF_001723915.1 Gavialis gangeticus | reverse complement strand
CCTCCTGGGTTAGATGGAGGTCCTGTAACTCAGCTAGGAACCTACGTGAGCCATCAGACCTCGCTGACTGCTCTTCCCAGATGTCTGGATAGTTTAGGTCACCCATGATGACCATGTCCCTTGACTTAACTGCCTCTGCAAGCTGACCTGAGAATTCCTGGTCCAGTTCTTCCCCCTGGTTGGGTGGCCTGTAGTAAACCCCTACCGTTAAGTCCCTTTCCTTGCAACCCCCTCGTATACGGACCCAGACCACTTCAGTCTGCTCCTCCTCTGACCCAGTGCTGTTTGTTGATGATGTGTATTGCTCTTTGATGTAGAGCACCACACCCCCACCTTTCCTCCCTGGTCTATCCCTCCTGTACAGTCTATAGCCCCTGATGTTTACTGTCCAGTCATGCACTGGATCCCACCAAGTTTCAGTGAGCCCCACTATGTCCGGGTTAGTGTTAGCTAGTAGGAGGGCAAGTTCCTCCTGCTTGTTCCTCATACTACGAGCATTGGTGTAGAGGCATTTAAGGCCTTCTGAAGGTGCATGCAGTGCCCCCCTAATTCCAGGACTATCCAGGCCCCTGTTTCTTACCTGGGTATTTCTTGTGCTCATCCCCTGTCTTAGCTGGGCTGTTCTTGTGGGTGGTTCTTGGTTCGGTGTTCCATGGCTCCCTCCATCCTCATCCTCCCCTTCCCCCGACGAGCCTAGTTTAAAGCCCACTGAAGGAGATCAGCCAACCTGAAAGAGAACACACGTTTATCTTTGGGGGACAGGTGAAGCCCATCCCATCCGAGCATGTCTCTTGTCCTGAAATATGGGTCGTGGTTCAAAAAGCCGAAGCCCGCCTTGAGATAATTTCCGAAGCTGCAAATTGACCTCTCTGATGCAGGTCTCATGGCATCATCCACGTCTGCTCACTGGAAGGACAGATGAGAAGACCACCTGTGCCCCTGTCTCCTTCAGCTTGCCCCCCAGAGCTTGGTAGTCCTTCATCAGGCGATCTGGGCTGTTCCTGGCTGCATAGTTAGTGCCTACATGGATTAGGACCATGGGGTAGTAATCAGTGGGCTGGATAATGGCCAGGATCATCTCTGTCACATCCTGAATCCTCACTCTGGGCAGACAGGAGACCTCGCATGTCAAGGGATCCTGGCGACAGATGGGACCCTCTGTACCTCTCAGGATGGAGTCGCCTATGACGAGCACTCAGCATCTCTTCTTCCAGGTCAACTTGCTTCCTTTAGTCTGTTCTGTGTGTGGAGTGGCCTCCTCTCCAGAGGTTTCCTCCTCTCCTTCCTCTTCCTCCAATGTCGCCAGGGCCTCATACCTGTTCCCCAGCTGGACTAGGGAACTGGTACTGCACTGCCACGAGCAGCCCTGGCTCTGGAGGGAACCTTCAGCCATTTGCTGTGGAGGCACCTCCTGGGGTGCTTCTCCCTTTGGTGCTTGGCCCTGCAGGGAAAGGAAATACCCATCAATTTCATCCTCGGCTTCTCTGATCCCCCTCAGCTTTGGACTAATATCATGCATAGTTTATACTACACACTCTCTCTAGTTTGTGTGTGTGTGTGT
>NW_017728992.1:50610597-50611907 GCF_001723915.1 Gavialis gangeticus | reverse complement strand
TGTGTGTGTGTGTGTGTGTGTGTGTGTGTGTGTGTGTGTGTGTGTGTGTGTGCAGGTAGGTACAAAAGTGCTGCTCAGAAATATGTTTATGGAGTACCTGTGATAAAACTTGCAGCAGTTTCAAGAAAAGTAAAATGCATGAATTCTGCATGGACTAAGTCTATGGCTACCCATAGACTACAGGCAAATTACTACAGGCATGTTTATTTGAAGTCAGTGTTTTCAAATTTTCCCCTCATTTCCATGTGCTCAGGGAGAGCAGTAAGGGCCTGACAGAAAGGGGTTGGGGAGAAAGGGCCTGCAGGGAGAAGTTGGAGGTGGGCAGAAGGCAAGGGGGCCACCTAACCCCCAGATTTATTTTTCTCTGCTGTAGAAGTGGGAGGGGGACAAATTGAAGGCAAACCTCCAATAATTAGATTCTATACCTGAAACATTATAACAAATTTATAAATTTTCCATATGTAGAATCTAAGTACAGGGGTTGTCTTATATTCAGGGCCATTTTATATTCAAATAAATAAGGTAGTATTAACCAGATAGGGGACAGAATTCCATTTTTGCCTAGAAGAGAACCAAAGTGTAACTAGCTACCAAATCTAAGTTATGTAGGTGAAGTGTATAAGTAATTCTGGTTTCCCCCTCTGGGTGCATAAATAACCCCAGTAAAGGAACAAGGAGACATCTGCACATCTTCAGAGGTTCAGAAGTCAGCAAGATCTGACATTATGTGACCTTTCTGTAGAGCAGGACTGAGACTTCTTTAGTTGGCTGGCCTGTCCCTTCACCTGAGAAAGATGTGACTCCGTAGCTAGTCACATCTAGGGTTACAGGCGCTTTTCATGACCTCAGTTCTTTTTTTCACATGAAATTGGTGCAGGACAGCAGTTATCCTTTTCCCTTAACTCAAGGTCATTGGCAGAGGCCTGTCTATTTGTACAGGTTGCTGCTTGCTTTAGAGTCATACCCTGCTCAAGGGTCTTCCAAACAAGCTAGCCTGATGTCTGTAGCTCTGCCCCTCTCAGGGTCTATTTAGCAGTTCTTTACCTGAACTGAGTCACTTATGGTTTTTTATAATGACCCAGTTGGTCTCAAGTGTTTCAGATTGGGCAGCCAAAAAATAGAAGTTCTCTAAGTTGAGACCCCATAACAATGATGTGCCCAGATCTGGTCCTAGGGGTGTGCAGGGCCCAGGGCCTATCAGCCTGTGCAGGGGGCGGAGGGGAGGAGTGGCAAGTGGCCGGAGCGTGGAGTGGGAAGGGGGGTGGCAAGTGGCCAGAGGGGGGGTGTGGCAAGTGGCTGGAGCAGGGGGA
>NW_017728992.1:50607847-50610271 GCF_001723915.1 Gavialis gangeticus | reverse complement strand
GGGGGGTGTGGCAAGTGGCTGGAGCAGGGGGAGGGAGGGGTGGTGAGCACCTGAAGTGTGAAGCCAGCAGCGCAGAGTGCTGGTGCCCTCAGCACATGCTGAGGGCACTGTATACGGGGTCCCCCAAAGCACAGGGCCTGGGGCGGTCACCCCAATTTGCCCCCCCAAAGGACGGCTCTGGATGTGCCCCACCCCAGTTTTGCTACCTACAAAATGTGCTGGTTGTTCTACTTTCCAAGGGTAAACTAAACTGATCAAAGGTCCTAAAACACTGTTATGACATGTAGTTGGAAGATGCTCTGGAAGTGCAAAGCATCTATCCAAAAGACATTTGGCTAATAACTTCTGGGTACTGTTTTTCCAATATAGACCTTGATTTTAAGTTAAATATGAGTGAAATGGCTAGGGAAATTTTCCTTGTGGCAGAGCTAAAAGTGTACTGGGCCATTTTGGGCTGTAGGCATTGGAAGCATGCCTGTGGGGTATGGTAGACCAGTTGAGAAGTGAGAGAGAGAGAGAGAGAAAGTGAGAGAAAGCGAACTGGTCTGCTGGGAGTAGTGGGGACCTTGAAGGAAACTGAGGCAGCTGGAATAAAGAAAAAGGTTATTTGTGTTCTGCTGGTGAAGAGAGAACTGAGCAGAGAGCAAAAGCTGCAGCAGAACAAACCCTGGGAAAAGGAATCTGAGTGTTCTCCAATTTCAATTTATAAAAAGAGAAAAGAGTGAACTGAGGGCTAAGGAGAAAAAGCCCTCTCATCAGTTTAGTTCCTCTGGACAGGTGAAGGATCCTTTGAGAAAATTGCGGGGGAAGAAAAGGAAACCCCTGTTTGAAGATTTCATTTAGAGTTGGGAGAGAAGCTGTACCCAGTTCTCAAAGGACAAAGGTCAAGGCTAGGAACTTTGATTTAATAAGTCTAGTTATATAGTGTCCAAGACAGCATAAAAGGAAATCGTGACACTGTGTGTTACAAACTGGAGAGAGGCCAGGATATTCTCCCCTCACTATCATCGGAGAATAGTGACCATCAACCTGGGAGGGAAGGGGCAAGGTGTAGGGAAGGTGGAGCCCTGCGGAAGATCAGCAATCGGGGTGGGCTTAACTTCACGTCAAGAAAAGGCATCCTCCTGAATGTCAGTTTTCCAACAAGACATGGCAGGTAAGTGGGAGAGATGGACAGAGGTCAGTAGAGCCCAACCTGTTTACAGGGTGGAAGGACATGGCTCACTCAGTCTCCATATGCAATGCATGGAGTCTTTCTCATGCAGTAGGGCTTTTTCAAAATTCTCTACGAAGTGTAGCATACCCTGGAAACCACATGGGAGCCAATGAGGGAGTCTCAAAATGTGTGTGAGGAGTACTGGGGGGTTCAGATCGCAGGCCAAGAGGCTTAGGAGATTGGAAACATACAGGTGAATACATTAGGATACATACACTTAGAGTAAATGTAACAGGCAGATAGGCATTAAGGTACATACACTTAGAATAAACATAAGAGGCAGTAAACAGTCACCCAGTGGCAGAAGTCCTTCAGCAGCAGATAACAAAATAACAAGTAGGGACACTAGCAATATTATATTTACACTGAGGGATCCTTGAGCTCCTTTGCCTGCACTTTGGGGGACTCTCAAGCCAGCCTCCAATTTTTTTTCCACACCCCACCCCCTATGCCTGAATCCCTGCTGCAGTGACTCACCAGGTCAGCATTCCTGCACGCACAGGCTCCCCACTCAAGCCCCACCACTGGCTCTCTGTGTCAGCCCTGTCACAGCTTCCAGATTTCTCCTGCATGTCCTGCAAGCTGCAGTCTTCCAGGAATAGTGCCATTGAAGTTCCCAAGTTTCTGCTGCTTGTTTTACCAGCTGCATCTGTACAGGATCAGTCCTGTGGCAGACTCTGTGTTTCTGCTGCACAGCTCACTGACTGCAGTCCGTTCCTCCCATGTTCTCTCTCTCCAAACCATTGATTCATGTGTGCAAACCCCAGCTTTCCTCTGGCTTTCTTCCCCTTTCCCCAGCAGCCTGCTGGAAAGTGAAGTCTAGCTGCCATTGCAGTCCATTACATCACCTGCCTCTTAATTGAATACACCTCTGCATCCAAACTGATTTACAGGATGTAGTTGCTAAGCCAGTGTTCTTCAACCTGTGGCTTGTGACCCAAAAGTGGGTCGCGACCCAGAAGTGGGTCACAAGAATACGTGAAAGGGTCGTGAACAAACTTTAAAAAAGGATTTCCTTTAAAGGAAAAAAATGTGGGAAACTGGCTTTTCCTTTGCAGGCAGGCAAAGTTCCAGCCTGCAAGGGGCTGCTTGGTGCCCTCCCAAGTCCCTCCCCCCACTAAATTCCTGCTCCACCCACTGGGGGGGGCTGGGGCTTTGGGGTGGGAGCAGCGGGTCGGGAGTGAGGGGCACTGGGTCGGGACTGGCCA
>NW_017728992.1:50604894-50607836 GCF_001723915.1 Gavialis gangeticus | reverse complement strand
ATAAAGCGAAGCGCAATAAAACGAGGTATGCCTGTATACGGTTCTACCCTGTTGTACTGTACTACAGATGTCCGTCCATTGGGCTGGTTTGCCAGTTCATACAATACTTCAGATAACTTTTTGACAACAGTTTAAGGGCCACTCAATCTTTTACATGTTTTTGGCACTGCCCTGTCTCCTAGCTGGGCTCCGTACCCATACCAGTTTCCTATGTCCATAAATTTGTCCAGTGATCCTGAGGTCATAGTGCTCTTTTTTGCTTTTGAATGGCTGCATCCTAATGTTTTTTGACAGCTTGACTGATTTAACTGAGATATCCTGCCACATTTGTAACATAGTCAGATGGGTTGTTAAATTCCTCCAACGCATTTATCCCAGAGAGGACATCAATGGGGAGGCAGATCTCCTGGCCAAACAGCACCATGTGTAGTGTGTACCCTGTAAATGACTGCATACTGCCCTGCATCATGACATAAGGCAGTACCTCATCCCATGTTGTCTGATTATCATTGATTAGAGAGGACAGTATGTCAACCAGTATATCTGTGTGCCGCACACTTCACACAATGCACACCAATCTCTAATAGACTTCCTCCAACCTAACCAGAAGTACCAAGAGTGGACCTTTCTATGCCTAAGTGTCCCCCAGGACCATCCTGGAAGTGCATGCACCAGAACTCCCTGCCTCATGCTTAGCTCAGGCCACAGTGTTTGATACTGCTTTAAACATGGGTGACATTTCCAGCTTCAGGGAATTCCTCACTACCACATTCCTTCCACTCTATTAGCTTCCCAACATCGACATTTTCCTGTTGTTTCTCAGCCCAATCTGCCAACTCTCTGACTTGTGCCATGAGGTGGTTCAGTCTGCTTTGTCTGCTCCATCAATAGAGGGTGTACACTGGCCACCTCTGCTTTGAGTTCAACCTCCTCTGTGGGAGGCCTATGGGACAAGGTATCAGCATTTTGGTGCTGCCATCCATGGCAACGCACTAATTCATAGTTGAAGTTGGCCAGTTGTTCCAACTACCTAGCTAATTGTTCCATGGGTTGCTGAACATTGTGGAGCCACTGGAGTGAACTGTTGTCAGTTCTTAACATGAAACATTTTGCAAGAAGAAAATGTCAGAAGTGTTTTGTAAAGGTCACTATTGCAAGCAGTTCTTTTCTCGTGGTGGCATAATTGTATTCTGCTTTGTTCAGAGTTTTGACTTGCATAGACTATTACTTTTTCCTGGTCTTCTTCACCTTGTGACAGAACAGTGCCGATGCCAACATCACTCGCATTTGTTTCCAACAAAAAGGGTAACTGAGAGTTGGGGTACATTAGACTGGGGAATGACAGTAACCACTGCTTTAGGTCAAGGAAGATATCCTGACATTCCTGAGTCCATGCAAAACTCGCTTAATCAGAGAGCTTATGCAGGGGCCTCATGATAGTGGTGAAACCTGCCACCAGTTGGGCCTCTTCTGTGACTGAAGGGCCTGAGTTGTGAGCTGGGGACAAAAAGGTTGGCAGTTTAAGTCTGAGTGTAGGCAAGATGATCTTAACTCCCTATTTTTGGCTGTCACTGGGTTAAATTTATCCACTTGATGAAGAGAGGGAAAGTGACTTTGCAGATAGGTTTGCTAACATAGTGAGGAGGACTTTAAACTAGGTTCATTGCGAGATGGAGACCAAAGCCCCGAGGTAAGTGGGGAAGTGGGAGACCTGGAGGAAGAGCAAGCAGGAAAAGGGTGATGGGGAAGGTGCTCTCATACTTCCTGAGAAATCAGGGCAATAGTCTAGTTAACTTAGGTGCCTGTACACAAATGCACAGAGCCTGGGAAACAAGCAGGAAGAACTGGAAGTCCTTGCACAGTCATGGAACTATGGCGTGATTGGAATAACAGAGACTTGGTGGGAGCTCGCATGACTGGAGCACTGTTATGCATAGGTATAAACTGTTCAGGAAGGACAGGCAGGGGAGAAGAGGAGGAGGAGGAGTTGCATTTTATGTAAAAGAGCCATATGATTGCTCAGAGCTTCGGTAAGAAACAACTAGAGAAGAATATAAGAGTATTGCTCGGGCATGCAGGGATGAAGGCAGAAAGGCCAAAGCGCAACTGGGGTTGCAGCTAGCAAGGGATGTGAAGGCTAACAAGAAGGGTTTCTACAAGTATGTTGGTAGCAAAAGGAGGGTCAGGGAAAGTGTGGGTCCTTTACTGAATGGGGGAGGCAACCTTGTGCAGAAAAGTTGGACGTGTTCAATGCCTTTTTTGCCTCAGTTTTCACAGGCAAGGTCAGCTTCCAGACTACTGCGCCGGGCAGCACAGTTTGGGGAGGAGGGGAGCAGCCAGCAGTGGTGAAAGAACAGATTAGGGACTACTTAGAAAAGCTGGATATGTACAAGTTCATGGGGCCCCCAAGGGTGCTGAGGGAGTTGGCTGATGTGATTGCAGAGCCATTGGTCGTCATCTTTGAAAACTCATGGCGATCAGGAGAGGTCCCAGATGATTGGAAAAGGGCAAACATAGTGCCCTTATTTAATAAAGGGAAAAAAGAGGATCCAGGAATTACACACCAGTCAGCCTCACCTCAGTCCCTGGAAAAATCGTGGAGCAGATCCTCAAGGAATCCATTTCTAAGCACTTGGAGGACAAAAAGGTGATTAGGAACAGTTAGCATGGATTCACCAGGGGCAAGTCCTAACCTGACCAACCTGATGGCCTTCTATGATGAGATGACTGGCTCTGTGGATGCAGGGAGACTTGTGGATGTGGTGTACCTTGATTTTAGTAAGGCTTTTGATATGGTCTCCCACAACATTCTCCCAGGCAAACTAAGGAAGTCTGGGCTGGATGAATGGACTGTAAAATTAATAGAAAACTGGCTGGAGCATCGGACTCAGAGAGTAGCAATCAATGGCTCCATGTCTAGTGGCTCCATGGCAGCCGACTTC
>NW_017728992.1:50590750-50604618 GCF_001723915.1 Gavialis gangeticus | reverse complement strand
CCCAGATGATTGGAAAAGGGCAAACATAGTGCCCTTATTTAATAAAGGGAAAAAAGAGGATCCAGGAATTACACACCAGTCAGCCTCACCTCAGTCCCTGGAAAAATCGTGGAGCAGATCCTCAAGGAATCCATTTCTAAGCACTTGGAGGACAAAAAGGTGATTAGGAACAGTTAGCATGGATTCACCAGGGGCAAGTCCTAACCTGACCAACCTGATGGCCTTCTATGATGAGATGACTGGCTCTGTGGATGCAGGGAGACTTGTGGATGTGGTGTACCTTGATTTTAGTAAGGCTTTTGATATGGTCTCCCACAACATTCTCCCAGGCAAACTAAGGAAGTCTGGGCTGGATGAATGGACTGTAAAATTAATAGAAAACTGGCTGGAGCATCGGACTCAGAGAGTAGCAATCAATGGCTCCATGTCTAGTGGCTCCATGGCAGCCGACTTCAAATGGAGTGCCCCAGGGGCTGGTCTTGGGGCTGGCTTTGTTCAGTGTCTTCATCAATGACCTGGAAGGTGGCATAGAGTGCACCCTCAGCAAGTTTGCAGATGGTGGGGGGAGTAGTAGATATGCTGGAGGGGAGGGCTAGGATTCAGAATAACCTAGACAAATTGGAGGATTGGGCCAAAAGCAACCTCATGAGGTTCAACAAGGACAAGTGCAAAGTCCTGCACTTAGGATGGAAGAATTCCATGCACCAGTACAGGCTGGGGGCTGACTGGCTGGGCAGCAGCTCTGCAGAAAAGGATTTGGGGATTACAGGGGACAATAAACTAAATATGAGCCAGCAGTGTGCCATTGTTGCCAAGAAGGCTAACGGCATGCCGGGCTTCATTGGTAGGTGTGTTGCCAGCAGATCAAGGGAAGTGACTTTTCCCCTCTATTCAGTACTGGTGAGGCCACACCTGGAGTACTATGTTCAGTTTTGGGGTCTCCCACTGCAGAAAAGATGTGGACAAATTGGAGAGAGTCTAGTGGAGGGCAACTAAAATGGTGAGGGCCTGGGGCTCATGACTTATGAGGAAAGACTGAGGGAAATGGACTTATTTATAGTCTAGAGAAGAGAAGACTGAGAGGGGATTTAATAACAGCCTTCAACTACCAGAAGTGGGGTTCAAAAGAGGATGGAGCTAGACTGTTCTCAGTGGTGGGAGATGACAGAACAAGGAGCAGTGGTCTCAAGTTGCAGCAAGGGACGTTTAGGTTAGATATTAGGAAGAATTTTCTCACTGGGGGGTAGTAAAACACTGAAACAGGTTTCTCAGAGAGGTGGTGCAATCTCCATCCTTGGAGGTTTTCAAGACTTGGTTTGACAAAGCTTTGGCTGGGATGATCTAGTTGGGGATGGTCCTGCTATGAGCAGGGCCTTGGATTAGATGACTTCCTGAGGTCCCTTCCAGCCCAAATTTTCTATGGTTCTGTAAAATATCTTATAGTAGGAGACTAGCCCCAGAAAGCTACATAATTCTTTGACATTGCAGGATACTGGTCAGGTTTTTAACAGCCTCCACTTTCTCTGGATTTGGGCCTACCCCCTCTATGGAGATCACATGTCTCAAGAAGTGCACTTCCCTATAAGGCAACTGGCATTTGCAGGTTTAATTTTTAAATTGGCGCCTCTCAGTCTCTTGAGCACTGTGTCCAACTTCTAGAAGTGTTCCTGGAAAGTTTGGCCTATCACAATGATATCATCCAAATGCATGAGCCAAGAAGTCCTTTGTAGGTCTGCTAAGATGATATCCAATGAGTCTTTGGGCATTTGTAATCCTGCTTCACTTCAATACTGAGCCCGCGGTAGACTGCCCTAGCCTTTCCAGTGAGTAACAGGCTCAGGAATTTAAGTTTAGTGGCCTCATCTTGTCTATTTAAGTGTACTGTTAGTTTGAACTGGTCATACCAGTCATCCCACATCTGGTGTTCTCCGCTAAAGGGTGTGGGGTTAAATGGCAGCCTTGAGGCATGAGGAGAGGGTGGTGCGTTTCCCTCCCCTGGGGTGTGTATCTTTCTTACCCAAATATCTGGACAGAGAGACAATTTATACAGGCTCTACATACTGCTCTGTGCCTTACGGCCTGTGACCACCACTGGCACCAATTGTAGCCTACGCTGGAAACCACATGGGAACCAAGGAGGAATTCTCAAGATTTGTGTGCGAGGTACTGGGGGGTTAGGGTCACAGGCCAACAGGCTTAGGAGGTTGGAAACACACAGATGAATGCATTAGGACACATACACTTCGAATAAATATAACAGGTGGATAGGCATTAAGATACACACACTTAGAATAAAACATAAGAGGCAGTTAACAGTCACCCAGTAGTAAAAGTCCTTCAGCAGCAGATAATGAACAGGGACACTATCAATGTGATATGTATGTTGAGGGATCCTTTGGCTTTCCCTCAACTCCAAGGGAGCTCTCAAACTAGCCTCCAATTTCCTCCCTGCTGCCCAAACATCCAGTTACTGTGCAGCTGCCTCTACACCCGAGCCCTGACTGCTGTGACCCACAGGGTCAGCTCTGCTACACACACAGGCTCCCCTCTTGAGTCCTGCCACCCTGGCTCACTGCATCAGCCCCAGTGCAGCTCCTGGATCTCTCCTGCTTGTCTTGCCAGCTGCAGTCTGCCAGGAATAGTGCCACTGTAGTTCCTAAGTCTCTGCTGCTGTTTCAGCAGCTGCAGCTGTATAGGATCAGTCCCATGACAGCCCCTGCATATCTGCTGCGTGACTTGCCGACTGCAGTTCGCTGTTCCCCTGTGTGCTCTCTCTTAACCATTGAGTAGCAGGTGCAAACCCCAGCTTTCCCTTGCCTTCTTTCCCTTTCCCTAGCAGCCTTCTGGGAAATGGAGTCCAGCTGCCATTTCAGTCCATTGCAAAAGTGTTTGCAAGTAGATTAAGAAAATATAGTGACTTTGGGATGATGATTTTGGATTTATGGTTACAGCATGGAATTGCGAGTCAGGACTGATTGTTCCATCAAATCCTGTAGAAATCAATAGCATTTGCAGGTGAGAAACTTGAAATATGATGTCTAGGCTCCTGGAATCTCTTCTCAGTTCCACTGGTATGACTCTTGAGTCTTGACATATAATGTAGGTGTCTAACCCCTATTGATCTGGGCAGCTACAATACCTTTTTAGGATTTTTGTCATAGGACCTAAATCTTACAGGTGTACCTACAGTGCAGGGTGTAGTGTAGTGTAGGGAGATTTGAGCTAGTTTTCAAATGAGGTAAGAAGCAGAATAAAGCAGCCTAACCTGGGATCTATGCTACTGCAGCTCAACTACTTCTGATATTCAGGTGAGTTTGTAGAAAACTAGTACCAGTATCTACTTCCACACTGTAGTGTAGTTCAGAACCCTTATGCTGATCACCAGTAGTTCCCACCAGTGTGATAAGTTGTACCACTGATGATCAATCAGCTCTTCTTGAATTCCCCTCTTGCAAGTCACCTCTGTAATGACTCATGAGCCATGCTGTCATCTCATCAGTGGTTTGCGGACCTGTGACAACAGGTGTTTTAATGCAAATCCAACATAAAACTAGGTTTATTTTTAAAAAGCTGTATTTAATATTGTGTGTCTTCTACAGAAGGCTCTTTTGGTACCAAGAATTCCACGCCCCCCCTTGCCTTTGGCACATGCAACTGCCACAAATGCAGATGAGTCAGATCTGCAGCTATTACTTATGGTGCAATCATGGGCACATGACAGAAATCCCTACAGAAGCAAACAAATTCTTATCTTGATAGCTCAGGATAACATGGGGCAAACCTCAGTTCCCAATCACTCCTGCAATCTCAGTGATTTCTCAGGTATAATGGAGATTATATCTCAAGATGGGCTCAGAATTGGGGAAGGGAAGGGTTAAATATATTATATTTAGAGATAGTCTGTCATTCTGCACAGCTAGTCTTTTTCATGCACGTTGTTACAGTTTTAATTGTAAATCTAATCTCTGTTCCTGCAATGATGTGGTGAACAGAAAAGGAAAGATTAGCAGAAAGACAGTTGTAGTTAAGAAAAGCATGGTTTCAAGAACAAAGAGCAGGAAACATGAAGATTTCTTTTTTTCTGCTTCTTTAATTTTCTCATCTTAAACAGCATCTGTTCACTTCTGTTTCTAATCCATGGTAACACTTTCATATTCTCTTTTAGGGCTTTTTTACTGCACAGAACATGTTCTTAGTCAGAATGTGGTCAGTCTCTGTAACAAGGTGTACATCAAGAGACTTCCCGGGAAACTTTGAGCCAAAGTAGCTAGGGACTGGTTTTGTGCATTGCTGCATCTGAAGGCCGAAGGTAAGTTTTTATTTTATTTATTTTTGTTAAATAAGTGTATCAGTTAAGGAGCTAACATTATTTCAGCCCCTAAATAAATGGTCTGACTTGCAAAAGTAATGAATAGCTATCATCTCTTGCTCTCCTCAGGATCCAAGTATAATATTTTATCAGATTTTTACATTTAAGGTAAGTTCATTGAGACCCGTTGGGTCTTCTGCCTTTATTAAAAGAAAAAAGAAAAAAAAGTAGGCCACTTATTTAGGTACCTAAATATGGATTTAATAACATTGGCCTTCCAGGCTATATAATCTTATCTCATGCAAGAGTTGCACCAGTTGAATTGGGCTTAAACCCCTTTTAAGGTATGCAAACAAGTTGTCATGGTAAGCCAGGGTGTTAGCTACTTGGCTTGTGTGCGTTCACTTTCCCTGCAAGGTAGGCCATTCTCAGTGATAGTAGCAGCTATTTTGGAAGTCAAAAGAACCAAATCAAACTAAGCATACTTCAGTTCTGACCAAGAATGGCCTCGCAGGGGCTTAATACAGGTAAACTAAATCCACTTAAATTTTAATTTGGATTAAAGATATAGCTATGTGAACAAGTTACCACAAAGTGAGATAAGGTATGAACTTTGCACATCACCTCCTCCTTGGTAACTTCCCGTGTGCATACTCTTTTGTTTGAGTGAACTACCTCACACTTACCATGGGATAAGAGTGTGCATGCATACCCTGGAGATACCCAGGAATAGCTGATGGGATAGCCGAAGTGTAAGTGTTTGCAGTTGTGGGGGCACAACTCTGTGCCACCACTGCCCTTGCTGCTGCAGGGTGCTGGCTCTAGCCAAGATGCAGCCCCATGCCCTGCTGTCAGCGCAGAAATCTGCGGAGGGAGAGGGGGCATGTGCCCCCTGTGTCCCACCCCATGCATCACCTATGGTTAATGGTGCTGGAAGTTCACACCCTAGCCTACCTCACAGTAACATGTTCACATAGCCATGCCCAGACAAGCTGTGTGAACATTCAGAGCTTGATCCAAAGTTCCTTGATTTCAGAAGGCTGTGGACGAGGCCAAAAATTCAGACCAGCAGAACAGTATCACAGCTGAAGCACAAACTTGCACCTCCCTTTTGGTGCTTTCTCACTCACCCTTTTAAATCAGCCAGAGGAGTTGAAGCATAGATATATGCTTGTATCATTTTAGGACAGCTGACTGTTTGTCTTGGATATCATGTTCTCACAGCACTGTCAGCCCAGCCCAGTGGAGGGAAGAGACATCCCTTGAAAGCTGGCACTAGTTCTGTTTTTTAACTGGAACGTGTAAGCACTTGTGGGACTTCAAGCAATGTATCCTTCATTTAATGGGCTAGGCAGATGAGTCACAAGCTGTACAGAAGTCAGTTTTCTGCTCCTGCTGTAAAAGCAACATGTGTAGCAGAACTCTCTACTCTTTAAAAGGCAAAACATTTATTCTTGATGGCCTCAGGAGAATAGTTCTCAATCTCTAATATCTCTTGCACTTGACCATAGGCACTGTTTGCATCTGTGAGTGACCCAAATGTAATGGGCTTATAACTGGTTTCCACCCAGTGTGGCTAAGTATAAATAGTCAATAAGCCCAAGGCTGAATCGATTCAGTCTTTGCAGGTTAGTTTAAACTGCAGAGATTAAATTGAGAAACAACTGGACATACATTTACCTCTGATTCAGGAAATTCAGCCACATACCTGTAGTGACTCAGGCCACATGCTGGGGGGAGGGGGGTGTGCTAGAATATGGTTCTCTGGCACTTCCTCTTCCTGCTGCCCCAAGGTCTCTGGGATTTGCAGTCCAGCATCACAGAACAAGGACTCTGCAGGGTTGCTTATCACTTCCTCTCCCTGCTTCCAGATACCTCTGGGATTTGTAGTCTACAGCTGCAGCCAGCAGTAACTTTCAGTAAGTTTGGCAGGCAGAGCAGCTCTGTACTCAGGGAAAGTGGAGGTTTTACTCTTTCCCTGGCCCCAGACCCCAGCCAGGGTTTGCTAGGGGGTAGTTCCTGCCACTCCCTCCTCTACCCCAATCCTTCTCTGCTAGAGCAGACAGCCCAGCCCAGCCCAGGGCTTGAAAGCATGCTGGGATGCTGCAGGACTGTGATTTAACTTGAACCAGGAAGGGGTCTGGGACAGAAGTTTCATAAACTGGTTTGACCCAAATCAGTTAAGTCTGACACTACATTCAAACAGTTTTTTCTTAAACTGGTTTCAGCCATTTTGAAACTGGTTTAAGTGCACTGAAATACTGTTATTACAGGTTTAAACCAGTTTTTGATCACTTAAACTGGTTTGTGTGTGACTTCTGTCCCTAGCCTGTGGGAAGGGGCAGTCATGGCTGCCTGTATGCATGAGACTCTGGTTTTCTTCAGGTTTTTAGGTGTTGCATACCTCCCACAAATTAATGTCCTTACAGACTGACCCTATATCCTCCTTCTACTGTAGGACTACAGGGAAAGATTTGGTTCTCCATTGGATACTCCTCCTGCCCTTTGGTGAAAGGCCTAGATGGAGTCACAATGCATGGCCTGGTATTCTCATTTGATACATTCAGGTGTCACTTGTGTGTTCTACAAATAGTGAAGTGAGGCCTGGAGGTCATTTCTCAAATCCTAGGAGCTTTACTTGAGCCTGCTTGATCTCTGAAACTCCATGGATGCAATGGCCATATCTGCCTACAGGAGAAATTAAAGATGTCACTGTGTCCATTGATACATGTATTTTGCTTTTAGAATCTGTCTAGAGTCTCCAGCCTGTCTGAAGATGCTCACCTTGTAGTGAAGTGAAAAACATGCATGGCTTAAGTCGTTGTCCAAGATCACCAGTTCCATCTGGGCACAGGCCAAATGAGATCAGCTGTTCCTGAGGCTCAAGTGGATGCTTTCATTATAAACTCTATAATACATTACAGCCAGTCATGTGATCTGCAACTTCTGTGGTCCTGGCTTAGTTTGTTCAGCATCTATGTTTAACTCAGTTACCCCATATCTGTTTCTGGATAAATTTGACATATGGATGTCTTATCCTAGGCATAATTTTTTGGTGTATGAAATCAGAAAAATGAATTCAGAAATGGTGAGCTACAGTGAATAGGAAGCAATGGAAGAATTAATAGTCCAGGCTGCTCTCTCTTGATTTCCCAAGGGCTGAATTAGTTATTTGAGTTACAGAGGCCTTTATCCAGAGCATTACCATTGAATTCAGCTAGCCCTTCTCTAGATGTTCACTCACATTACTGTGAACAGAATTTGGCCCCATATTTTATTACTATTTTAACTGACTTGTTCCCAAAAAGAAAGATGAATTGTAGAGGATGCTGGGGACCACAGAAACTTTGTACAGATTTTTAGTCGATGACCTAACTAGAACATATCCCAGCGCTGATTCACAGGATGCTTCCTACTGCTTTATTTTGTGTAGAACTCCCTACTGAAACTAAAGGCAATAAATTGTGTACGAGTCAGCAGGATGTGTCCGCATCATCCATGCTTCATTTACAAGGTGTTGAGGGAGGAGAGAAAGCGATAGATAGGAGCTAAGAGTTGTTCCTCTTTCCTGAAGCAAATTAACTAAAATTTGTCTGCCAGCTTGTATGAATCATAATTTAAAAAACTGGTTTGTAAGAGAGACTCTTGGAAATTAAAGCATCTCATATGTAAGGATTAATTACTGCAGTTTCCCTGTTGCTAGTTTTCCCTATTTGCCTACAGTCTCTGGCATCTCATGAGGCAGATCTGCTAGTACACAAAATGGGCCAAGTTAATCTTTTGTATAAATCCACTTTAGTTCCCTGAAGTTAAACCAGGGGTATGTTCGGCATGATCACTACTGTTATCAAGGGCTGGTATGGGCCATATCATGCCATCCTCATTTATATTGAATAGTACTTGTACAAGTACTGTCAAAGACAGCTTGTGGAGCAAAGTGCCACCCAGTGTCAGGATGTTGCAGACTGGCTTGATGCAAATTGTGTCACTGGATTTCTCTTGCTACACAGGGCTTGTTAAAATGAGGTGCTTAACTCAGTTGGAGCCTTTAGGTACTATGTTCATATGTCTTAGAAATATTAGGATCTAGGAAGCTTTTAGTGTCTTCAGCTCCGAAAGACAAAGTTAAGCAACTTTTGGAATTGGGCCTGGATTTCTCATTCATTAACTGCATTTGTATATTGTAGCATTTGCTTAGGACTGCTGGGGAGTGACAGCTTTGAGAGGAGGCCTTGTGTGGGGATGTGTGGGTCTTTGTAGTGGCAAGAGCAGCAGGGTTATGCTAGTCACTCTACATGTCTGTATTACAACACTTTTAAGTGCTAAAATATTTTATGATACACTGTGAGTGAAACAAAATAGTGGCTCCTAGTAACTTGTGTAAATTCCAGATGTGACAATCCTACTGGCAAACAGAGCTGTTTATCCCCATGCACGCCTTGCATTGTAATAGCTCCTGCTATTAAAAGCTGGCTGAAAATCTGCCTGCCTGCTGCTAGATGGCTATGTTAGGGACGAGGAAGAAGGACCCTTGAGTTGCACTTAAAAATTCCAAGTCCTCAGGCAAACTGTCTAGGGCCTTGAGGGATTTTTTTTTTCCCTTCAGGAATTGGACATCATTCTTTTGGGATAACACAGGATTAGCAAGGGGAAAATTAGTGGCTTAAGTAGAGCTGAATTGCAGCAAAGCTGTGTAATACCTCCCCTGCCCCCCACCTCTTCTTTTTCCCAGTCGGACGAGGAAAGAGACCACAAGGTTGTGAAAGGGGCAGAAGAGGAGGAATATACGGCTTCCTCCCCTCAGCACCCCTTCATCAAATTCTGTACCCAGCCAGCCCACAACTGCAGAAAGTGTGTGCGTAGTTTGTACAGCCCTTCCTGCTGCCACATGGCAACACACATGGGAGCCCTTTTCACACCTCCACCTCCCCTCCCCCTTGAACACACACAGGCACTAGTTTATTGGGGATTAGGTGGAACAGATGCATGTAAGATGCTTACAGCCTTTTCCAGACGTAAGGCCACTTTCCAATCAGCTCAGAGGAAACAGGGTAATGAGATGGAATCCCAGGCACAGAGCAGCAGAGACAACTAGCCTGTTCCTGAGATGCTTGGACCACCCCTTTAACTCTCTGCACTCTCAGCACCCTGCCTCTCATTTTCCATTTGCCTGCATGTCTTTTCAAAGCTCTTTTTTTTTTTCTGGAAGCAGCTGATGTCAGCTAGCTACTGCCAAACAGGTCAGGCCACTGCAGCTGAAATTACTTGTGATCCTTAAGAAGGGCAATGCATCAAACATGTGCCTCTTTAAAAGGCAACATCACTTGAAGTGGCTACTGAGATGAGTTGCCTATGGCATCACTTTAGTAGGCTCTACAAGGACTGATAGGTTTTTGGGGTGGGGACAGAGGAGGAGTTGAGGGAGGCTGTTGCATATGATTAAAGTTTTGCCTGGGCTCTTACTGTCAGCAGAACTGTTGAACCTTCAGGCTGATAGTAGCACTTGCTGAAGTTCACAGTGCACTGGAAACACTGGGGAAAGGTACCTTACGTGTTGATCTCCTTGTGGCTTTTTTTTTCCTCTTTCATTTTAATGGTGGCCTGGTCAGTAGTATTTTGGCCCTACAGGCACAAGGCTTGATGAGAGCAAGCTAATTATTGCTGCTGCTTGTACCTGTTGCCCTCCCTGTACCTGTGCACCTCTGTTTTGGTCAGGAGGGTCCACTGGAGTTCAGATATCCATTCAGTCTCCTTGTCCCCTCTTCCAAGGTGGGCACTCAATAGTGTTGCCTGGGAATGGTGATAGTGCTTGGGAGAATACTTTTAAAAGCTATTTAAGTGCCTAAAAATGGATTACATCTCTGCAGGGAAGTGTGTGTGGGTGTGGAAGGGGAGGATTATACACACTTGTCTCCTACTTGTCTCCTAGCTGTCTAACCACCTTTCAAATTCTGGTCTCCACACTGAGGAACAACCACATGCCACATCTTTTTTCATGTAAATGGATGGGCAGTTATTGGATGATAACTTTTTTTTTTTTTTTAGGCACTGTGGACCTGGAGCAGATTTGAAGCCACAATTAAGAGATCTCCTGTTGCATTCATTACTGTTTTGCAGGGGAGTGATCTGCGACCTGCTCACTGCAGTGTGTGTATTTATTTATTTAATTATTTAATGTCCTGGGGCTTTTTAGCAAAGGACTGTCCTGTCACTAAGGCAGCGTTTCCCCTTGGAAGAAACTTTCCAAATGACAGCTTCATTCAGGAGTAAACAAATAGCAAGAGGCTCACCAGAGGGCAAGCATCACAGCTGCAACTCAGCAGATCAGAGCTAACTAGTTCGAGGAGGAGACTGGCTTTTCCAGGCAAACCTGCTCCTCAGAATAGATTGCTCTTAATCTGTGGCATCACTTTGCAGATCCTGGGGTTAACTTTTCCAAGATTTTACACTAGCTCCTTTGCTGTTGCACTTTTTTTTTCACTTCATTTTTAGAAGCCCTTTCCAGAGCTGATCAGAACTTGCCAGGGCATAAAAAAAAATGAAATGCGTTCAGAAATGTGTCCATTTCAATGACACTTAATGTTGGAGTTTCTCCAAAAGTGAGAGACCTGGTTCTTATCCTCTGTGATCTTCTCGAATATAAACTTATCAAGTATCCAGCATGTTGAGGCAATACTTATAAGTGTCTGTCTTGAGGATATATGGAGCACATTCAGGTTATGCACCAACTAAAACCTTCAGTCAGCAGTTGACAGGACTCGGGTTAGATAGCAATGCGTTCTGAAATAGGCGTAGCACTGGAAATGTGAATTATTCCTTTTTGGGTTCACAAACCACATCATCTTAAACATTTATGTACAATGCCCATCCCCAGGGTGTTTAGATTGGTAATTTTTACATCATATAGGAGCAGTTGAGGGAGGGTAAGGAGTGGCAGGTAGATGGAAACTGTGGGCTTGCATGCTAAGCTTTTGGTGGGCCTCATGTGGTTCGCGGGTGCCGTCGGTTGGACAGCTCTGATCTATGAAACCTTGAATTGCCGTTGGCTTGCTTAAAAATGAGATTTTTAAGATTCTCTTATTTCCCTTCTGGGGTTCTTATTTTCATAGTTATGGAGTATATGTAGGGGGAGAGGGAGGTTGTCGGGGGGTGGGGGGTGTCATGTTGTGAGGTGGGGTGTTTGGTTGGTTGTTTTTCTCTTAAATGAGGACTTGAAGTCATATGTAGTCACATGACTCCAGGAGCTGGGATTTTAAGAAAAAACATCAAATAGCATGATGCTAACGATAAAACCATGAGGAACTGGCAAACCTCTGCTGGTCTGCGATGAACTAGTAAAAGAGTACAGCTGGCTTCTAGCCTCCATACGTCTACGGGACTTGGGTGAAATGCTGCTAGGACCACTCCCAGGGATGTACTGTGACATTTTTCCATCCAAAACAGTGTGATATGGGACCGCAACCTACTATGAGCACAAACTGAGCATGTATAGTAGTTAGCACGTTAGGGCAGGGTACAGATATTACACTTTTACCAGTTTAAGCGTTTGGAAACTAGTCTAACCCCAGAACAGAAGTTCGGCGCACATAAACTGGTTTAAAAATGGCGGAAGCCAGTCTAAGATTTGCACCCCCCCAACCAAGGGGCGAATGCGTGTTCTGTTTGCTGCTGACCAAAACTACTCCACTTACAGAAAACTGCATAACTTGGATCAATTCTGCCTTGGGCTTTTTGAATGCCTGTACCTAGCCTGTGAGTGTCATCATGGTACATGTTATAGACACAATCACAGTGTGGCCAAGGGTCTGTATATCCAATGGGCACAATGGGTGGGCAGAAATGCATGTTGTACCTTTCTTAGCCACCTTCCAAGGCATTAATAAGTTATCTCACTGAGAGCATACCCCTAAATTCCCCTGCACAGACATACTAATGGTTACCTGGGCACCCAATGTCACTGCTGCTGTAGCTCTGCATTTTTTTAGTGTTGATTCTTCATGGCCCTAGCAAGAATCTTGGCTTTTGCTGTCCTCCGTTGTTGTGGGGTAACTCATTTACCTGGTTTTCCACTTTCTCGCATCCAGTAAAAATGAAATCCTCAAAACCTTAAAAGTAGTACAAAAATAAATATCCAGAACAGAGACAAAGCAAAGGATGATTTAAAAGAATAAACATGGGTGATGCATGTTAAATATGTACCCTCTCAGTTGCTACTCTGCATTTTTTCCCATTGGTCAAATATACAGGGTTGGAAAGTAAACACACAAACTAAATATAAATACAAGCCACGCTGAAGTAAAAGCCAAGCTAAAACAGTCTTCTAGTGCCATTCATGGAAAAAAACCTCCATGGTCAGTATTCCTTTAAGTTACAAAGCATGAACCAGGCACAATTTAATATTAAAAATCAGACCAGTCTGTGCCTATGGCCCAATGCATGTTCATTTAAATTGCATTATGTAGATAGCTATTGCTAAGTAGTGATTTGACCAATTTGGTTTGGACAACTAATTTTAAAGGGGGTGGCAGAGAGGTTAAGGCATCCCAGAAGTTAGATGCCTGTCTATTCAGGCTGGGAAGTTAGAAACAGATGGATGTGATACTAGACACATCCGTCTCTTGTATGCCATGGGCTAGCACACTTAAACATACCAAACGGGCCACTATGCTTAAGAAGACAGTTGACCTTTTTGAGACCAGACTAATCTTGCAGTCATCACCATGGGATCTGAGCAGCTGGTATCTGACTTCTTTCCCCTCCCTCTGTCACCACTCCCTTTTAGTTTCTGAAATAGCAAGCTGCTCAAAACCACCAAAGTGAAGCACTTGGTAACAGGAGTGCACAGCAGGCCCGTAGGACCTCACTGTTCAGTGCCCCACCTCTTGTGCAATTGGCCAAAGTGGGCATACCAGGCTACTCTGAGAATGGTCTGACATCAGTAATGAGACTGAAGCACGTTTCCTTGCTGAGTCAGGGCTAACTTTTCAAAGCCTCCCCTGAGGAATGGGACCAGACTTGTGTCTGTCTCCAGGTGAATGCTTCATGATTCCCATTCATAGTCAGGTAGCAACCTGTATCTGAGCAGGGAAGCTAGAGCATACCTCTGCGTTATAGTGGTATTTCCACATCATTGAAAGGTTTGTATGTCAGTAAAGATGCTCGCCCTTCCCCTTTTCTGCACAGCCTTTTAATTGTGATGGAGCATTGTTTGTAAGGTAGCACAGTCACATGCTTTAAAGTGACAGTAATTCCTTCATTGGTGAGGAGATACTGCTGACAGTCACCTAGGGTAGGTCTTTCCTGTTTTTAAGTGTCATGACTGAGGAGTGTCACATGAAAAGTGAATGCCATGGAAGAACTGCCATGTTTTTTCAGTGAATGCTTTTTAGAATGAGGATTATTGAGGCATGAGAGAGTCGGGCTCTGTATATTACTAAAGGTTAACTTAGGATCAACCTGATATGAAGCATGAATAGGCTAAGATCGTTACAGGTACAGTAAAGGTGCTTTTCCATTTCCACAGCACACTTTTTACCCCTGTATTTTCCTGCCCACCTTA
>NW_017728992.1:50587972-50590739 GCF_001723915.1 Gavialis gangeticus | reverse complement strand
TTCTCATCCAGGCATTGGAACTCCTCCATCCATTCCACCCAACCGTTGATTGCTTATCTGCTTTCCCACAAGTACATTCCCGCTTTCTCCTTCCTTCAAATTCCTCTTGGCCATGATGCTTATGTAAACCTGCCCTCTGCAGGTGGTAAAATGAGATGATCCTAATTAGCTAAGAATGGCACACATGGCTAGTCTGAGCTCAAACAGCTTATTTTTTGTTAGTCTCTCATCCAACTCCCTTGTTTCACCTATTTGTTATGTCTTTGGGCTTTTCCATTTTAGAAGGTAAGTTTGCTGGGCAGAGATATTCTATCAAATATCAGTCCAGGACTTAGGGCCATGGGTATCCTGAGCTGGTTGAGGCCTCTGTGCATGGCTGTTCTAATGATGGTTATGTTTTTCTCACATGGCTATTTAAGAGGGAAGTCAACTTCTACTCATCAGCTTATACTAAGGAGTTAACAAAGTTTCATGATTTTAAGCTGAACACTGAGAGATTGTAAACCCCTGTGGGAACCTCTGGGGGCCATCTTTTGTTAGTCACTGGTAGGAAAGTGAAGGAGGGTTATCCACATCTTCTGAATATTGTCCCTGTTTGGGACATCAAATGGCAAAGAGTGTTTAGAAACGTGTTTGGTGTCCCTGTTGCTTGGGAATGCAAAGTTCAATCTGGGGTGAAAGGGAGAGAGAGGTTTCCAGTCCTCAGTCTTTCAGACCATTAGCAGCTGGATTTAGTCATGTGACCTACAGTAGGCGACTCAACCTTTTGTTTCAGTCTCGTGAAGGCTAGGAACAGATGTTGCATTTATCCCTTGATAATTTGTGCCTGTGTTTGTTGCAGAACAAAAATATTCTGTGATTGGCATATACACACATCACCCTTTTAATCAGGGTTTAGTGAGTGGCTGAATGCAGGTGCTGCTTTTCTGCCATTGATACAATGATACTCTCCTGGGATACCTGCACAGACATACTTTGCAAGATCCTGGGATAAACTGTTACTACCTCTTACCCAGGAAACCTTTTTAAGTATTTATTCTAGGACAACAGACATGGACATCTGAATGACTGTACTGTCTCCCAGGAAAAAATGGTTTATCCCCTAATAAATGCTATGTTTGTTTGCAGCTGTAGTCAAAAAGTGAAGGGGACAGTGGGAGAAGTGGAAGCATTTCAGTTCTCTTCTCTTCTTGGTCTATTCTTATCTTGCTGCTGCCTTTCCTCCCCTGCTGTGACTGCTTTGCTTCTTGGCAGAACAGATTTCACTGCAAGTTTGTGTGACTCTTTTAGAAGAAGTTTCCTAGGAAGAGAGTTTGCAAAGGAAGAATGCAGACCATTGGGGATCTGGTGGGATTCAGTGCTGGGGGAAAGCATAGAAGGGCTAAAAATGTAAGCCGTTGTCAAGTAATGGGTTAGCAGGGAGAGGCGGGGACGGCGATGGAATATTTGGATATGAAGGATAGAGCCAGATGCTGGCCTTCCCCAGAGGCAGATGTGTAGCAGCTACACTGCACATCCTCCCTGCCCCACCCCAAGTCAGTAGAGACTATTCCACATGTGTGAGTAATTTTTTTTAGTTTTTGCATGGGGCAGGAATATAAAGCTGGTGAAGAAGCAGAGGATGGGGAACAGGCTGTGGCTATGGCATGCTAAACTGAGGAGGGAGACTGGCAGCTGTGGGGCTTAGGCTGCTGGTCTGAATTCCTGGTGGCTTGGGTTTGAGTTTCTGGCAGAGCTTTCACCTCCTAGGTAATCACCTCACAAACAGGTTGACTCTGCAAGGTACTGAGTTCTTTGACCTCAGTGAAGCACATGACTTTCAGCACATGACTAGCCTTCCTGATTTTGCTGGCTCTCTGCTACTATCACATCCTTGAATGATTCATTGGACACTGCTCTCTCCATTTAATATGCTGCTCTGTGCATATCCTTTCACAGCATCTGATGAAGTGAGCCTTGGCTCACAAAAACTTATGGTATACACTTCTGATTTAGTCTATAAAGTGCAAATCTACCCTGCCTTCTGCCTGACTTTAGGCTAACACAGCTAACTACCTCTCTCTGCTCACTGGACTGGACCAGAGTGCACAGCACTCTGCAGGATTTGTCCCTAATAGAAGCCAGGAGGAATTTGGAGAATCAGCTGAGTGACTGTCACTTCAGCATTGTTCCCCTTTGACTGCAGCTGTCATGGGAGGGTACCTCTGTTCACAAAGAAGTCTAGCAGGAGACCAAGTTGGTGGTGGTGGGAGGGCTAATTAGAAGTAATCAGATGAATTACAAGAAAAATATAGGCTAAATATGTGGGGGAGATATGTTTTATTATTTATATATTTGAAAGCAAAGAATTTATTTACTGAAGCAATCCATATTTAGTTCTGAAGGTTGACTAAATTATTGCAAACCAGTCCTAATTAGGTAAAGAGGAAATCTGCTGAATAAATGAATCATCGTGAATTATTAACTCTAGTCTAGAAAACATGTGCTCCTTCATTGGCCACTTACAGCTGAGCTGAACTGAAACTTTCCAAGGTGAAGGGCTTGTGCATTAACTTATAGTGCCATCTAGCCCCCTTTCAAAGATATAAAACCTTTTTTGAGTTGTTATTTTTGTTTGTTTTTTGCATGTAATTTAAAAGCTGAGTCATTTTGAGTTTGGTCCACAACTCAGACCAGATATATTTGTGGACATACATGTGTTGCAGAACTATAATATTAGTAATACTATTCTCAGTGGTGGGAGATGACAGAACAAGGAGCAGTGGAT
>NW_017728992.1:50575568-50582972 GCF_001723915.1 Gavialis gangeticus | reverse complement strand
ACATGTGTTGCAGAACTATAATATTAGTAATACTATTCTCAGTGGTGGGAGATGACAGAACAAGGAGCAGTGGATTCAAGTTGCAGCAAGGGAAGTTTAGGTTGGATATTAGGAAAATCTTTCTCACAAGGAGGGTAGTAAAGCTTTGAAACGGGCTTCTCAGAGAGGTTGTGAAATCTCCATCCTTAGAGGTTTTTAAGGCCGGCTAGGCAAAGGGGGTTGGAATAGATGATTTCCTGAGGTCCCTTTCAATCTTAATTTTCTACAGTTCTATGAATACAATGTTTGTGTGTATGTAAAATGATGATAAAAGTTGTATGCATCCAGCTTCTGTACGTTATTGTTTAAATGGCTAAATGGAAGCTATCATGCTGGGGAAGCCACGTACCTCCACGGTTGTTCTAGATGGGAATGGTAGCATTCCTGTTCTAAGACCCTATTTTCAGTTGCTTATACATTTACTAGAGTGTAACCACTTGAAATGAAATGCTTTATGTTGTTTGTTTGCCTCAGGCTGAGGCTTTTTTAAATGCCAGCAAAAAAAATTCATCCATTTCTGAGGGTGAGAGTAGGGTTTTGTATGTTTTGCCTGTATTAAAATTTCTTTAAAAACTTTCATTGAGATGCTGCAGGGCCATTGTGCTTTGGAGCATCATGCACCTTGCCAAAGGAGAAGGGGTTTGCCCTTCTGCAGGGGATGTCTTTTTATTTTACTGTTCTTACAAAAAACTCGCCCAAACTGGGCCAGACTTAAAAGCCTTTGAAAACTTTGAGGCCATCCTTAATCAGTTGGGAGCCCTTTAGCAGTAGTGTAGGGAGAATGGGCATCTGCTCTGGGCACCGCTGAAGGGGAGGGGCACCAGAAGGATGGGCCTGGGGATGCCTTTCTCTTCTGTTCCTCACTTGGGGCACTTCTGGCTGCACCTTGCAATGACACGGGCAGTGTGCATCACAGAGTGCAAGGCATTCTGGGATCAGTTTCATAGAACAGCAGCAGGGTTCACTGTCCACAAGGGGAAACTTTCACCCTACGTTTTTGCTGCTGGAATCGGCAATTTTTTTGGCCATTTGCTTTAGTGTCCAAAAAATGGGGTGAAAGTTTGTTCTCAGCAGCAGTGAACTCCACTGTGCCACTGGAGAGCTGCAATTCCCAGAACATCTTGCATTCTGTAACACAGATTGCCCCCTCGTGCTGCTGTTTGTGTTGTCTTGTGGGGAGGCATGAGACACATTGGCCCCAGGCAACTTATTAGTGCATTATGCTTCTGGTCTTCTGTTAAATTCTCTGAAGATTTCATTTGTAATGAGCACGCTTCAGCCCAAGGTTGTAGGGCCTGAGCAGGAATTTCTCTGTCGTTGTTTGCAACCATTGTAAGCCAGGTGAGGGTCTTGAAGAACAAGATACCTCACACTTATCAAGGGGTAAGACTCTGCAGGCAAGAGTTAGGGCCAAGTAGCTATGGTGCTTTAAGTTTACACCCTAGCTCACTTTGTAGTAACTTGTTTGTGTAGCTTTACCCTAAAACAAGGGAAATCCTTGCTCCTGTTTTTTCCTGAATACTAGCACAAGAGAACAATATGAGTTAAATGCTCTAAGGCTAGGGGCAGAAATTACACAGAAACCAATACAAGTGATCAGAAACCAGTTCAAATCTGTAACACAGCAGAAGTTCAGTGCACATAAATTGCTTTCAAAATGGCTGAAACTGGTTTCAGATAAACCTGGATGGATGTACTATCAGACTTAACTGATTTAGGTCAAATAGGTGTATTGAACTTCTGCCCCAGATCCCCTCCAGTTTCAAGTTAACTCATAGTCCCCTAGCATCCCAGGATGCTTTGTACCTCCCCTGCAACCCCCTCCCCCCACAGGTGGGTGTGCTAGCTTTGGCCCAAGATGTCTGCTCAGCTAAGCATGGAGGTGTGCTCTAGCACCCGCTCCAGCTTCTGGCCTGAGCCACTGCAGGCATGTGGCTGCATTTCTGGAATCAAAAGTGAATGTCTGTTCACTTGCTTATTGGCTCAGTCTACACAGCTTAGACTTACCTGCAAAGACTGAATCAATTCAGCTTCAGACTTTTTGACTGTCTGTACTTAGCCAAGTGGACTCATTTCTGTAATCAAAAGTGAACATCTGTTTACTTGCTTATTGGTTCAATCTACGCAGCTTAGATTAACCTGCAAAGATTGAATCGATTCAGCCTTGGAATTTTTTACTGTTTTTTACAGCATAAGAGAATACAGCTGGACCTGGGAGCAGTGGTGGAAAGAGCAGATTGGGACAAGGACTTTGGGAGGGGTTGGCATTGAGTGAGGAAGAAACTAGCCTAAAGAGATGGTAACTGGGACAGGGCTTAATGGAAAGTGAGAATAGGAGCCTGAATAAAAAAGGGGAAACAGAATGCTTATGGAGAGAGCAAGCAGGGAATTAGATTGCTTGGGTGAGGAAACTGGGACTAAATTTTGGAAGATTAATAGGATTTGGGACTGGCAAGTAGAGATTGAAATTAAATGAGGGGCCAGGTTTTGAATACTGGCATTGTCTGGGCAAGCTTTGGGGGTGGAGGAGACTGGTATGTAGAACCAGGAAGGGAAGACCTGATAAGGATATTGAAGATGGAGACTAGAATGGTGAGGCAGGAGTGGGTGGAGACCATTGCTGCCTAAGGGAGAGGCTGGGACAAGAATAATAAACCTGAGGGGGGTAGAAATGAGAAGAAACAAACTAGAGGGGAAATAGGGAAAACCTGGAAAAGAAGTTTCTGTGACTATGAATTACATTGCAGAATGTGGAGTGGAACCCAGAAATCCTTCATATCACCATTTCTCTGATACCAGCAACATATTTGCCAGTGATTTTATAGCTATGTTCTTGCCCTCTCCCTCCTCCCATTTACTGGTTTCTTTAGAGCAGGTGCGGGCAATTATTTTGGGCAGAGGGCTGCTTACTGAGTTTTGGCAAGCCATTGAGTGCCACATGACAGGCAGCCCAGGGCAGATTAATATTAATTTTCTAAATTTTTTAGGGGCCCAAAGGGCCGAATAGAATGGCCTGGCAGGCCACATCTAGCCCCTGGGCCGCATCTTGCCCACCTCTGCTTTAGAGGATGCTTTCAGTTCCTCCTCTGGCTCAAGTCTGTAGAGTCAGTCTAAACGTTTCAGCCTTGCTGAAGCCTCATATAGGTGTCACTCTGATGCCACATGATGGAAATTGTTTTGTCAGTTTGCTTTTCTTTTAAAATAAACTTAGCAAATTTACTTTTTATTACTTGCCTGGTTTACTTACCTTAGTGGTGTGCATGAGGCATGCACATGCGCTCTCTCATATACGTATACACCCACCCATCCAGGTATTCAGAAGGTGTAATTCAATATAGTGCTTTTCAATGGAGCAATGCTATTTTACATCAGCTGATCAGCAAATATTTATGTTTGTAAAATGGTCAGCCCATCTGTATCATTTCTTTATCAGTTCTTTTGCACTTCCATAAGGAGTTAAGAAAACGTTTATAAAAACAAAGTAGTAATTAAAAACAAAAATTAGAGATGTGTTCACCTCAAATGTAAAATGTCTGAGCAAGGATTCCAAGCACTTCAGAATTAGCTTAAGTATTATATTGTAGGGAATCTTTAAAAATCTTCATACCATGGACCAGATCGATCCCTTCTATGAAGCTGGGCACTATTCAGAAACCAGGGTGGAAGGAGTGGTTATATGCCATCTTCACTCTTGTCTTATACTGAAAGAGCTAGGGGTAATTTTTGGATACCTGGTACAGGTTTGGGTATCTGAAAGCCTTCTCACTTGGTGTCTTGCTTGGCCAAGTCTCTCCCTCCTTTTTCTTTTCTAGCTGTTTAACTTTTTTGTGGTTTCTTCCACAGTGTCACTGATTCACTTTCAGTGTCTTTTTATTGTCATGTAAGAGGCAAACACATCAAAAAGGTGGGGAGTTTATATTGCACTGTTGTTTCAGTTTGCTTACAAATACTCAGGACCCTTTTTGAGTACCATCTGGATTTTTCATGAAAGAAGCAAAAAAAAGATATCTATATCTATATATCTATATATATCCACTGTATTTTCTGGCACACCATGTGCTCCCAAATGGGACGTAAGTTCTGCTTTTGGGATGGCAGAAGAAGACAAGATTGTTCCAGAGTTCCAGCAACATAAATCAGGGAGAGTGTCCAATCTTCAGATTACTTACTATCTCTTTCCTGTTTAGGCAAATGTTACAGTTTGAACCTTTTTGCAGCTGAATGGATTGCTTTTGTCTAAGCAGGAAAGGGAATGAGCTGCAGATTAGGCTCTGTCCTTGCTCCAGTTCTTCTGTGAAAAGGTTAAAACTGTGGCAGCTGCTGCTGAAGACTGGGCTCTTCCTCTCCCAACGATCTTGCAGTGCCTCCATGCTTCTATTCTGGGCAGAGTATCGGCTCCCCTGCTTAAGACATGCACCCCAATTTTGACAAACTAATTTGGGGGTTGGAAGGGAGGAGGTTGATGTTCTGCTATGCAAGTAAATATGGCATTTTTATACTTTCTCTCTCCCCCCCAAAGCCACCCCCCTGCTGTGTTTTGAACAGTGTTTGACAAGGGGGAAGATACCCTAGTCACTACTATGTAAAGCAGTTTAAAAAAAAAAGTATAAGAGGCACAGCCAGGGTTTCTCAGCTGAGACTGGGGCCTGACCATGCAGTTTGGAAATATATTATAAGAGACGCATCTTTCCCTGAAGAGTTTACATTCTAATAGGTAAGCTACAAAAACAATAGGAGGAGAAACCAGTACAGAGATGAAGTGACTTGCCCAGGACCCTGCAGCAGGTCTGTGGCAGGGCTGGAAAATGGAATACTCTCCCAAGTCCCAGCTCAGTGCCTTGTTAGCCACTAAGGTGTCTGCATTCCAAAGTGAGTTGAAGGGAAAGACCTACAGCATGCTAGTTAACACTGTAACATGTACCCTGTCTATCATTGCTTAAGGTTACAGGATAGAGGCTTTCAGTAAAAAATAAACAAAAACATAAAAACAACCATTGATAAGAATTTCTGTAAAGAGCTGCAGAGAATAAGTCAAAACTTCACTTGAAGCTCAGGAGGTGTGGTGGTTGGAGCATTTCTATTTTGACACAAGCCTAGTGCTCCATACCTTCCCCAAACTTGCTGGTGTTTGGGTCTGGGCTTTTGACAGGATCCTGTTTGCAGTGCTTACACTTCTCTTCCTTTATCTCTGCTAGCAGTGAGCAGCTTGTTCACCAAATGAATCAGTTAATGCAAACTGGTGAAACTTGTTCTCCAAATGAATTGGCATGTCATTTCCTCTGTAGCTTCATACACTCATCTATTATTTGCTGTGACTGCATGATATCTCCCCTTCCAGTTTTCCACTCCTCTTCTAGTGAACCAGAATGAGCATGAGTTGAGTTTCAGCTTTTTCTTTTGCTTCCTGTAATAGTCTGGCCATGCTGACATTTGCATGAGACCTTTTGCTTCCTCAGCTGTTCTTAGCTGTCACTTAGGTGTGCATAGTACTTTTGAGAAATGCCTTTGACACAGTACAGCAAGCTGGCAGGACTAAAGATGGAGAATATTTGCCAGGGGAGGCAAAAAGTAGCTGAAAGTATATGTAGCCAAAACTGACAAAGGTGTGTTGTGTTCAGCCTTGGTTTGTACTAGAGCTAAAGACCAGATAGTATTGCATTCAGCTGAGGAGCCTTCACTTGCCTGCAACTGTGCTAAGTGGGTTTGTGAGGTTAGCTCAGAATTTTAACAGGCTGCATGATCAATATGCTGGAGGATGGATATGGGTGCGTTTGCCCTAGCGCCATTCACTGCTGCCGCTAGATGAGAGAATAGCAAAGAATGGGGAGGGGAAATTGAGTGTTAGCCTGGAGAAAGCCAATAGCAGATTGGAACCTGCTGTCACTAGTTTGGTCTTGTGGCAAGTGGGCCCAACTCTCCTGCATCCCAGGCCAGTGCAATTCCTGGCTTTATTTCAGGCCAGGGACAAGCTTCATCTGTGCCTCAGCTCTCCTCCTGTAAAATGGGGATAATTGTAGAGCCTGTTTCCTGGCCTTAGTCTGTCTTATCCTTTAAGTTCATAGACTTTTTCTTTACTGTCGCCCTGAAAACAATGGCACTGAACTCCGAGTTGTGGCCTTCAAAACTGCCATGGTACAAATGGTTTTTATATTGGAAGAGAAGGCATTCTGCCTTTTCCTTCCACCCCAGGTATTGAGCAGATATGAGACCAACTTGGCCGCATGCTTTGCTTAGATCACACATTCCCTGTGTTTGTAAGAAGACAGGTTATTTGTTTATGCACAAACTGGGTTGTGCATATTGTGTGTGTGCATGTGGTTTGCATGTATGCTTGCTGTGTACTCAGCTTTGCAAATCTGTCCTCTCATAAATAACCTAGTTACTCCCCATGGGTTGCCTTTCCAAAGCTGTTGCAGAAGACTGGTGATCCTTGTTTGCTCCTTCTCCAGTTTCAGTTCCCATCTCTCTTCCAGATTTTGTAACTTGAGTAGTCCAAACTTCTCAGTAACAGCTGACAACCTCACAGCTCATCTAATGGCACAGAAGAAGCACAGCCTAAGAAAGTTGACTTGGGTGTGTACAGTGTGATTCCTGCAAACTTTGTATTTGACTGGTTGAGAGATGTAAGAAAATCTTCACTGATGTACTAGTCATTTCCACAAGGGATAAAGAACATAACCCAAATCTGTTTGTGCCTATGGTGGTGTTTTGTGTACCTGTGCATTATTCTCTCATTTTTTTTGTATTACAGTATACGGAGATCACTACTAGAAAGACATGGTTGGATGTGGACAGAAATATGTATTTTGCCATTCCTGGAAATAATATTTGACAATACACTGAATTTTCCTGGGCCAGTCATGCAAAGTACACAAAGTCTCTAATTACACTGTTTCTATGATTGTAGCCTAGAATAACATACCAGAAAAATGTGTTGCATTCTAGGGCTGTGCCAAGCTTCGGTCCCTGGTTTGATTTGGCAGACATTTGGCCTGATTGGGTGGCCGAATTGCTGAATCCAGATCGAATCAGGAGACCCTTTAATCTCTCTGAATTGAATTGGAACCCTCCAAATCAATTCCGAGAGATTCAGAAAGGTTCAGCCATTTGGACATAGACACAGCTTTAAATGTTTTTTCTATGTACCTCAAGGTACCAGGCAGCTCATGAATGCTGTGATACTGGGGCGGATGGAGCGTCCCACAGGAGCATGGGAGGCTCCCCAGCATGCTCGGCAGCAGACCCAGAAGTGGAGCAGAAGCCCCTTGGCTTGGCAACTGGTGCCTCCTGGGTCTGGGGGAGCACCCAGGGTCCCCCTGTGGCTGATCACTTTGCTGTGGAGGGGGGTGGGGGGCACGTGTTCCC
>NW_017728992.1:50567985-50570568 GCF_001723915.1 Gavialis gangeticus | reverse complement strand
GGGCCCCCCCCCCCCCACATGCCTGTGGGATGCTCCATGCACCCCAGCATTGCAGCATTCATAAGCCACCCCTGGTACCGCGAGGTATGTAGAAAAAACATTTAAAGCTGTGTCTATGGCCGAGTCACCGATTCTCTGAATCGGCATTGTATCTTCAGATTTGGATTTGGCTGAATCAAATCGAGGACAGTGATCTGAATCAATTAATAGAATCACTGTCCCTGATTCAGGCCAAATCCAAATCCGAATTTAATATGGCCCATTTGACACACCCCTATTGCATTCCCCACTAGTTGCTGGTCCAGCCTACTGCTGCTTCCTAACTAAGAGACTTTATCCATTTGGTCAAGTGATAGAGGTATATGGCATCATCTTGATGCAGCCTTGTGGAGAGGGGTGGTTATGCTATCAAGCATGGCTAGTTGGCACCATCTGATTTAACTCAAAAGCAACCTATATTAGAATTCCTTTTTCTTTTTGCAATCTATAGTGCAGCAGTATGTCTACACCACATTCCTGGTGCTCCTGATGAAGGATGCTCTCAAGCCTGCACTGGTATCTGCTAGTGCTCAAATGCCCCAAGGTCAGAGATATAGCAGTGAAGCCATGCTTGGGGTGACCCTGCAGGTATTGTAGTTTCATGTTCTGGAGTGGTGGCTGCAGGAGGTGCCTCTGGAATGGCTTCACCCATCCAACTCTTTGGGTAAGTTGAGAGTTCCCTTCCTGGGAGTGCTTAGGAAGCAGTGTGGATGCACCCTTACTTGCATGCAATTTTTTACCATCTCTAATTTACTGTGTCATGGGAGGATTTCTTGGAAGGCCGAGAGGATAGTTCAATCTTCATTTGAATTCTTTGTTTCTCTGCTGAGACTGTAAAACATATTCCTGTTGCACTGATACAGAACAGTTTGACCTATAGTCATTGAGAAGACTGCTGTTTACCTCAGTGGATTTTGGGTCAGGACCATGTAGTGCTGCTGTTTCTCTTGTGTGCCTCAGAATGCTGACTTTTGTGGAAGCTTGAGTTGCACAAAGAATATTGGGTTGTGGTTGTACCTTGCCTATATAAAACTTCATTAAAGGTGCCATTTCTGGGGTACAATGTGTTAACCACTGTGAATATGCACAACTGTGCTCAGAGGAAGAAAATGATAAAAGGACATTTATTAGTAGAATTGTCATATTTTAACAGGTTACCAATATACTGCGATGAATCCATGGCCATAATATTTTCAGCAAAATCTGCCTTTAGCTGGAGTTTGTGCTCCAGGTTCTGATAAAAATATTGCTTCAAATCCTCCATGATTGTGAAGGAGACCTTAATGTTTTTGGGATGGCACTTAAGCCAGTGTAGTCTTACTGAATCTGCAGACATCCTGCAATGAACTGCTCCATTCATGTCAATATATGGCATTAGCTCTGACGTTAAGGGTAGGGAGAGATATTCAAAAAGCATGAGCCTGAATTGATTCAATCTTTACAGGTTAGTCTAACCTGCAGAGACTGAACTGACTTGCAAGTGGATAAACATTCACTTTTGATTCAGGAAATGCAGGGACATGCCTGTAGTGGCTGAGGCTAGAAGTCAGGGGGTGCTACAGCAGCCATCCCTTCCCTTCCACAATGCTGAGCTGAGGGGGAGGGGGCATGGCCAGGCTCCAGCAGGGCACTCTGATTAGATTAATAGATAGATTTATAGATTTCTAGAGTCGGAAGGGACCTGGTAGATCATCAGGTCCAACCCCCTGCTCCAGGCAGGAAAGAACGCTGGGGTTAGGTAACCCCAGGCAGATGCCTGTCTAATCTCCTCTTGAACACCTCCATGGTAGGGGAAAGCACCACCTCTCTTGGAAGCCCATTCCATATTTTGGCAACCCTTACCGTAAAGAATTTATTTCTTATGTCCAATGTAAATCTGTTCTCTGTCAATTTGTGGCCATTATTTCTGGTAACCCCAAGGGGCACCCTGATAAACAGAGTGTCCCCTATTCCCTGCTGGCCCCACCTAATGAGGGACGGGTTAAACCCCTCACCCTGGACTGCACAGTCCCTAGCTGGGGTGTGCCTTGAGGGGGAGGGTGAAGCAGCCCTCGCCAGGCTTTTCCCCACTTCTCGCTGCTTAAGGAGTGGAAGTGTTACCAGACCCCAGGCCCTGGCTAGCACTTGGAGGCAAAGGGGTGGGGGATGGAGGGGAGCAAGGACTGCTTGTGTGGAGTGTATGCATCTGTTGATGATACTGAGCTTTTCAATCTCCCTCTCCCTGCTTCTTCATACTGTCTGTAGCGAACTGGTGGCACTCACAGGTCCCATGCATTGTAAACCAGGTCATTTCTCACACCTCTCTTTGTCCTCTCTTGAACACTGTCAGATTGTGGCTTTTGAAGCAAGCCAGCAGGGACCTTACCAGAATGCAAAGCTTATTAGCCCATCAAGAAAACAGAAAACAGCTTTTTCCAAGGCATTTGTAAGGAAGAATGAAGGGACATTAACAGATGACCTGCTGATTAATTTCAGAAAGCCCTAAATAGGCACCCTTTTGTCTGCCTTTGTTCCAGTGAAATTGGAGACACACACACACACACA
>NW_017728992.1:50523708-50567903 GCF_001723915.1 Gavialis gangeticus | reverse complement strand
CTGAGATGTGGGAGAGGGAAGGAAGGGAGGGAGGGGATCCCTGCATGAGCAGCGAGCAGCAACGGTGGGGTGGGCAGGGGGAAGTCAGATAGATGCTGCTGTGCCTGCAGCCTCTAGCTCTGACTAGGGAGGAGAGGGGTGGGGCCAGTCCTGCTTTTTGGAAACAGACAGCCTGGCCTGGGGCTGAAAAAGCATGCTGGGGGACTCGAATTAACTTAAACCAGGAAGGGGTCTGGTACACAAGTTCCGTAAAGTGTTTTGACCCAAATCAGTTAAGTCTGATACTACATTCAAACAGGTTTATCTTAAGCCAGTTTTGGTCATTTTAAAACTGGTTTATGTACATTGAACTTATGTTCTATTACAGGTTTAAACTATTTTCTGATCACTTAAACTGGTTTACGTGTAACTTCTGTCCATAGCCTATAAGATGATGGGCCCTATTTTCTCATACATTGGACTTGCACATTACTTCTCTAGTGTAAGAAGCTAAATGCCTCAAAGCATGAATGACTTGTGCCTCCTGAGGCTGGAGGGGCATGGTGACTGCCTATAGGCAATGACCATGGTGATACTGGTGGCAAGGGCTGGCTGAGCGGGGACTGCCCGCAGATGGCCGTGGTGATGTTGGTGGCAAGGGTGGGCTGAGCATCGACCTTCTGCAGTTGGCCATGGCGGTGTTGGCGGCGATGGGGGGTGGCGAGTGGTGACCGCCTACAGACACCAGCGGCAGTGTCTGCACCAGCCAATCTCGGGGGGGGGCAAGTTGTACAAATGTGTCATTTATGTAAACAAGCTTCAGACCCCAAAACTCAGCATGATCAGTGGTCACAGGAGTTGACATTTACTGCCTATGGACCGGTTCTGGCTTGCAAGGAAGTCTGAACTGGTATGTAGAATTGGTCTTGCAGAGCTGTGCCACCCTTCTGCTATGGAGCCTGCTGCTCCCTAGTGCTTGAGCTCGCCTTTCCTGCATAGGGGCTTGAAAACTGGAAGCCGGGCACTTGGAAGGGGGAAGGTGTGGAGACTTCCAGCTTTCAATGGCCAGGTCCAAGGCTCTGGCCCGCAGCAGCAAAAGGCTGCCACCCCCTAAGCTATTGCATTGCTTGTAACATTTGTACCAACCTCCTGCTGAAGTGTTAGCTTTGCAATCCCAAATCTCTGCCAGTGCCTTTAAAGTAAATAGAAAAAAGTCCAACCAGCTCCTCCCCTGCTATCAAATTTCCTGTTTCCTCTCCACTGTTTCCAAGGCCTTAGAAACGGACAGAAGAGCTTTGGAATTACAGTCCTTGGCTTCATTAAAGTCCATGGTGAAACCGCCATCAGAAGAAGGATTCAACTTTTAAACGAATGCCATTTGAGATTTGCTAAACCTTGGGATGGAATTAAGACCAGGTCCAAACTGTGGACATTTACAGAGACTTGTTACCTTTCCTGATAGGAAGGAACTATAAGGAAGGAAGTCTTTAAAGCCAGGGCAGCAAATTCCTGTCCTGTAAGAGTTAATGCTGTATGTGGTTTTAACAGTCAGCACCTGAGGTAGCTTTCCCAGTGGGTTCCCTTAGTTACACCACTGTTCCTTTAACACTAGCTGTAGGCATGATGGTAGCAGCTTGTTATATTATTATTTTCATCATCTGTTCAATTTTTCATATTTATTGTCAGAGGATATGCACCCCTCTTCCTCTTTCTAGTCATGGCAATTAACTTCCTTCCTCACTCAAACCCTGAGAGTCTGGATTCATCTGTCCTTGGTTGGGGACCCAGTTTCAGCTCCTGAAATCCTGTGGTCTAGTAGCTGCTACGTGCCTTTGTGGTCCCTCATATTCTCTGGGCTGTCTGATGCAATTTTTTCCAGCCTTCTCCTAGATTTGCCCACCCTAGCTCAAATTCCCTCATTGAGTGCCACTTTCCTTTTAGCCTATAGCAGTCATGGGTTTTTTTTCTCCCACTCCCCTCTGCTTCTGGCTGCTGCTCCTCACCTGCTCACCTACCCTGACTGAGGAATTATGTCTCCGGTTGAGTCTGGCCTCTTTGTCAGTATCTGTAACTTCCTTTTGTAGGTCCTAAGGAAACCTGTCCTCTTGACCCTCCTCAATCCCTATCAGCACTTTGTTTCCCCAGGGTCTCCAGCCCTTCTTCCCCTTATCTTGCTTGTCTTCCTGACTTTTTTTTCTTTAAACCTCTGGTTGTGCACCAGAATTAAACTCCAGCATGTAAAGTAGCTCAGATCCCTGACAGAACAATAGGACAATAATGAGGACTGAGGAATGTTTGCATTTCATGCATGGTGGAGCAAGCCAACAATCAGGAGAAATAAGCATGCTAATAAATCAGTGGAAAAGTCCTGTGTAAGCATGTAGGCACCGTAGTGATGTTTGGGTGATTTCAACTGCTGGAACTACTGTCACTTTAAAAAAAAAAAAAAAAGGGTTTGGAGGAGCTGGGGAGAGTTTTAATTTGCTTTTATTTTCAAACAGGAGTTAAAAAAAAAACAAACCTAAACCAAACAAACCATATTTAGGGCATGAAAGCTTCAAAACTCTTCACTACATGAATGACGCATGCCCCTGGTGGCTGGGGGGGCACAGCGGTGGCAGGAGTGTGGCGGCAGTGTCAGCATGGTGGCGGTAAGCTGGGAGCTCCTGGAGATGCCACTGGCGCTGTTGGCGGTAGGGGAGGGAGGGGTGGTGAGCACTGACGAGGTGGTGGCAACCACCCACAGCCTCTGCTGGCGGTGGCAAGCAGCGACCGCCTGCAGGCACCACTGACAGTTTCAGCAGTATCTTTTTGTAGGGTGTGCACTGCCATGCTCAGGGGGTGCACGTGCATCTGCGTACACCCCCTATGCATTGCCAGTGCTTTGCAAATATATAATCCTAGAAAAGTAGGGCTGGAAGGGACCTCAGGAGATCATCTAGTCCAGTAATTCTCAACCAGGGTATCACAGCACCTTAGGAAGCCTCGAGATCCTTTCAAGGGTGCTGTGGGGTGTTAGCACTGTTAGGTTTACAGACATGATTCACAAGGCAAACCCAGAGATTTCAAACAGAAATCCATAGTGCTCTATTGTTTTTCTGTAGGCAGAAAAAAGGGGAAAGATAAGAATTGGCATTTTCCAAGGCATGTCTTGTGTCTACCTGGAAGTAGCTTGAATCTGTCTCTGGGTACCACAAGTCTGAAAAAGGTTGGGGACCACTGATCTAGTCCAGCCCTGTGCTCAGAGAAGGATCACCCCTACCCAAACCATTCCATACAAGTGCTTGAGTAAGTTATTCCTAGAACTACCCAACCATTGTGTTGCCCAACTGCAAGGTACATTGCTGTAAAACTTGAAGAATGTGGTAGGGAGGGTAAGGAGCACCATGCTACCATAGACACCAAGGTGAGGTGCAGCAGCGGCGGTGGCACAGAGTTATGCCCCCACTGCTGCTGGGCGGACAGGGGGATGCCCCACCTTGGCAGCCATGGCAGCGCAGTGCTCCCTACTGTGTCAAGTCCCCCATGCTGGGCTGCAGAGGCAGCTCCTGCCCAGGGTTGGTCTGGTCCAGCTGCAGCCCAGCACCCTGCTGTGGGTGCAGAAATCTCAGGGGGCATGTGCCACCCTCCATTGCGTTGTCTTGGTCTCCCAGCCTGTTTCTGCCACATCACCTGTGCTGTCACTCATTGGATCGCTATGCCTCTTCCCTTACCCCCCCAGCTCCCACAGCTCCATAAACTTACCTGGATGAAGCTGTGGGAGCTGCTTTCCAGAGCTGCTTGGCTGCCATGTACATCTATGCACGTATATGCACATGGTGCCCCCTGCCTCAGATCGCCTTACCTGCTCCCCCCAGCCCCTTGTAGGCTGAAGCTCTCCTAGTTTGCAAGGAGAAACCCACGGTTTCCTGCGTTTTTGTCTGTAAAGGAGAAATCCATGTTTTTCCACAGTGAGCAGAAAACCCAAATCCTTGGCCTTAGCCATCATTCCTAAGAAATATTACATAATTTTCTTCAGGTTTGGGCCCTGACAGCCCTCTTTGCAAGGGAGGCCAGGGCCCTCAGGCCCTCACATACTTGGCAGCTTTGCTGCCTGGCTCCTACAGCTAGGCAGTGCAGGGATGCCCCTGTTGTGGCAAAGGCTCCCAGGTAGGGGTAGGAATCTGGTTCCCTCTTCATAGTTGGCACCTGGGCCAAATGCCTCTCTGGTCCTTCCTTGTTATGTTACCACATCACTCGATTCTAACAGAAGAGCTCAAAAAAAACAGGCCTTCTTCCTGGAATCTGTGGTTATGTCCTTTTTGCTTTATTTTACTTTTCTTTTTCCTTTTTCTGTAACCAAGAAATCCCTTCCCCACACCCCCACTGAAGGGTGAAACAGCCTGTTGCTACGGATCCATCCCTGTGGTTTAGACAGCTGGGTTGCAGCTCAGATACAAATGGGGGAGTTTCCTTGTTCTACAGCACAGGAGGAGGAAAGAGATAATTTTATGTTTCTAATCTGCTCTTGCAGGAGCAGTGACTTTTGACTCTTTAACACCTGCCATTGGGGATCTGGAGCCAGGGAAAAGTAGTACAAATGAGATTTACTCATGTCCTTACTGTACATAAGGGAACCATTTTAAAAAAGAGAGATATGAAGGGAATGAGCAAGACTAATGAGCTTCAAAGACAACGTAAATGCTGCGCTTCTAAATCTTTCTGCTTTCACCAGGGGGAGCGAGAGTTAACTTGACTTTGTGACTGAAGTAAAGGACAGACCTGCCCCCGCCACCATGTTGCTGGTTCCCGCTCCACACATCACTTGTGTCCATACCCCCCTCTCCCCACATACCCATCCCAGTCCCCACACACTGGAGGGCTGGGGGCATATGTCCATCATTTTAATCCCCTCTGCCCCCCTGCAAAAATAAAAGTTGGTGTCTATGCTAGGCTAGGTAACCCCCTCTGCACCCCAGCAGTGTATCTGGGCATCAGGGGGCAAGTGGAGCCAGTGGAATGATGTTCCACCCCACCCGCCCACCACCTCCAGAAGTCTTCTTCACAGCAGGCCTAGCCCTGTGCCTAATAGCATATCTGGGGCGGAGGGAATGAACAGGCCAATATGGGTGCTTGTACACATGACAGGTTTAACCCCCAAGGTTTTATTTTATGTGGCCCTAAATTGAAATGGTGGGTTTTTAATTGAAACCCACTGTTTCAATTTTTCTGTTATGATACAGCAAGGGGCCAGATCCTTTATTATTATTATTACTTTGCTGGAGCTTGCCCATGGCTGGGGGGCAAGCTGCCAGCAGGCTGAGCAGCCCCTGAGCTGTGTGGGACTCCAGTCCTTCCCTCTGTGGTGGCAGTGCTCCCCCGGGGGTGCCTGGGTGGGCTGCTAGTGGGCCAGATGCTGCCCCAGCTTGGGGGCAGCACCTGGCTTGATCCAGTGGTTCCCTGAGTCCACCCAGGGAGCAGTGCCTGGCAGGCTTCCAGCAAGCTGGCTTGGGGATGAGTTGGATTGGGCCGGGTGCTGTCTCTGAGCTGGGGCAGCCCCCAGCCCAGTAGCCACCCACCTCGGCAGCCCTGGGGGGCACTGCCACTGTGGAGGGAAGGACTGGGCCACTACTGGGCAGGGAGCTGTCCCAGCTCAGAGGCAGCACCCAGCCAGATTCAACTATTCCCTGAGTCTGCCAGGGCTTCCAGTGCCCCATGCATTGTCCCCACCACCTTCCTGCCATCTGGTACTGCCCAGGAATGGGCTGGCTTGTACCTGGGGCAGCACAGGGAAGTGGCAGGAGGGAGGATGTGTATGCTGGTGACTGGAGAAAGCAGTGGATATGGTGCATGGGGTGCTGGAGGCCCACCAAGCACAAACTTCCCCACACCTGTCCAGGCTTCCAGTGCCCCATGCACCATCCTCGCCACCTTCTGCAGCTGCCAGCACACCAAGCCACCTTCCTGCTGTTTCCCCATACTGCCCCAGGGGCAAGCCAGCCCATTCCTGAATGGTTCCAGGCAGTGGGAAGGTGTCAGAGACAGTGCACAGGGCACTGGAAGCCCCAGCAGATTTGGGGAAGAGTTGGATCCAGCTGGGTGTTGCCTTCGAGATGGGGCAGCCCCCGGCCCACTACCAGCCCACCCAGGTGGCCTTGGGGGGCACCGCTGCTGTACAGGGAAGGACTAGGTATCCCTTGCAGCTCCGGGACTGCTTGGTCCACTGGCAGCTTGCCTCCTGGCCCCAAGAAAGGTGAGCAGGCTCTGCCAAAAAAATAGAAATAAAAACAGTCGGGTCTCTCACCACTTCCACCTTCAGCCAGGTGCCTGATCAAGGCAGAAGCAGTGAGGGGCCCTTTCCTTTTTTTCTGCAGAGCCTGCCCACCTCTCCCATGGCTGGGGGGTGAGCTGACACCTGCATTGTTGCATTTTGCGATGTTGCAAACTAAACTACATCTGGATGTGTAACAGACTGCCAATGTGTGTGTAACAGACTGCCAATGTGGGCTCACCAGATTGGCCTGAGATACTTACTTACCCTGGGCCAGAAACAGTGCTGGTGAACTCTGAGTGACACCAAGTGTGGAGCAGGGGAGCCCTGCCCTGTGGAAAAGGAGAAGCCAGTCGAAAGAAGGGGTTTTCGATTCGCTCATTACCATGGGAGGGGGATGGCTGGGGTTGTGGGCCAGCCACCCTGAGCCCTGGTTGGCCGGTTTGCAAGCCAGGGAGAGGCTGCCGGAGGGGATAAAAGCAGCAGCCAAACTGGCATGGGAGGCTGGTGATAGGGGAACGATGCAGGAGGCCTAAGAGGAGCTGGGGTGAGCTGACCCAGTGGAGGGAATGGAGGGAGCAGAGAGACCCCTCTGAAGAACCTCAAAGGCCCTGGGAAAAGAAGGCAGGGGCAGTCGGCTGTGCCTCCAGCCCTGCAGCAGAAAGGGAGTTGTGGCCAGGGCTTGGGGCAGAGAGCTGGTGCCCCGAGGCCCCATCGCAGTGTGCTGGACGTGCCGGGCATCCTGGAGGCTAGGGGTGGCAGTCGGGCTCCCACTCCACTGCAGAGAAGAAGCAGTGGCTGGGAGCACAGGCGGCATCCTTATCCAGAGCAGGGAGCTGGGCTGGTGAGTTGACAAAACCCCTTACCTTCTCCAGGGAAGTGGGACAGCAGCAGGCAAGGCACTGGGATCCTGAGGAGCAGCAGAGCGCCAGGACGAGGGTCCCTGGGAGCTCGGGGCAGAGGCTGACGCTCGGAGCAGGATTGGTGAGCCGCGAGAGGTGCAGGGCACCCAGTCAGTCATCTGGAGCAGGGTTTTAAAGCAGTGACCCCTGGGAGCTGGCTGTGCTGCTGACCCTCTGCCACTGACTGCCCCAGAGAGGACTCAGTCCTGTCCCTTATTCTGCAGCTGATTGTCATCCGGTGGAGTCCCTGAGCTTTGTGTTTGGGTCATGCTGATTGCTGCAGGAGCCTACTCTGTTGCTCGTTGCTTGCCTTTTTGCTTGCCGTGGATGGTTACCCTTCAGCCTCTTTGGGGAGTTGGGGTTTGATACAATTTGATTGCTTCAGACCAGAAGAGCTTACACTGATGCAGTCTGTCGTTTATTGGGAAGCCTGTTGGAGCTGCTGGGAGTGAGCACCCTGCTTCCTTGCTGTAGCATCTCAGCAGTGGCTGAAAGCTGCCAGTTACCCTACCTGTGGTTCTTGAGTCAAGGGTTGACCAATGCATTCTGGTTTGTTTTGCCATTTAAGTTCACTTGGAAATAACCTTTCCTATTATTCCTGTTTTGTAAATAGTTAAATCAGTTAAGTGTTAGACATTCTTGGGACCATGGGCTGCTCTGTGGGGAGCAGGGGCCGGCTGGAAAATAAATTGGTGCTGGCTGGAAGCCCTGCCCCACTCTCACCACACCATCCCTGATATTTGGGCAGAGGTGGCAACTATTGGGCCGCCACCCGGGTTACATGTGCAATGATGCAAAGTCATTTAAAGCTCCCAAAACTAAGCCACACAAATTATATTTCATCATATGTGCAAGCACCCCTAGTCTAACATACTCTGGTAAAGATTACTGTTTTGTGTCATCAGTGTTGTGAAGGTCATTTTCTATCCTTTGAACTGATTGAAGTGGTTGTGGTGACACAGAAAGAAAACCGAGCTGGATTCTATTCTGTTTTAACAATTTTGTCACTGCAGGACTAAGTGTAGCAAACAGCAGTGAAAACTTGCCTCTAAGATGAGTGAATCTGACTACACACACAGAGTAGATCTCAGAAAGAAAGTGATGTGCTTGCGTAGTGTTTTTTAAAAAGTTAACCAGTCCTGTCATCCCTTAGGTGAAATCAGCTTGTTTCTGGAAAAAGGAGGAGCAAGTAGGTCTACTTTAAGCCTAAGCTAATTGACTGTAGGGCTGATTGTTTAAATATCATTTTTAGAAGAAGAAAGAAAACTCACAGGTTTTAAGATGTTCATGTTTGTCCTCTGAAGTCAAGGGAAGTTATTGCATTGACCATATTAGATGGCCACTACTAGGTACTATATCCTTCGCTGATTAGTTGGTTTGTCTTCCTGTATGGTTTTCACAGCCTCCAATCCAGTGGGACAAAGATCCTAAGAGAGATCTCTGGTTGCTATCAGAGTGCAAATACCCATGAAATAACCCTTGCTTTCTTGAGAGAGGCAGTATATTCTGTATGCTTAGGAAGCTGGAAATCGCTGGCCTTATGAATGACAGAACAAAAATTGCAGTGATTACTTCTTGGCATGAGGTACTTGCCTAGTCTTACAAATGTTTGAGAATCTCTGTTCTGGTCTCTGACTCACAGGTCAAACATGCTAGATGAGGGGGCCTGGCTTGGTTCTTCAGTAAAGGGGGAAACAATACCTCACAGTTCTGCTTTTCTTTGTGGGGACTGGCATGGCCACCAAGACATTGGAGGGAGAACAACCTTAAACCATGTTTGCACCATTTTAAATGTGTATTTATAATGCAGTAATGTTATAGTAGTATTGTACCCAGGATGATCCAGGAATTATGTGAGGCAAGGATTTTTTGGGGGAGATATCTTCTGTTGGCCCAGCTGTGTCTTTCAAAGTTCTCCTGAACACTTGTATTGCATATGTGGAGTTGCGCGTGTTAGCTAAGGAACTGCAGATGATGAGTCCACTTGGCAAAGTACAGACGGTCAAAAAGTCCGAAGCTGAATTGATTCAGTATTTGTAGGTAAGTCTAAGGTGTGTAGACTGAGCCAATAAGAAAGTGAACAGACATTCACTTTTGATTCCAGAAATGCAGCCACATGCCTGCAGTGGCCCAGGCCAGTAGCCAAGGGGTGCTAGAGTACACCTCCCTGCTTCACTGGAGCAGACATCTTGGGCCAGGGCTAGCCAGCCCCCCCTGTGAGGTGGGGATTTGCAGAGGGGGTGCGAAGCATCCTGGGATACTGAGGGACTGTGAGTTAACTTGACTGTGGAGGGGATCTGGGGCAGAAGTTCAGTAAACTGATTTAACCCTAATAAGTTAAGTCTGATACTACATCCATCCAGGTTTATTGTAAATTGGCTTCAGTCATTTTGGAAGTGGTTTATGTGCAATGAACTTCTGTTGTGTTATGATTTGAACTGGTTTCCAATCACTTATACTGGTTTATGTGTACTTTCTGTCCCTAGCCCTTGGAATGATGTTTCTTGGCTTAGGAAGATGATGTCCACTTTAGGTTGTGGATTTTTCATAGTAAGCAGTGGATTTTCATATCTTCCATGTTATAGTAATATTAGTGATGTTGCATCCATGATGGTCCATGAATTATACATCAGTAGGAGCATTTTTCACAGTACAATAGCTTCCTTTCAGTCCTCACTATCCTCGTGCTCAAGGGCATGAATGACACGTGCCCCCAGAGGCTGGGGGGCATGGTGACCACCTGCAGGCAGCAGTGGTGATGTCAGCCGCCTGGTGTCAGTGAGTGGGGAGCTCCTGCATGCGGCTGTGGCAGTGTCGGCGGCAGGGGCAGGGGTGGCAAGTGTGGACTGGCAGTTGAAGGCCACCTGCATACACCACCAGCAGTGTCAGTGGCGGCCAGTGGCGACTGGGGACTGTCTGCAGATGCCGGCAGTGGCGAAGTGGGGGGGTGGTAACTGGCAACCACCTGTAGGTGCTACCGGCAGCGTCGATTGTGCTTCTGTCAGGGGGTGCACCGCTAATTTTGGGGTGCATGTACATCTGCACGCACCCCCTACGTGTCACCAATGATAAAGGGAAATCTACCAATCACCTTTTAAAGCCATTCTTGGGAATAAAACTTCATAAACTGGCTGGATGCTAGGAACCAAGGACTAAACACTGATATTGTTTTTTATAACATACTATAGCCTACCTGATTCCTGAAATTCTTCCTACACGCTACAGGTAGGTTCTGATTTCCCAGTAATCAAGCTTCTTTTCTTCTGCTAACTATTTGTCTGCCATGTCTGGGAATTTCTCCCCACTCTTAAGAATTGCTGTGCTTGCTTTCCTCTTCTTTCCTGAAGAAGAATGTCTTGCATTTGAAAGCTTGTTTGACTTTATCCCAACTATACATTTGGTCCAATAAAAGATATCACCCCAGAAAATCCTTGCATCTATGATGTGTAGCGCATCTACACATTTAGCTGATCTGGGTGGGATATACAGGAGATCTGACTTAGTGGCCTGGGAGGCCCCCCTCAGTCCTGTTTAACTATAAAATGCCAAGAGATTCATTAGTATGTTCCGGCTACCTTGTACCCCTGAAATAAAACTGCTGCAGGCCCACCTTAAGTGGCCTACTAGCTAGCTAAACTAGGCTGGTAGCTTGTGTGTGTCATTAGAGCAATGAAAAGCAGCTGCAGTGTCTGGCAATTCTGGCTTACTGAGTGGGAAGCCTTTTCTATATTAGTGGTTTTGGTGTTTGAACAACTTAAGGTGGGCTAGAAGAGGGAAAGGCTTTATGGCTTGTCAGCTGCTCTGTGGTAATGCTTATCCTGCAGCAAGTGGACACTGAACTGCAGCAACCTAATCACTTTTCATACCTCTTTAACTGTGCCAATATAGTTAAAGCAGTACAACCATGTGGTGTGGATGTTATGCCACTGTAAACATACTCTATAGTAGTATAGCTTATTTCTCCTAAAGGAAGGAATACAGTATCTCTGTATAAGAGAACAACTGAATGTTTAGAAAACAATTGGGTCTCTTTCAATTTGGTAAAGTTTCAGATACTGAAAACCTTTCAAAATGTCCAATTTTTCCTTTTTGTTCAGTTATTCAAAATCTACTTTCAGGAAGTGCAAACAGAATGTTAAATGCTTCTTTGCTCAGGCTTTTCATTCCTTCTATCTGCCTTATGCGAACTTCATCTGACATGCCTATCCCTGTAGGGTTTCAGCACAAAGGGTTCATAAACCTAGTTCATTACTATTTAATCTGATCGTTCTTGATTCTTCTTTTACCACTACAAGAAGTGCTGCTTTTGATTAAGGCTCGAAGATCTTATTTTTCATCAAACAGCGATGTTTAAGAGGAAAGAAAAGACTCAAAACCAATTTTTGTCTTTCTTTGGGCCACAGTTCCATAATACACTCAGGCTGATATCTTTTTAAGACAATTGGACTGTATGGGAAGGACAAGCTCTGCTAGTGTAAATACATTTGCTTTGGCATGCCCAAATCTATGCAGGGGTGGAATTGCACTGTGCGTGAGTAGAATTGTAACTGTCACAGAATTGAAGTGGTCAATTTTTTGCATGTCGAAAAGGTCCATGTTAGAGAAGCTGAATAGGAATTCTGTAAATAAAGACGGAATTGAGCCTTTGCATCTTTGAATCTAGAACTGGGTGGGAAATATTGGGGTTTTTGTGTGTTTCATTTTTATTTTTGTTTTCCTTTTTTTTGTCTGTGAGTTGTTACCTGAAGAATATTACAGAAGGTAGACCGGTGGTTCTCAACCTCATTAAACTCAAGGAACCCCTCAAAAATGCCTGCTTTTAGCTTTCATTCAGTGTTCTCACTCTGGAAAATAAATAGACCAATTCTTCCACTGCAAATAACTCAGAAAGACCACAACAGGTCAGAATGGTTTTGACACTATGGATTTCTGTTTGAAATCTCTGAGTTTATCTTGTGAATCATGTGTAGGTGTTTGTGTACTTAGTGCTAATATGATGTGGCACCCTATGTCACCCTTAAGTAGATCTTGAAGCACCTGGTGGTTGAGAATAGTCAAGGTAGACAAACCATCTGGAAAACTTCTCCTTGTGAGCTGTGTATGGATTTTGCTGGAATTATTAAAGCAGAAGTGTAGTATGTACTACTGTTGATCAGTGCTGGTTGAGAAGAGGGGGTGGGTACTCGCTGGGAATATTGAGTGAACAGGGCTCAATTCTTGCTTTACTACATACAGGCTTCTTGTATGATCTTGGGCAAGTCACTCTGACACACTTTTTAAAAATTAGCATTATAGCACTTCCTACCTTGGGTAGGTCTTATGGTAAATATGTTGAAATGGCATGCTACTCAGACATTAATAGGCACTGCATAAGTATTTTAGGTATATAAAATTCCCCATAATTATTATTGGGGGAGAATGATTTTCAGTCTTGTTGAAGCCTGCCTGAATAATGTTGCTGTTCTAGTTCTAACTTGGATATTTTTTTCCTTCCCAAACACCCTGCACAGATGCAGGATATGTCATTCCTAAGCCATCTCAGATGGATATCTGTGCATCTTCTTGAAAATCTCCAGTGAAAAAGATTCCACAGCTTTCCTGGGCAACTTTCATTTTTTCCCCTTTTCCTATGATTCTTACACTCAGGAAGTTTTCCCTGGGGTGTTACCTAAATTTGCTTTGCTGTATTTTTAAACCCATAACCATATATCCTGTTGTCTCTGGGCAGGAAAAACCAATGTTTCTCCGTCTTTTTATAGCAGCCTTTCAAGTAACTAAAAACGGCTTTCATGACCACCTTCCCTTTACTGTCCTTTTATAGCAAAGTGTTGTTTTTCATGTAATTTGGGGCTGGCTGTAAAAAGGTGAATTAAAAGAAAAGCCCTTCAGCTTCACATATATTTGCAGTCAAGCAACATTGCAAAGAGTGGGTCTTAAAAAAAAAAAAGTTGCAGCCTTTTCTGGATGTGTGTGCGTGTGTCAACAGAAGGACTATAAACTATAAGATATTTGTTAGCTCATTACTAAGTCAGATTCTGACTAATGCCAAGTGTTGTCTCACTGCCCAGCAGCAAAAGTGCAAATAAGTGGACAGCTATGATTAAGTGCCAAATATTTAAACACATTATGACAATTCAGGCCACCCACACTCTTATGTAAATACAACTTCTGTAGAGTCATTTCAAATGGGACTGTAGAACAGACAAGTCACTTTAATGGGATTCTAGGTCAAACAGTGCTGTGCAAAACAGTGGTCAAGCAGCCAAGTTGAAGAGTTGAGGCCAAATTCTGCCCTCTGTCACACCCTGGGAGCCCACCCTGGGTTTGTGTGTGGATAGCTGAGGGCAGTAGTGACTTGATTTTGATCAGACTTCTGCTAGCTCAGTAAATGCAACGCCACATGCATACTTTGGAATGGTTCTGGATTTGATTACTTCCTTAGTCCTTGACCAAAGCCTTAATTGTTTATCCAGATGAATATTTGTACATTTTAAAGACAGACTTTTTACAGGCCTGTAAAATAAATGCATGAACAAAGATTACAGCTCATAAAAGGGAAGAGGAAAACCTGTTCCTTGTTCTCTACAGAAATAAATGCTCACCTTTTGCAAAGATAACTTTTCAGCCTCAATGTGCTGAACTCTCTAAAATCATAGATGCTGTTGCATGCAAGTCTGAGGGATGTGACTGGGGGAAGGGGGGTGTGTTTGTAGAGAAATAATACTTAGGCTTATACTTAAATGACAGATGTGAGGATCAATAGCCACTTGCGTCACTTATTCTTTCCCTTATGGGATGGGGAAGGGGGGAATCAACCAGTAGTGACAACATGAGAAGGAAAAAAAAGAACTATGAAACTAACTTCACAGCTGGAGTATTGTGTCCAGTTCTGTGCGCCCCATTTCAAGAGGGATGTGGACAACATGGAGAGGGTCCAGAGGAGGGCCACCCTCATGATCCGGGGACAACAGGGCAGACCCTACAGTGAGAGACTGCGGGACCTGAACCTATTCAGCCTCCACAAGAGAAGGCTGAGGGGGGACCTGGTGGCCGTCTATAGACTCACTAGGGGGGACCAGAAGGGTTTGGGGGAGACGCTGTTTCCCCTAGCGCCCGCTGGCATAACAAGGAGTAATGGGCACAAGTTGATGGAGAGGAGGTATAGATTGGACATCCGCAAAAACTACTTCACAGTTAGGGCGGCTAGGAGCTGGAACCAACTTCCAAGGGAAGTGGTGCTGGCCCCTACCCTGTGGGTCTTTAAGAAGAGGCTGGATGCCTACCTGGCTGGACTCATTTGAGTCCTGTTTCTTGTTTTTGGGGTTTTGCTGTTCTCCCGCCCTGGCGGGGGGTCGGGCTAGAAGATCTACTAGGTCCCTTCTGACCCTTAATCTATGAAACTATGAAACTCTGAATAGTCTTTAATCTGGGACCACAAATACTAGAATGTTTTAATCAGCTTTGTGTGATTATTTTCAAGTACTTTTACTTGGGGTAAACTTGAAGTGCTTTGTGTGCCTTGTCTGAGCCTTTTCATACTGTAGTGTTTGGCTTGGAAATAACTGCAACCTTTGTATCATGTTGTGTTTTATCCTTCAATAATTGTGATGTAATATCCTCAGAAGTAACTATTTTAAAGTAAGCTTGTCTGGGAGATGGTCATTTCCTACCCCAAAGAGCTAGCAATCCATATGGACAGGATAGACAGAGGGGAAGAGTGAAAGGATGCAGCATTAGGGGAAGCTTGACAAGTGGTGGATGGAAGTTCTACACATACTCCCAGGGTTTGTGCGTGTGTGTGTGTGCACACACCTGGAGAGGGTGTGTCATGTAATTCCTGTGTTTATTTGGTAAAGTGTGGAGTCTTAGACCTGTCTTCAATTCCAAGCAAACTCCACTGAATAAAAGTGGAGTAACTCTATTGAAGCCTGAAAATAGAATTTCTATGGTTCTCTAAAGTCTAGAGACAGAATAACCCTATGGTTATGATGTGATGGAGCGTATCTGGCCAGTTTGCCTATCCAGGTGTAGGGTTACTTGCATGTAAAGGGGACCTTTTATCCCAGAAAAGATGCTTAGCTGCCTGTTTGGTAAGGGAAGATGCCCTTCTGGCTTCATTGTGTTGTGGTGTAAAGAGCAGGAAGTGGTAGGTTTTGGAGCTTTCTGGGAAGAAAGCAATGACCTATCTACTATACTGCTTGTGGTAAACCAAAAAACACAGGGAGTTGGTTTCTCTCCTACCACTAGACAAAGAACTTTTGTTAGAATAAGGAAACTAGTATTATCAGTCTTTCTAGCCTGCCTTTTCACTGGATGGCTTTTGTTTCCAACTAGTCCCAGCTTTTCTATGCTTGGCTTCCGGATGCGCATTTAAACATGACTCTTACTTGCTCATTTTCAGCCACCCACACATGCTCTGTCCCTGACTAAAGGGAAGTTGCCCTACAGTTGGCAATAGGCTGTTCCCTGGGCTCTGGTGATGAAAGCCTCAGAACTGACTCTGTTGGCCAGAACAGAGCAGTCTTAGACAGTCAGGATACCTTATTTTTGGCTTTTATTTTATAATTTGTTTAGCATGTTTGTTTGTAGTGCTGCTAATGCTCTGGACCCATCTCAAAGTCACCTGGTGACTATTCCTTTCATTTCCACTTCAGGATTATTTCCTGCTTTATATTTAGGCTAGAAATCAACAGGAGTCCCTCTCCATTGACTTGTGTGTGTTTTGGATAAGGTCCTTCCACATGTGTGCAATTTTTCTCCAGCCCCATACACATTTGCCAAATACTAATGTTTCCAGGACTTCCCCGGGAGATGATTCCAGCACAAACATTTCCCTGTCTGGAAGCTTTGCTGCTTCTTTTGCCAAAATTTTCTTTCAAAATGTCACCCTAATACTTTATTGCTTAATCTTTACTTTTTATGTTACATCTTCAAACACACTTACTAATTCCTTTTCTCTCCTTGATGTCACTGCCCATCAATGATGTTCAGGCTCCTGACTATCCTGTTACTATGTCAGGCATTTTATAATTATTTTAATTTCTCTTTGTAAATCTACCCCTTCAACAATATGTTGGTCTTCATTGCCTCCTATTGCAGCTGTGCAAGTTTTGAATGGTTGCCCGCAGATGCATAAGGCTGTTTTTTTTCCCCCCCCCCCAAGGGGATTTTCCGTTTAGTGGTGTCCTGACCACATTTTGCCAAATGGAGGGGATATCTCAAGTGGGATCTGGTACTGTTCATTACCTTCTTAGCTAACAGAACTGGATGCATCCTTGCAGATGATTCCACTTTGTTGAACAGGACTCAGATTCAAAACAAGCTTGATAAACTGGAAAAATGATCTGTAATGCATAGGTTGAAATTCAGTAAGGACAAGTGTAACTTCTTGTAAACACAAAAAGGAAGCTTACAAGAAGTGGAAGCTTTGACAGATAACTAGGGAGGAGTACAGGAATATTGCTTGGGCATGCAGGGCTGAAATCAGGAGGGCCAAAGTGCAACTGAATTCGGAGTTGCAGGTAGCAAGGGAAGCAAAGGGTAGCAAGAAGGGTTCTGCAAGTATGTTAGCAACAAGAGGAAGGTCAGGGAAAGTGTGGGTCCCTTACTAAATGGGGGAGGCAACCCAGTGACAGATGATGCAGAAAAGGCTGAAGAACTAAATGACTTTTTTACCTCAGGCAAGGTCGGCTCCCAGACTACTGCACTGGGCAGCACGGTTTTGGGAGAAGGTGAGCAGCCCTCGGTGGTGAAAGATGAGGTTAGGGACTATTTACAAAAGCTGGACCTGTACACAGCTGTGGGGCCAAATGCAATGCATCTGAGGATGCTAAGGGAGTTGGCTGTTATGACTGCAGACCTGCTGGCCATTCTGTTTGAAAACTTACGGTGTGGGGAGGACCTGGGCAAGTGGAAAAGGGCAAGTATAGTGCCCATCTTTAAGAAAGGAAAGGAGAACGATCCAGGGAAGTACAGACCGGTTAGCCTCACCTCAGTCCCTGGAAAAATTATAAAGCAAGTCCTCAAGTAATCCATTTCTGAGCACTTGGAGTAAAAGAAGGTGATTAGGAACAGTCAGCATGGATTCACCAAGGGCAAGTTATGTTTGACCAGCTTGGTTGTCTTTTGTGATGAGATGACTGGCTTTGTGTATGCAGGTGTAGCAGGGCAAGAGGACTGGAGAAGGAGAATGCCTTGCCTCGCGCTCCCCTTGCTTACCAATGAAAAGCCCTGGTGGCTTTTGGCAAGCAGGCTGGAAGTCCCTGCTGGGAAGTAACAGCTGCCAGGGAGAGAGACCCTGGCTGGGCGTGCCTCAGTCAGCATGCTGAGACCTGGGGAGCTGAGGGCCCTGGATAAAGAGAGTCTCAGCCCTGTCTCTCTCCAGGTGGGCCCCCCTCCCGCAGGGGGCATGAGCCACAGCTGGGAGGCAAGTCCTGATGCTGACTGGTTAGACACGCCCTGAGGCACAGTCAAAAAAACACCAGAAGTGATAGGAGGAGCCTTCAGATGGTGGATGAAGACACATGTTGGAAGAGGGTGAGAAGCAGCCAGACTGCCCATGTTTCTTTCCTGTTGTTATAGATGGCCTGTTGGAGATTCCAGGTGAGTTCTGGGAGGTATTGTTAAGACGCTCCAAGGCTGGCGTGACGGTTGAATGATGATCAACGCGGTGACTGGAGTCTGGGTCCAGTGGGACCATAGAACCATACAGAGGCCTGTGGTGGGAGTGTAGGGATGGAGGAGCTCCCAATCTGGACCCCATAAGGGTCCTGCCAAATGGCAGTCAGGAACACAGTGACTGATAATAGATGACCCTGACTTGGTGAGCATCATCTCCTGCTGAGGCAGACTTCTATAACTTCTTCCATCAAGTCATGGTGTGCGAGCGCCTCAGCTGGGAATGGGCCTCCCCAGAGTGGGCAACAGGACTGACAACCAGGCCAGAAGGCAGGCATTGTCACAGCAGAGAATGCAGTGGACCTGATATACCTTGACTTTAGCAAGGCTTTTGGTATGGTCTCCCACAGCATTCTTGCAGGCAAGCTAAGGAAGTATAGTTTGGATGAAAGGACTGTAAGGTGAATAGAAAGCTAGATGTATTGTTGGGCTCAGTGGGTAGTGATCAATAGCTTGAGGTCCAGTTTGCAGCCAATATCTAGTGGAGTGCCCCAGGGGTTGATTCTGGAGCCAGTTTTGTTCAATCTCTTCCTTAACGATTTGGAAGATGGGATGGATTGCACTCTAAGCAAGTTCGTGAATGACACCAAGCTGGGGGTACAGTAACTGAAGGGTAGGGCTAGGATTCACAGTGACCTAGACAAATTGGAGGATTGGGTCAAAAGAAATCTCATAAAGTCAAGAACAAGTGCAAAGTCCTGCACTTTGGATGGAACAATCCCATGCACTGCTACAGTCTTGGGGCCAACTGGCTAAGTAGCAGCTCTGCAGAAAAGGACCTGGGGGTCACAGAGGACAATAACTTGGATGTGAGTCAACAGTGTGCCCTTGTTGCCAAGAAGGCTAACAGCATACTAGGCTGCATTAGTAGGAGCACTGTCGGCAGATCAAGGGAAGTGATTATTTCCCTCTATTCTGCACTGGTGAGGTCACATCTGGAGTACTGTATTGACAGTTTTGGACCCCCTACTACAGAAAGGATGTGGACAAGTTGGAGATAGTCCAGTATAGGGCAACAAAAATGGTGAGGGGGTTGGGGCATGTAACTTAGGTGAGGCTGAGGGAACTGGGCTTATTTAGTCTGGAGAAGAGAAGACTGAGTGGGGATTTGGTAGAAGCCTTTAACTACCTGAAAAGGGGTTCCAAAAAGGATGGAGCTAACCTGTTTTCAGTGGTGGCAGATGACAGAAAAAGGAGCAAAGGTCTCGTGTTGCAGCAAGGGAAGTTTAGGTTGGATATTAGGAACAACTCTCTCATTAGAAGGGTGGTAAAGCACTGGAATGGGTTACCTACAGAGGTAGTAGAATCTCCATCTTTGGTGGTTCTTAAGGTAAGGCCTGGCTTGACGAAGTCCTGGCTGGAATGATCTAGTTGGGGATGGTCCTGCTTTGAGCAGGGAGTTGGATTAGATGACCTCCTGAGGTCCCTTCCAACCTGAATTTTCTATAATTTTATGAATTTAAGTATGAAGTACTGCACAAAGACAAAATAAGGAAAGATTAGCTCAGATGTAATAGTACAGAAAAGCATCTGGGAATTATAATGGGTCACAAAGTGGGTGCATCTACATGAGATGCTTTACTGTACAGTAATGTAGTTTACTGCATGGTAAGCATGTGTGTCTACATGTGCACATACTTATTGTACAGTAAACCTTGCTAATCAGAAGTAAATTTGCTACCTGCAAATTTGCAGGTAGCAAATTTACTTTTGATTAGTAACGGTGCAATAGCACTCATTTAGATACCTGACTGGGAGCAAATCTGCTTCCTATCAACTGACCACCAGCAGGCAGGAGGTTGCTCCCTGCCCCAGGAGCTGCCTGCTGCTGGGTTGGGCAGTGCCACTAGAGCCCTGGTGGGGACTATGTCCCCATGCCCTGGCAGCAGATAGCTCCAAGCCCCCTGCTCCAAGATTGCAATCAGGGAGTGGAGGATGGGAGATCCTTATCTCCCAGTTCAAACTTTGCCATCGTGATTGGGGAGTTGGGGACTGGGAGACACTTATCTTCCAATGCTGGCCCCATAGCTATGGAGCTCACACTGGGAAATATGGATCTCCCAGTGCTGACCACATGGTTATGGAGCTGGCGCTGGGAGCTCCCTTCTGGCAGGCACCAGGGAGCCTGTTCTCTGCCCATTTCCATGATCGCAGAGCTGGGTGGGGGACAGGTGGGAGAGCCTGTTCTTCACTCAGCTCTGTTAGAGCATAGCTGGGCGCAGAACAGGCTTCCCATCCTGTTCCTTACTCAGCTCTGTGAGCTCTGTCTCCTTGCCCAGTGTTCCCTGCCAGCCCCTGGACTATCATCCAATTACCAGGGGCCAATTACAGGGCCCCAGGAAGCAGGAGCCGTTTGCTGCCATTAGCAGTAGATCTGCTCCCACTTCCCTGCATGTGTAGATGCCTGCTTGGGAACATTTACTCAGGAGTAGTTTCCTTGCAGGTAAACTGATTTCAGATCCAGTGCATGTGTAGACATGCCCACTGAGCATGAGTTAATGATGTAGTACTGTTGTTGGAAGTAATAGACACATTGGAGAAAGTCCAGCAGCAGACAACAAAAATTATTAGAAATCTAGAAAATATGACACAGTATGATAGGTGGGAAGAACTGGTGATCTTTAGTCTAAAGAAAAGAAGAGAGGGGTGACTTAATGAGTCTTCATACAAAGACAGTTGTTCTAAAAAGAATGGCAAGTAGCTGGTGTCAGTGTGCTCAGGGGATGGAACAAGAAATACATGTTCAACTACAGTAAAGGTGAGTTAGGTTATATTAATAACAACTTTCTATCTATGCAGATGTTCATGCAGTGGAAGAGACTACTAAAAGGGGTAGTGGAATCTCTGTCTCTGCACATTTTTAAGAGCAATTTAGACAAACATTTGTCTAGGATGGTTTAGACATGGATGATCCTTCCCTGAGCAGAGATCAGCTAATGTCCTACTCCAAGATCCTTTCCAACCCTATTTTTTCTCTGACCCCTTTAAAAAAAAAAAAAATCCTATAATTCCTGTAGATTGTGGGCCAAATTGTCAAATACTTCATTGAGCAGCTCCTACTGTGATACCTGAGATCCTATTTTCCAAAGAGCTCCTTTCCCATCATACATCCAATATGGAGAATTGTTCCACAAATCTCAGGGGAAGAGGAAGTGCCATTTTGAGAATTTGATGCTGTTTCTGGTATTTAAGGCCCTGGCAGCCTCTCCCTGATCCTGGGGTTCCAGTGTACTGGGACCTTTAAAAACTGTTCAACAGCCCAGATGCATATATGGTTTTTAAGATATGCAGGTACACCAGGACTCCAAGACTGGGGAGAGGCTCCCTGACCCTGGGGTCTCAGCACATGAGCTTGTGGGTTTGTAACTGCCAGGGAGGGGTACTTGATCAACTCCTTTCAACCAACCCTTGCAAACCTGTATGCCAGGCTACATGAACTGGCAGTTGCACAACTGGGATCTTAGTTATCCCCCATCCCAACAATCACGCCTTGTGCACATGTGGCATGGCAGGAGGTGCAATTGTTGGGACTGGAGATCAGGTTCTGTTGTGCCAGTACATGAACATCTGCCAGAACTTTAAGGAAAAGACATGTGATATACCTTCATCTTCTGAGAAGAGTTCTACAGAGCTAGATATTTACCCTTTACAGAGAGCCTGAATAAAAGGGTAGATGAGTCATGAAATAGTGAGTAGTACAGAGGAGGTCATTCTGATGTTCCTTCCTATTTGCAAGCTCTTCTAGTGTCTTAAGGGGACAGCCATTGAGAATGAAAGGCAATCAGATTTAAATTGGACTGAAGGAAACTTTTTTAGCAGAACACAGTTAATCACTAGAACTTTTTGCCCCAACATCAGTCATGCTAAGAGCTAAGCCTGATTATATCCAGGTAGAAAAGAATTATATTTTTATATGGATAATGACCTTTTTGGAAATTAGATCAGGTAGGACAGAATATTTTTAGAAAGAGTATCAGCCTCATGTTTCAGAGTTAAAAACAACTGTTAAACTAGTGGAGGTTGTGAAGAAGATCTCCCTATGGGCAGATCAATGCAAAGTTGCATGGTCTGGGGTTCTTTCCATTTTGCTACAAAGCACCTAGTACTGAACTCTCTCTGAGACATACTCTGGGACTGAATGGGTCTCATCTGGTGTGGAATTTTTAAGCCTCTATGTTACTACATTATAAAAATTTAAAAAACAGCTTGCTTTTTTACATTTTGAAAGGAGTGATTACCTTCAGGTAACAATGAAAACCTGGCTTGCCCTTTTTTGTTCATGTCAGCTATGGAAATCTTCACTGTTGGCTAGCCAGATTTTACAAGCACCTGAGTACCCACAGCCTGGACAAGATTTTCAGAAGGGCTTAGTACCCCTGAGACAGCTAAACAGGTGGAATCTGAAGAAGAGCTGAAATTCTTCCCAGAAAAGTGTCACAGTGGGACCTAGTGTGTGCTGAGCTCTTTTGAAAATATTGCCTTACGGGCCTGACTAGACTGGAGCAAAAAGTGCATCTTTAAAAGGTGTCATCTAAAATGCTTTTAATGGGCTTTAAACCTCTAATGTAGGCACAACAAATATTTTAGCATAGGTTAGTCGTGGCTGGCTATAGTTCTCCTCTTTCTTTAGAATGGCTACATTTTGGGGTATAAGAACATAAGAATTGCCATTTACTGGGTCAGGCCATAGGTCCATCTCACCCAGTGTCCTATGGCAGAGTGGATGCTGAAAGGGAGAGTGAACTGGGTATGACCGGGTTTTTTTCCCCCAAAGTTCCTCTCTTACTTGCAGCCTCCAGCATTTAAAGTATAGGAAGTTCTCATTCAGAGGTTGTATTGTGAACTCCCATGCTCAGTAGCTACTGATGCCCCTTTCCTCTAAGAATTTGCCTAGTCCCTTTTTTGAATCTGGCTAAAGTGTCAGCTCCCACACATCATCTGGTGGCCATGAGTTCCACACTTTAATGACACACTATGTGAAAAAGAACTTCCTTTTGTTAGTTTTACACTTATTACCTATTAGTTTCATTTTGTGACCTCTAGTTCTTGTATTGTGAGAGAATAAATAATACAGTCCTATTTACTTCCTCTTCACCATTTAATATTTTGCAAACTGTTATCACGCCCCTCCAAGCATCTCTTTTCTTTTCTGAGCCTCTTTAATCTCTCTTCATATGGAAGCCCCTGCATACCACTAATCACCCTTGTTGCCCTTTTCTAGTTCTTCTATAGGAAATCATCTTTTTGGTTTTGTGTTCATACAGCATCTACAGCAGTGGTTCTCATCTCAACCTTTTTAGACTCAAGGCTCTCCTCAAAAATGCCAGCTCTTAGCTTTCACTTCTTTCTTGATTACAGGAAAGCTATAGAATGATATTTCTGTTGCAAACAATTCAAAATAACCACAACATATCAGAATGTTTTTGATGCTGTGGATTCCTATTTGAAACCTCTGGGTCTGTCATGTGAATCTCATGTAACAGTTTACACATCTAGTATTGCATAGCACCCTGGGCCACCCTTAAAAGGGTGCTCCGGCATCCTGGTTGAGAATCACTGGTCTAGAGAGTGAGAGCATTCTTAAAACACAACTGGGACTTTGTGGCTAGGGACAGAAATTACACATAAACCCGTATAAGTGATCGGAAACCAGTTCAAATCTATAACACGTCAGAAGTTCAGTGCACCAACCACTTTCAAAATGGCTGAAAACAGTTTAAGATAGACCTGGGTGTATGTAGTATCAGACTCAACTGATTTAGGTTAAATTGGTTTATTGAACTTCAATCCCAGTTCCCCTCCAGATCCAAGTTAGCTCACAGTCCCCCAGCATCCCAGGATGCTTTGCACCTCCCCTGTAACTCGCCTTGCAGGGTGGGTAGGCTAGCTTTGGCCCAATCTGTCTGCTTCAGGAGGGCGTGGAGGCATGTTCTAGCACCCCCTGGTTTCTGGCCTGGGCCACTGCAGGCATGTGGCTGCATTTCCAGGATCAAAAGTGAATGTCTGTTTACTTGCTTATCAGTTCAATCTATGCAGCTTAGACTAACTTGCAAAGCCTGAAGCAACTTAGCCTTGGACTTTTTGACTGTACTTAGCCTGTGATACCTCCTATCAGCCAATACCCAACACTTGATACCAGGAGAGTCAAAGCGATGGCCTGTGGACTGGATCAACTCTGTTTGTCTGGCCCTGGCCCAGTGTGCTGTATGTGGTATACAGGGCTGGACCCAGCATCCTGGGCGCTGCGTGTGGCACAGAGGGATGGTGTGGACACATGCTTGCAGCACATACCCCATGCTGACCCAGCACACTATGCCCAGACGGGCTGGCACATGTGTTTGTGGTGCTCATGGCTGGACTGTGTGTCTCTGCTGTATGGGGCCAATTTGAGGTGTGCGCTGCATACAGCTCCCACAGGACTGACCCCGTGCATTGGCTCCAGGGCTGGTCCAAATCATGCCCACCAACTGGTCCCATGCACTGGAGCCAGCACATAGGGCTGGGCTGGTCTGGGCACCTCATGTAGTGTGTTCCCCATTCAAGTTCTGTATGGGAGCCCCAGACTGGTACTCCGACATGCACTGCATGAGGGGCCTGTGCCGGGCTGGCTCTGTGCATTGCCACCAGTGCATGGACCAGTGTCTGGGTGCAGTCTGGCCTGAAGACTGGCCCTGTGTCGGGCCAGGTGTGTTTGACCCCCTTGCTAAATACCTTGCTCCATCTACATTGAGGCAATATATGTTAAAAGCCATTTTTCATTTAGATAGACCCTTGCTTAGTGGGGTTTGTTTATGTTGGATTGATACTACTTTGGGTCCTTTAATTAGGGTCAGACTCTTCCTGTCGTTTGAAACAAGCTGATTCTTGCGGAGCTGGACCACTTTCAGACCCATCTCTATTTCTGATCTTCTTAGCAAGCAGCCCACAGCTGCCTCTTGGGTAAGCCACTTAATATGATGGTGAAAATGATGCTCAGTAGCTGGTCTGAATGACTCGGAGACAAGAGGATGCTGTTTAGCATTCACCTGTCAGAGGCCTGGGTAACACTAGAAAGTTCAGCTGCTTTAACCATAGTGTGGATGCAGTTACATTAATAAAAAACACACTTCCATTGGTGGTGGAACTGGTCCCATAAGGAAAAGGGAATGACCCATACAAGGATAAGGCATTTTTTTATCCAAATAACCACATCCACCCTGAAGTTGACCTGTGATCACTGTAATGGTCGAGTCACATAACTATGTTGGTTATTGGTACTGATACAGCAAACAAGCAGAAACCAAGCCTAAAACTTTTTCCTTTATTATAACAGTAATTTATTAGCAATTATTTTATTTACTGTTTTCACTTGGCTCTGCTTGAGCTTTGAAATGAAAAAAGTCCCTTTTCCTTTCTTCAGGGAGGCAGTTTCACTTTCAGGCTCTCACACACTGGCACACTGGAGTCAGCGGCAGCAGGGAAAAGTTTAAATAATAGACCCCCCCCCACCATAAGCCTAACAGTACATAAGAGCTGCCTGCCAGGTCAGACCAAAGTTCTCTTTAGCCCAGTGTCCCATTGCTGTTGGTGGCAAACAACAGATATCTTTAAAATGTGAAAACATGCTTGTGTTTGTTTGGGGGAGGACCAGAAGCCTCATTAGAAAAAAATAATATGCTTCTGTTCATATTTTCTGACAGTGGCCCTTTAACGCTACTCAGCAGCTGTTACATAGGATAATCCTGTTATCCACATGTCACTGATTCAAATATTAATTGCTCTCCATGCAGCACAGCTTATTCTTCCAGCCTGGCACCCTCAGGTATGCTCTGCAGGGGGAGGATGTTGAAGTCATTGAGGTTTACTACTGGGATTCTGGAAGCTCTTAAAGAAATGGTTCCAGATGGATTTGCAAAAGAGAGAACGTCCAGGATATAAAGGAAAACAAGATGGCAGTGTGGAACACCTGTCCATTCCTCAAAATAGGGATGTTCAGCCTCCGGCTCACAGAGCCGTTGCATTTGGTCCATGGGGCTCCCTGTGGATTGGGAAATTTGGAGGGGGGAGGGGCAGTGGCTAGAGCCCTGGGAGCAGCTGGAGCTGCCAGCAGCATGGAGCGGAGCTGGGCATGGTACATGGCTCAGACCTGCCAGCAGTGGGGCGGCCCCAGTGCAGCCAGGTCCTGGCCTGGCTTGGCACGACTTGGCCATGATCCTACGCATTTGCCGGGTGCCGCTGCAGCCAGCTGAGCTGCAACAGGGTGAGTGGCCGCCCCTGGAGCTCAGTCTGTGATGTATGCACCCGGTGGGCAGTGATTCTGCATCTCTGGCACCACTCAGCCACAGGGCGATGTTATGCAGGGTTCTGCATGACTGGCCCTGGGCTCTGGCTCCAGCACAGACCTGAGGGCAGGGGCAGCCACAGCTTGTGCCCTGGGTCTGGGGTGCAGTGCATTCTGCTTCGGCTGCTGCTGTGTTGGCTGGGGGCAGAGCCTGCGGCTGTGGGACAGGGAGGGACCAAGCTGTCACCCTTGCAGGACAGGCAGTCTGTTGGAATCTGGTGGGATGAAAAGAACTTGGCCACATGCCAGGAGGACAAGGGAAGGTGGGAACCAGCAGCAAAGGCCTCCAAATTTAGGATTTTTTTCTAGGAGCCAGATATTACAACTTGATCCTTCTAAGTGCACACCTACTCCCACAGAGATCAAGCGGCTGGATACAGCCTTAGTTCACTAAATTCAGATTTCAAACGTGCCACCTAACACAAAAAATCTGCTACTTACCCCTGGAGGGGATCAAAATCATGAAGTTGAAGACCCCCAAAATAGTTTCCAGTTAAGTTTATTCCCACGACAGAAGCAAAAGTTTACTCAGTCTATGCTTGGGAGTTGATCTGAATGAACAGCAGACAAGAGAGGCCTGCTTAGCTTTCATCTGTTACAGGCTTGAGTAACACTAGAAAGTTCAGTTGATTTAACCACAATGTGGATGCAGTTACATTACTCATATAAAACATACTTACAGCATTGGTGGAACTGGTCCCATAAGTCAATGGGAATAACCTATACCAGTATATTCATTTTCATCAGAATAACCACATCCACCCTGGGGTTGAACTACTAGCACTATAAAGGTAAAAAGTCACATAAATATGTTTAGTGGAACGGGTACAGCGACTAAATAGAGACTAGGCTTAAAATCCTTTCCTTGTGATGTTGGTAATAACTAGGTTTGCAAGATAATACATGGCCAGCAAACTGAATCCTGATGGACCTACCATATTTGTTAGTGTTTTGCATTAATCAACACTACTGTCATATGTAGTATGAATAACTACTGCTACTATAACAGTCGCCGCTACCAATCCATGGGGCACATATCTTCCCTGTAGATCAATTATGTCAGTGCATTGGTCACCAGAGAAGGACCTAGTCCAGGGGTGGGCAGTTATTTGGGCTGGAGGGCCACTTAGGGTGTTTTGCTGAGCTGTTGTGGGCAAGGTCACCACAAGCAAGCAAGTGGTAAATTGCTAGAGTGGTCTGGGGTGCTGGATGGAGCAGGAGGGTGGGGTCTACATAGAGACCAGACTGGGACCCCCACAAGCAGGGTGCGCTCAGTCGGGTGGATGGGATGGGACCATGGGCTGGTGGGGAACGGCATCCAGGAGTAAGATGGGCGGGTAGGGCCAGGGCCAGGATTGCAGGGTGGTGACAGTGCTGGGCTGGGGCCTGGGGCAGAGTTGCTATCCAGTCTCTATATGGCCGGGTGCTGTCACCCCCTTACTCCTGGGAACCACTCCCCACCTGCCCATGGCCCCATCCCACCTGCTTGGCTAAGTGTGCTCTGAGTGCTGGGGTCCTGGGCTAATCTCCAAGGAAGCCCTGCCTGCCCACCCACTCTATCTGGCACCCCCAGCAGTGGGTGCAGGGTGGACAAGCCTAGATACTCATGCAGTGGGGCTGGGGCTGGCAGCGGTGGCAACAATGGCAGTGACAGCAGGAAGGAGCTGCTGATGCTGGGGCTGCTGGGAAGTGGAGTCTGGCCACCACACTGCCCCAGCCCCGCTGTGCACCCGGGGGGGGAGGTGGGGGGCAGGGACCCACTGCCCACTATGCCTGGTCCAGGCAGGTCCAAGGGACCTACTGTAGGCCAGCTAAAATTCCTTGGCAGGCCAGATCTGGCCCACAGGCCATACTTTGCCCACCCCTGTCCTAGTCCTACATGGGCATGTCAGAGCCCCCTGCTATTTGAAAGTCATATGAAGGCTGCCATAGATACTTTTTAAGTCTCAAGGTGTGAGAGAGGAAGGACTGGAGGGGAGGTGAAGAGGTCACAGGAATGACCTGGCAGGTAAGATGAGTAGGAGGTGGAAGGAAGAAAGAATTGCAACTGTGTATCATATCATGAACAGGCGCATCTTGATTCAAAGCATTCTGCTCCTCTGGGATGGGGGTGTGGGGAAGGAAGGGGAAGGGTGGCTGGTGATCTTTGCTCCCATAGTTTGTTGACATCTGAATCCCTCCATGGAACTGTGGTCCCACTGCATACATCGCAGATTTCCTTTGTTTCTTCTGGCACTTGATTCACACAGGACTGTGCTGCATGCCGAGGTCATGAAACTGCAGCCCAGTTCCTAAATGCTCAACGGATGCATTTTGCTTGTCAGCTAAGAGAAAGCTGAGAGGGCTTGCAGATGGGAGGGAAAGGGCGGAAGGGCTCTCCAGCAGAAATAAAGAGCCAGACTTAGAAATCTAAGAGCTGTCACAGGCCATCTCCACATACTATATGCAGATCAAACACAAAGGGGAGAGTGCCAGCTCAGAGCATTGTGCATACAAATAATTCAAGGTCAGCTGTAAGTCATGCTTTCATGAGATGCTGTGGTTTTTGCATGAAGATACATATGGATGTTCCTTATTATTATTACCACTGCTACTATTGCTGCTGCTACTTTGTTCTCTGCTGCTTGTGCCCAGTTAAAGAGGGATGTTTTCTTTGTATTCAGTCTAACAAACCTCTGTGCCCATGTGGAGCACAGCAAACTAGCATCTGTCCTCACAAATCTCATTACAGTTCTGTGGGTCTCATGCTGTCCTGGTACAGACAGCCAGAATTTAAGCACTCTGCCTGATTTTTCAAGTGCTCAGTGCTTATGGTTTAGGACTGATTTTCCAAGGAGTTCAGCCCTCACTTAAGTTGCACATACATATGGAATCATGTGCAACTTAATCCTTAGTCTTGTCCAATCAGACAGACATTTTTTATTATACCTTTATAGAGCACCTCAGATTGATTTGCTTAAGTGTCTGTCTCTGCAACTGAGTCCAGTGTCTTCATAAGCCTTCTCTAGTGGATCTGATTCCAGGATTGGGACCTAAAAGCCTGATTCTGCAAAGATCTAAGCATGTGTTTGACTTAATGGGGTCACAGCTAAACCTATTTCACCTGCTCTGGTGTTGACAGAAATGAAGGTAACTATGATCTGATGCCACCCAGATGTTCCTCATGCACTATATATGCATATGATCAGTAGGATGAGGTGGCAAAATCTTTAGAGCTGCTGTCAACATAGCCAGGTTCCCAGCTTGAAGCAACTAAATCAAATTTTGCATTTCATTGTCTCTCTAACATAAAATCTTGCTCTACTTTTTCCTTGTTGGGCTGATATTTCAGCTGGAATCTCTGTGCCATATTATAGCAGACCTGGATTGTATAATGAACCACATTGTGCAGTCCTTCTATAGGCAGAGTTCCCACCGGAACCTGACAAGCAAACTTAATTTTGCTTGAGTGAAGAACTTCAAGGTTCGTCACTTGCCTCTGGCTTTAGAATCAACCTGGTATCCTGTCATTCAACATTTAATATTGAACTTCTAGGAAGCGCATTGCAGGTTTTCCATCTGATGGACTTTGTTTTAAGACATTAGATGTTAGAAGTGTCAGGCATGCCACTACATCAGCTCTTCTGTCTTTCATGAACCCACTCAGTAGATAATGTGGCAAAACGGAGAGGTGGGAGAGCGAAGTCTTCCATCATGGCACTTTGGGACCTCCAGGAGAGGAATGAGATGATCTTTCTGTCCCTGATAGGGTCTACAAAAGCAGCATTGCTTCATGGTTGGCAATTTCAAAGTCAGCTGATGGCTCTAAAGTTGAGGTTTCTCTTGACTTCAATGGGTTCTGGGTAGTCCAAAAGAATCACCATGCACGTGGTCTTTGTCCACCACCAGGAGGACATCTTTGAAACAAATGTCTGTCCCATAAATAAGGCAACCTTAAAAATACTCTCTGGACTCAAGGAACGTGAGGTCGCTGGATGTTGCCACATCTGTTTTACTGGACCCTTCTCCAGCATAGGAAGGTGAGAGGCAAGGTGATAATGCAAGAGGTTGTCTGTGTCCAGGAGTTTCTCAGACAAAGACCTAACAATGTCTTGTTTTAAGACAGCTGGCACCCTGCCCTACTCAGGGCAACATATGCCAGATAAGGGCTATGATTGGCATGGACCATCATCTATATGGTTCTAATGACCCTGCAGCCATAGGTGAGTCCTGAGGTAGTGTTGGGGGATGTAGTTGTAGGGGGTGGGGGCTGTAGTGTGGGTTATGTCCTGTGTATGGGTCTGCAGGAGAAGAGGTATTCTCTCAGTCCCATACTCATTCCCAACATAGAGCTTCTGTCTCTGTGTGTGGTTAAAATGCCCAGTATGTATAAAACACCTGACTTCCACCACTCCTGTCTGTTATTACCTGCAGATCCATGATGGAGGCAGAAGTCTGTGGTGCTTTCTGGTTCAGCAGTGAGGCAGCAGAAAAGTGCAGATGCTGCAGCAGGGTGACTCCCAGGGCTGGAGAACAAAGAACAGGGGAGAGTCCTCAAATCAGGGGCAGGCAATTATTTTGGCTGGAGGGTCACTTAACGAGGTTTGGTAAGCTTTCGAGGGCCAAATGGGAAGACCTATCCCTTGACAGGTGCCCCGCCCCCTGGTTGGTATCTTGGGACCAGAAGACCCTCCCCTTGCCCCCCCAGAAGTACTACTTTGGGAAGGGGGGCAGGCCGGTTTGCAATCTTGGAACCAGAAAAAACCAAATCATACACTAGAAGTCAAACACCTACTATAACATATTTTAATTTTATTACAAAAATGTTTTGACATGATTTGTGTTTGCATAGTGTATATAGAGATGATTGCATAGTAAATCAGAAATAAAGTCTTAGTTTTGTATATTGTGGGGGTGTGTGTATATGGTGGGGTGTTGGTATGTGCATATGGATGATGGGGTGTGTGTGTATGAAGGGTATGGGAGTGTGCATATGGGGGGTTTGGAAGTGGTGTGGCTGTGTGTGGGGGCAATAGAGTATGTTGGAAGGTATATACGTGGGGAGGCTTGTGTGGGCAGGGCATGGGTGTGTGGCATTTGTGGGGTGTAAGGAAGGATGGGGGAATGTGGGGACTCCCCTATGCTCCCTCCATGGCATGCAGCCCCTCAGGCAGTGGTGGCAGCAGCAGGTAGGGGAGCTCAGGGGACTTGTGCCTGGTGCAGGCACTGGTGCCCAGCAGCATACTGCTCCACTGCACATTATGGCGAGGAGTGCAGCCCGGCTGCACATCATGGCGAGGAGAGCAGCCCGGCTGGCCCACCTCTATCACAGGCACTTCCCGCCACATACAGGCAGCCCCTGCACTTGTGCACCGCTAGAGGAAAGCTCCCCATGCTGGAGCTGGCTCAGCCTTTGCCACTCCCTGCCATGCAGGTCCCAGGACTCCACCAGGCAGAGCCCCAGCTCCCGCTTCTCTGCAGAGTCCTGCAACCTGGGCAACAGGGAGCAGTAAAGGCAGCTGGCTCCAGCGTGTGGAGCTTCCCTCTAGTGGTGCAGGAGTGCAGGGGCTGCCTGTGTGCAGTGGGGAACCCCTGTGCTAGAGGTGGCCCAGATGAGGGCTGCACTCCTCCGGATGGGGGTTGCAATGTGTAGCTGGAGCCGTGCGCTGCAGGGTGTCAGTGGCTGCACTGGGCACGAGCACCCCGAGTACCCCAATCTGCTGCTGCTGCTGCCGCTGGTGCCAACTGTGGGGCTGAATGCCATGGGGCAGTGTGGAGGGGAGTATGTAGGGGGCGTCTCCCCACTCCTCCCACTTCCTCACACCCTGCCCACCCAAGGTGCACGCTGCTGCCATCCCCCTGAGCATGGGCTCCACGTTGCCACCAGCCCCAGTCCCATATTCCTTGCCCCCACCCAGCGGCTGCTCCCATCCCTGCCGCTTCCCTACCTGCTGTCTGGAGTGGCTGGGGTGCTAGGGAAGGTAAGTAGGTCCCACTGTGGCTGCAGCAGTGGCAGCAGCTGCTCTGTCTGGACGCTGCGTGCTGGCTGGGTCCCCTGCCCACGCGGGTGGAAGTGAGAGACAATAGAGTATGTTGTTAGGGGGTATATATGTGAGCACCTTGCTCCCACCCTCCTGGGTGGAAGGGCTGGGTGGGGTACAATTCATTGGTGGGTGCCATGGGCTGGATGAAAGTGCCTGGTGGGCTGGATCTAGCCTACAGGTTGGGTTTTGCCTGCCCCTGCCTCAAATGCATACAAGTAATTGCCACTAACCCCTTCCCTAGCCTGTGACAGCTATGATAGGGATAATCTCAGGGCTGTGCCCTGCTCCTTGGCAATTGAGAGAAGACGGCAACTAGAAAGGAAGTAGTTTTCTCATCTCTGCAGCCTTCTTTGCCCTAACCTCATTGTTCCTCCCTCGTCACTCATTCTTCCCAGTGCCCAACTTAATTCTCATAATCACAACCAGCTTTCCCATCACTGTCTCATCTCTCAGGTCTCTTGATTCTCATGTCACTACACCACACTGCACTACCTTCACATTCATCCTGCTCACTCTACATGGCCTTTTTCTCTCCTCCTCAGTATAATCCCTCATGGCACTCTTTGGCATGGTATTTTAGCACCCCCCCCACCCCAAAATCCCTCTTAGCCCCTTATCTTAATCTTCCTCTTTCACATTGTGATTCTTTGCCCCCTCAGGACACTTCTTTGTGGATTCTTCTCTTTGACATATTCCTTTTCTTGCTTTCCTTCCATCTTGTACAAACTCAGTGCAGTTCTGGTCTCTGCATCTCAAAAGGGATATAGCAGAATTAGAAAAGGTGCAGAGAAGGGCAGCTGAAATGATCAGGGGTATGGAGCAATTGTTATTCCAGGAAAAACTAAACAAGGCTAGGACTCTTCAGTCCAAAAAGGAGGAGGTGAGGGGGATATGATAGAGGTCTATAAAATGATGAAGGATGTGGAGAAAGTGAACAGGAAACTGTTGTTCATTAAATTCCAGAGCTAGGGGGTGCCCACTGAAAGCAGTCAAAGACAGGTTTAAAACTAGCAAAAGAAAATATTATTTTAATCCAGTGTGTAATGAGTTCCACAAGTTAACTACCACTGGAGGTTGTAGAGGCAGATGGTATAGCCAGATTCAAAAAAGGATGGGACAGGTTCATAGATGATAGATCCATTAATAGGTATTAAACAGAATAGTCAGGGATGTATCCTTTGGCATCTCTAAATCAATGATGGTGGGTGCCAGGGTGGGTAATGAACAGGGGATACCTGGTTCAATATCCTTCCTCTCAAGCATCCATTCCTGCCACTGTTGTAGAGAGGCTACTGGGATAGATGAACCACTGGTCTGATGCAGTATGACAGTCCTTATGTTCATGCAGTCACTCCTCCTCCTCCTCATGATTCTTCATTGTTTTTCCTCTTCCCTCATGGTCTGATCCATCCCCTTCCCTCCCCTTGTCATTGTCCCTCCCCGCCCAAAAAAAAGTGCCTACAATTTTGCCTGTCTGCTCATCTTTTTTCCCCACTGTCCTTTTAGGCAATGGCTTGTTGTCTTTCCCTTATGATACCTGCCAGTCATCTTCTTCATGTCCCTGATAGGGTCTACAAAAGCAGCATTACTTCATGGTTGGTGATTTCAAAGTCAGTTGATGGCTCTAAAGTTGAGGTTTCTGTTGACTTCAGTGCGTTCTGGGTAGTCCAAAAGAAGCAGTCTAACTTTGGCAGTAAGGAGCTCAACTAATTTATTCTTGCACAAAACAACTCTTGGTAGTTTAGCCTTGGGATGCAGTAGAGCTGCCATGAGATGGGTTTTGGCAAATGTACTTTCCGCGGCTCTTTTGGGCAGAGCTGTGCTGTTGGGAACTGCTGCGTGGATTGGCTCTTGAAATAACCACGTTCTAAAATCTTTTGCTTGCATAGATGTAGGTGTGGATCAAGAGAGGTGGTGCAGGGGGGCAGTCATACCTCCTTTTCAGACCACATCACAGGAGCAGCAACTGGGAACTTAAAAAGAGGTCCCTGAAGTAGGCATAAATCTCCTCTCTTCCTTCCCCTCCATGCTTAGTAGCATGTCCCCTTCCCTCCCATTCATCCTTCACTTGCCCACTACTGCTGCTGTTCCTGTTGTCCTTGTCTGACTCAGGGGTAGGGGGAGCTCCAGAGCACCTCCAGCTGGGCTGAAGGTAGAGCCAGGCTCAGCTGGGACAGCAGCAGGGATAGCAGTGGGCAGATTCTTCCTCCCTACTTGGTCCTCCCTGAGTGATCATTACTAGGCCAGGGGCAGACATGGGGAAGGAGAACCTGCTCACTGCTACTGCTGTCTCTGGCTGAGTCCAGCTCCCCACACAGCTGGAATGACTGGAACAGCAGTGGCAGTGGGCAGGTCCAGAGGCATCAGAAGAGGTGGCAAGGGCAGGGAGGGGAGTGGAGTGGAGGTGCTGGTGAGTACGGAGAAGAAGGGAAGGGAGAAGATGCTGAGAGTAGAGGGTGGAAGGGAAAATTACTAGCTGATTTGAGGACTTATAAAAGTCCCTGGCTATTGCTGCTGCTCCAGTGGTGTGGTCTGCCCAGTCCCCAGGGAGGTGGGGGGAAGATGGGAGCAGGGGGTCTAGCCCCCTCCCTCCTCCCCCTCACTGCAATGCCAGTCAGTTTCCACACCTCCCTTTTTATAATCCTGGATCTGCCTATCCATAGCTAGGAAACCCAGAAGTGCTTAGCACTAGTCTTTGTACTGACTTGTCATGCTCCATGATGTAATGCTGACTGACACACACTCTTCCACTCGTGGGCAGTGTTGATGTTGTTTTATCGCTGGGTAAAACCTTCCCCATTATACAGGCTTTCCTAATATTACCTTTCCCATAGAGTGATGTTTGGCAAGTGCAGAGCTTTACAGGACAAATGGAAGATGCTATTTTTGCAGAATTTAGCTCCTCAGGCACCATCTCAGGACTCTTTCATTTTACACTTGTATTGGTGGGTGCATCTCTTGCCTGGATGGGCAGTATAATGAGCTCAGATCAGGGCCGAGGGCACAGCCAGTCCCAATTAAATGATCAGGGCACTCCATCCTCTGAACCTACAGGAGAACAGGCCCTACTTGCAGTTAGCCTGAATCAGGGTCTGGGCCTAGCCAATCCTGGTTGGACAATCAGACTGACCCTGACATTGGTTCTGACTCCTAGCTCCCTGCTGGACCCATTTCCTGGACTTTACCTGACTACCAAGTGACCTGTTCTGACCACCCAAACTCTGATTCCTGATTGTCAAAAGGTATCAAGAATGAAATGTTTGGTGAGCAACAGTCAGAGGTAACTTAGGGAAGAACCTCCATCCCATTTTATCCAAGCTGTGTTTGAACATACTGCACCCCTTCTGCAGAACAATTAGGCCTGTGATTATGTACCCAGTCCTGCAACTGACATCATGTGAAAGGACTGCTGGGCCTGAGCTGGACTCTGGCATGTCCAGCTCTCCCTCCATACCTTGTCAATTGCAGGAGCAGGGCCTTGAACTTTTTGAAGCAAGTTAGCTAAAATTTTCATCACCAGGCACTCACACAAAATGTGGCACTGAAGAGGCACTTATAATTTGTCATCACATCAAGACAGAGGTGATTCTAGGATGGGGTGCAGCGATACAGACACTCCCTGCTTTCAGTCACATATCCTTTTTTTAAGTTCCCAAAGCAAGTAAGAATTCCTCCCTCCCTTCCCCCCTGTACTCAGTGGCACCTCTCTTCCCTCCCCTTCTCTCTGCCCTCCCACCCCAGTCGTGCTCACTGCTGCTGCTGTCCCTGCTGCAGCTGCACTCTGTGCAGAGTCCAGCTCAACCACGGATAGCAGCAACAATGGAGAAGCCCCTTCTTTGTGCCTGGTTCCTTTGCTGTTCCCTGACAGCCTGGGAGCAGGCATGGGGGAAGGTAACCTATCTCCTCCTATTGCTGTTGTCTCTAGCCAAATCTGGCAACATGTGCAGCCTGGCAGGAGCAGTTCTGGAATCCCTCCCAGTCCCTAGGTCATCTGGGGACAGTGGCAGGGCAGGGATGGGCAGGAGACAGGGGATGGGAGGGGAGGAGAGGGGATGAGAGGGAACTTGCTGCTAAGAACTAAGGGGAAAGGGGAGGGAAGATTCTTATCTGCTCAAGGGACTTAAAAAAGACTCCTGCTGCTGCTTCTGCATGTTCTGCCTGCCCCAGGTGCAGGGGGAGGGGAAAGGCTGGGAGCTTGGGTGCACCTACCCTTGCAGTGCCGGTTTCAACTCCCACTCTTCCTTTCTGAAATCCTTGATCTGTCCATGCACCAGGCTGTATTCTCTATTGGTGTAACTGCATGACAGACAAACTTTGGCCTGTTGTTTATACCCTTAAAAAACATCCTTTATGTGTGTAAACAGCTCTTGAGTGTCTAGATCAGAGATATCAAACTCATGTGCTCCATGGACCAGAGAAGATACTGAACTGTTTTTTAGACTGGATTCAGCAGCACTGGAGCCAGTGCACAGGGCCAGTCCAGTGTGGTGTTGCATGTGCTACACTCCCTAGGCCAGTCTCTTGTGCCTCAGGCAGTGTGCATCAGTCCCACTGCACAGCCTGTACTGCTGGCAGTGCATGGGCTAGACACATGCTGCAAGCATTGCCTGGGACTCAGGGAGCTGGTATGGGGCATACACTGCACGTTACACCCCACCAGAGTGGCCTTGAGTGGTGGCTTCAGGGCCTGTTAGGTTTGGGCCACAGGCCATATGTGCATACTTGAGCCAGTGGTCAGGGTGCTGTATGCATTATGTGCCCCACGCCAGCCCCTCATGTCATAGGCAGTGCTTCCAGCACTGGGTCCACGCTGTGAGCCACGGGCAGTGCAGTTTAGTATTCTACATGGTGCACAGGCTGGACCTGGTGCTGCTTGTGGCATAGGGGGCTAGTGTGGGGTATATGCTACCTGCAGTGCCCTGTGGACCACCCTGTGTGCTGGCTTCAGCATGGTCCATTCCAGACCAGCCCTGGAGCTAGCACACATGATTGGTCTGGTGCAGATGCTACATGCAGCTTGTCCCCTAGACCGATCCTTTGTGCCATGAGCAGTGTATCTAGTGCCAGGTCCAGCCCATGCACCAGACTGGCTCTGCATGTGGCATGTGGGGTCAGTGTGAGACTCACAGGTCAGATCATGTGACTCCATGGGCTGGGTCTGGACCTTGGGTTGTAGGTTTGAAACCCCGGATCTAAATTTAATCAGTTGGCACACAATGAACCAAATTCTGGATGCAATTTTAGAAGCATTTACAGAAGTGTGGCTCTAGATGGTTGATCTAGACCTGTACTACTCTTAAATATTCACAGGCATCTGGAAAAGAAGGGCTATGGGGAAAACCATAGGTCCTGCATCAGGGATACTGCAGCATCTTTTCTGACTGAGGGGAAAGGGATGAGCCATCTCCTGATGATTTAGAAAGCTTGGGTGATTTTACACATAGGAAACTTTTAAAAATGTGTTTCCTCTCACCGTCTGGCCTTTTGTTTTTCCAGCCATGCTTAATGCTGGGGTTGGAAAGCTGAACTTCCAAAAAGTGAACTTCCTCTCTTACTATAAACTGACCCCTTGTGGTTGCTATAGCAACTGCAAAGAGGCTAATGAACTGTGTAAACACTCCCTCTCAGTTCCCCATCCTGTGACTCGAGAGCCACCCTGAGCAATGGGATGCGCACAGAGAAGTGGCTTGTACAGAAAGTTGTGAAATGCAAACCCAGCAACTTCTCCTATTTCTCTCCACTTCCCCTGGGGGAAAGCAAAAGCAGCAGCAGGATAGCAACAGGCACAAATGTGTCTGCTACCAGTGGATCTGAGCTTGTGGTGTGGTACCACAGAAAGTAAAACTAGACATTTACCTGGAGAAATTGAGTTTGAGTAGAGATGGAAATATGTTACAAGCCAGTCCTCTGCAAAGTCAGAGTCCTGTAGTGTTCTTGCTCACCGCTGAGCTTCCATCTGTGCTGAGGGGTGGTCTAATACAAATGTGCTTACAGCTCCTTCTATTTAATTAATTCAGACAATCAGTCAAGTGTGAAATCCATTGGTTTCTGGGTTCTCAGTTGCTTGCTTTGATGTAAACTCTCTCTCTCACGTGCATTTTACTGTGGATGACTGAATTGCTTTTCATATACTGATAGCAATTTGTGATGGGCTCAAGGAGCTCCTATTTAGTCCCAATCTCTGCACAAATCCAGGATTTGTTGTTTTTAAATCATCCAGATAAGATAAGATGCCCATCCATCCTCTTTAGAACCTCCTCTGAAGGAAATTCCACAGCTTCTCTGGGCAGCTTGTTCCATTGTCTAACTCTTCTTGTGGCTAGGAAGCTTTTTCCTGAGACTTGATCCAAATCTGCTCTGCTGTAGTTTAAACCCATTGCATCTTGTCCTATCTGCTGTGGTGTGGGTACTGGATCTTAATAGCCCCTGCAGGGATCTGGCAATGGAGTATCTGGTATTCTACAGGCACAGTATGACAAGACCAGCATAGGGATTTTCCTGGCATTGCAGATATTTGTTAGCTATGTCTCTGTATCAAATTTGAAAAGTTCTTGGGGTGTCAGTTCACCAAGGGGTATTTGATCCCCATTAATACAAACCTTCCATTCCCTTCACCATCAAATGCTCAGCAGAAATCAGTCAATTGGTTCCCCTCATTAAACATTTCCTCTTCCATAAAGAAAAGGAAAATGTTGAGATTGGCTTTGTGCCACTGTGTATTTCAGGTGTAGATGTTGGATTGATATGGCTTTTGGTGCATGAACGTAGAGTAGTGAATCGATGTATTGTTGGTACCGAAAGCTGGCACACTTGCTACACAAACAATACTTCAGGAACTGCCTTTCTTGTATACAAGCAAGGTTGTGTGTCAGAGGAAAAGCAAGTTACTGTTCCAAAGGGCAATGAGGTTGGTATCATAAACGTTTTCAAGTTACACCATTTCTAGATGCTGCAGTACAGGATTCATTCAGAGTTGTCACGAGAGAACTTGGGGAAACCTAAAACTACCTGAGACTTCATGACCACATGGCTGTCAATATGTACTGATTTTTGTTGTTAAATGCTTGGATCCTGGAGATGTCACAGCATATGTGCATGTGTGAAACTACCCCAAGGGCTAGGGACAGACATTCAAAAAAGCCTGAGCCTGAATTAATTCAATCTTTGCAGATTAGTCTAACCTGGCTAGGCTAAATCAGTTTTGTAACCAGACAGACATCTCAGAAATGCAGGCACATGCCTGAAGTGGCTCAGGCTAGAAGCCGGGGGATGCTACAGCAGCCCTCCCTTCCCTTCCACAGGGCTGAGCTGAGGGGACATGGCCAGGCCCCAGCAGGATGCTATGAGAGGGGTTCCCTCCCATCCTGATCAGCCCAGCAGGGAATGTTTATCAGGCCTAACTCAGTGTTTATCGCCCCATTAAGAAAACAACAGAGGGACATTACCAGCTACCTGTTGATTCTGCCTTTGTCCCATCTGCCACAGCTTGGAGGTAGCCAGCATGTGGTCTGCTAGATCATGCTGAGAGGTGTCTGTGAGGAATGGGGGAATGCCTGCTTAGCAGAGAGTGGGGAGGGGAGGGGGGGAGCAGAAGCCATGCCGGGGCCTGCAGAGACTGCACAGCTGCCCCCAGGGAGCAGAGGGGAGGAGCCAGCTCTGCTGTGCAGCAGAGAGTCCAGCCTAGAGAGCATGGGGGAGTCTGATTTAATTTAAACTAGCAAGGGGTCTGGGAAAGACATTACATAAACCGGTTTGAGCCAAAGCAGTTAAGTCTGATACTACAGTCAGCCAGGTTTACCTTGAACCGGTTTCAGCCATTCTTAAACTGGTTGATGTGCACTGAACATCTGTTCTGTTACAGGTTTAAACCAGTTTCTGGCCAGTTAAACCTGTTTACGTGTAATGTCTGTCCCTAGCCAAAGTGATTGGAGTCTTTGATCGGACATCAGGGTTTCACTGCAGACTTCAGGAATTCTCAATTTCCATCCCTTCCACTTCATCCTCAGACCGTATAACACATCCATGAGCAATGATGCCAGTGGAGCAGGGATTTGGAGGGAGAAGAAGGTTTCTGGAAGAGTGGCTGTCTGGAATCTTAGGCATGCTTCTGTAGCCCAGAGATTCTGACTCATAGCTGGGGGATGAGGGTCTGTAGAGCAGCTAATCTACTTCTCTGAATCACTCTGCCCAAAAGCTGGTGGGGGAGGGGGTGGAATTCCTACTGCATCACTCTGTCTTATGTAAACGACAGCAAGGGGCGAAATGCGTAGTTCAGAGTACAGTTAATCAAATGCATTTCTGTTACGTGCAGTACAATACAGAGTCCCTATAATGTCTCACTTCACAGATGGCAGGAACTGGATCTGTTTAAACAGGGCTTTCTGAATCATTTACACAGACAATTGAGAGGCAGACAGTCATATAAGGGAAAGGGATGGAGGACTACACGTCTTATTGTTACTAGTATGTCTCTATTAGTTTGTCTCAACTCCGTTCCTTGGATGTAAGCATGGAAATGGCATTTAAAAATAAATCAGCTGAACTAGTTGGTGTGAGTATGTGGCCTCTTCTGCCTCTTATTAAACAAGCTTCTGGAATATCTACTCTCAGCTCTGAAAACATTCCAGTGCCTAACACTGCTGCAAGCCTTGGTGTATTTATGTGGACAATTCAGTGAAACTCATAATGCGATAATGACACTGCTGCTGCTGTTTTCCCTGGAATTCATGTCACATGAATAAACTGCCTGCAAATCCTATATTCATGTGAGGGCTTAGAAAGTGTAAGACAGGCCAGATGCATGTGTGATTAGGCTAAGGCAAGCCTGCAAGGCTGAGAGCTGAGGGGGTGTGAAAGAGAAGACAGAGGGCAGGCAGTCCGGATCTGCTTTGGCAACTGTGGGAACGCAAAAGATCTGGCTGAGCGAGTTGTCAAGTTTTCTTCACATGGAGTCTGAAGTCAGCTGGGCCCTGACTAAGGATGTGGCAGCCTTAAAAGAGTCTGGGTTTAGTTTGGAAAAGCAGCTAAAGAGCTGGATGCTTTCCAAGCTTTGCAGACTGCTTAAGCGTGCAAAACAGGGTGGTAAATCTCAGGAGAACAAGCTTCTTCGTGCAACTTTAGTGATTCTGCTGGTAAGGCCAAATCCAGAGGCAAAATGTAATGTGATGCCAGCTGGATCCAGAGGCTTATACTCTCCCAGTGCTTGGATGCCCTTAGACCTATTAAGGGCATCAAGGAGGATCTAAGCAGGGTGTGTGTGTGTTGCTTAAAGTTACAAAAGAGTACAGTAGGAGTAAATGAGTGTAAGAGTCTGGCAAAATTAGTGTAAGGAGCCAGTTTACATCACTATGTCCAGCCCCTCTGAATTTGGCCCAGTCTCAGTTGCAAATGAACAAAGAATGCCCTTTCCAGGTGAATGTGGATGCTTCAAATTTTAGTTGTGGAGGGAATTAGGAAAGTATTTGGGGGAGGGACAGGAGGTTAGCATAATCTGGCTCTAAAAATGGGTGAAGGTTCAGGATGAGGATGGTTTCTTAGTCCATCTGAGTGCGTACGTCCTTTGCTCTGCTAAGTGTGGTGTTCTGCAAGTAAAGCCTTTCTTGATCCTCTTGCTGTCTCAAGTGTGGACAGTTTGCGTGGCAATTGTCTGCTGCCTGCTGCAAAAGCAGCAGTACAGTTGTCAAGGATATAAACTAGCTGCAAAGGCAACGTGCAGCACAGCTCATTTGGAGGCTGCATATTCACAGGTGATCTTTCAGTCTGTACATTTTCCAGTGGAGTTGGCAGCTGTTTGTGTGGTGTACGCTTGGATGACTATCCAAAGAAGGAACTGGGTGGGCGTTTATCCAGTTGAGGCAGTTTCGAGGAGCTGAAGCAGGAAGGAAAATTACCAACGTTGACATCTGTTGCTCCCTGCAGGTCTCTCTTATTATAGCCTGGCAAGATGTCAAAGTGCACAGGCATGACCCAGAGCTCTTATACCACTTGGCTGTTTAGTTTCCAGTACCACCCCTTTGCCACGGGCAGGAGGGGCAATCCCATTTTTGGCCTAGCAGGAAATCCTGGTTCTTGCTATCATCAGGTGGTTAATGCATAGTTATATTACCCGTAATGGATGCCAGTAATACCTGCACAGGTTCACTCAGAAAAGAATGGAGGTAGCATACAATGGTCTCCTTTTACATGCAGTAGCAAACCTGGCTTGAGAACAGCAAGTAGACGTGGCGTTTACCTGTAGGTTAACAAAATGGTTGCGTAAATTGACATGTGCCCTTCAGAGGTGGTTGGTTAACTCAGGGGAAGGTCTACTAGAGTGCTCCTTATTATAGGTTTCCATGCATCTTGAGGCTTCATATGCTTCCAGTTTATTAATAACAATTATATCACACTGAAGCTCTTTGTCCTGTCGGGACACTTGAGAACCCAACTCTATGTTTAGCCTTCCCCAGCATAGGCCTCGTGCTCTCCGAGAAGCACTGAGAGCCCAGGGTTCAGTGGCCTGGAGTGTGTGTCAGTAGCTTGTGAGGGCAGAATGCTATGTATTTTTCCGAGAACATTTGTCCCACTCCAGCTTGCCAAGAAGAATGCAGCCTGGTGTAGGAGCCATGCAGAGCAGTGGTAAATATTTGTCCCTTGTGGATCTGCCTCTTGTATTGCATGTTGTATTGTGACATATTTGTTTTGTTTTTTTGGTTGCAGTCTAGTCTCTTGATGTCATTCAGAAGAATATAATGCTTTAAAGAGCTGATTTATTGGGGAGAACTGCGGAGAAAGGCAAACAAATAGCAATATCCCTTATGCCTCTGAATTAACACCTTTTTGTTCTCCTTCTTTGTCCAATCTTCCAGAGACTTGCACTACAAACAGCATATCTGATGGTGCTTTTCAAATTCTCTCTTGGGAAATTCCCCTTCACCGGTTCTTGCTCTGTGCTTTTGTCATTGTTTCAGCAGCCTGTCACCACAACCTTGAGAGAGAGGACTTTGGCGACACACTGAACACACAGGACCAACTGTACTGCTTTCCATCTCCTGACATGTACTGGTAGACTTCTAGAATTGTGCTTTTCTTCCTTTCCTCCCCACATTTGCATGTGAATCTCATACAAGGTCCTTGTCATGATTACCACTGCTGACTGCTCTGCCCTGCTAAGTCAAGTTTACTAAAGGAAGGACTAGGAGTAGCAATGGCTTCAGCTGGCAGAAGGCCCCCTCAATGATTTTTGCATCCTGTCAGCCCAGCTGAGGGGACTGGAAACAGCAGAGAAACTTTAAACATTTTACAGACTCTTGGGGGTGGCGGATGGAAGGCACAGGGAGGAAGGGAATGGGAGTGGGAGATGAGGCATAGGACAGTGGTTCCCAACCTTTTTAGACTGCGGACCGGCAAACTGTGGACCAGCATACTGCAGCATGGAAGTGACCGGCAGCCCGCCCTTTTTTATACTCAGTATAAAAAGTGCTTGGATAAAAGGGTGGGCTGCCGGTCCGCAGGAGGGTTGGCTGCTGGACCGGAAATCCGGAACTGGCCCTGGGGTTGGTTACCTCTGGCATAGGAGAAGGGATGGAAAGTCAAGGGCAAGAGAGGAAAACAGCAGAGGGTAGAAGGGAAAGACTGGGCTGAAGCTGAGAGAGAGCTGTAAGGGCCTGGTAGAGTGGAAAGTGAGAGAGGAACAGGGATCTATTCCTTGGGCCTAATCCAAGATTTGCCCATTTTTAAACAAAATACCCAACTAGGGCACGATTGTGGGCAACTGTTCTTAGAGTTATGAATTACGGAGAGCATATAAGCCTCCATGGCTCACTAAAAACATCCGGGAATGTCTCCTTGCCAAAAAGGAGGCTTACTCCCAATGGAAAGGAGGGGTCATCACTAAGGAGGACTATTCTGCAGTTGCTCGGGGATGTAGGGGGATGGTTAGGAAGGCCAAGGCAGAGATGGAACAGGGGATGGCTTCCCGGATTAAGGACAACAAGAAGTCCTTTTTTAAATACATAGGGAGTAGAAAGAAGGCCCCAGGAAATGTGGGGCCCTTGCAGGACAAG
>NW_017728992.1:50497081-50523272 GCF_001723915.1 Gavialis gangeticus | reverse complement strand
GTCTGGAACCAGCTTCCAAGTGAGGTGGTGCAGGCTCCCATCCTGGGGGTTTTTAAGAGGAGGTTGGATGACCACCTTACTGGGGTCGTTTGACCCCAGTGCTCTTCCTGCCATGGCAGGGGGTCGGACTAGATGATCTGCTCAGGTCCCTTCCGACCCTAGAAACTATGAAACTATGAAACTACTGAAGCACTTGCTCTCTGGCTCTGCTCTTTGACCTTCTCTGCCTGGAGAAGTGAAGCAGATCAAAAAGAGACTGTGCTTTGCCTGTGCCCAATGTGTTGCTTAGCTGTATGTGCTTCTCTCCTGCACTCTCGCTTCTGTATGGCTCTGACGGACAGAAGCAAGAGACTGAGGGACCACAAGCTCTACCCCTCCCTCTTAGCAGCCTGAGCAGTGGTTTTACACTAGCTAGACTGGTTCAGTGACTCATCCGACTAGCAAAGCAACTTTGTCACTTAAGGCTACGACAAGCTTTGGCCTCAAACAAAGGTTTGTATGAAACACAGGCTTGTTATGAGAAGATTATGAAACTGGGTGTACAATTTATTTTCTACCTGCATAGCAAAATCTCTCTCTTTTTCTCTCATGCACATGCACACGTACACCCCTGGAACATCTTGAATAGGGACATTTTAGGTAATTTGACAGTAGTTCTCAGGACAGTGGGACACAATCTAGAAAGTTTATACTGTCCAAGTGAAACAAGAATACATTGTCCTTTTATCCTGGCTAGGAAGAGATATTCAGAAAGCCAAAGGCAGAATCAATCTAAGTTATGCGGTTTTCTGTAAGCGGCATAGTTTAGACTGGTATGGACACAAGCGGCTTCTGGTTTCTTTCATCAGTCCACACGATCATTTTAAAACCATCTCCATATCCTATCTTTTCTTTCACCATTTCTTTCTATTCAGAAGTGTGTCTGGCATGACAGTTGTTTTCTGGCAGTGGTTGATGAAGGTTTGTTTGCATCCCAGTGGACATGTAAGAGTTAGGGTCAGGCTGACATGAATAGAATGCTGCATGGCAATATTTGCAGCTGTGTGCTACTCTCCTGTTGAGCACTGGAGCAGCAGCAATTAAGATTCAGGCCAGTGCCTTTAGAGAATAATGGTCCTGGTTACTTGAAAATATTAGAATAATTCAACTTTCTGCAGTTGCTAAGCAGGAAAAAAAGTAAACAGGGAAGAATAAGTGCAGGGAGTGGTGTTTTTGAACTGGCATAGTCAAGAAGGGCTATCAAAAAAAAAGATCCCTGGAAATCATGTTTGGATGAGTCTTCAATTCCATCTCCCTGCATGGAGCAGGATTTTCCTTCGCAAAAGCCCTTCTAGCTTTAAATCATCTACCCTTGTTCTACTGTGCCAAAGACCTCCCTCAGAGGATAATTTCATCGTTTGTGTGCCCCTGCTGTAGAGATTTGCTTCTAAAGTTCAGGGTATAATTTTTCTCTGTTATGATCCAATCTATTTCTCCAATCTCATTGGCTTCCATTGGAGCTGTTAGTGCTGTTATGCTCAGCATATCCAGCCATAATTAATGCTCACTAGGTTATTCCCAGTCACTGAAAATTCCATCAAATCGCTATTTCCCGTCCTACCAGAAAATCATCCTATTTTCATTTCAGTGGCAACTTGCAATTATATGCATGGATTCACAGGTTTTAAGGCAGAAGGGAACACTCTTTCAATCCATTTTGAACACTTGATCATGGTTTTTCATTGAGTAATTCTGGCAATGGAGGATACTTATTCTTTCTTTCTTTATAAGAGCACATGATAAAGCCCCAAAACTTCTGGTTGTACCAGAGCATGTTTTTTTAGAAAGTTGTTAATAGCTGATTTGAGGTTCTCAACTGATGAGGCATTTACCAGTTCCTGTGATAAGGTGTCCCAAGGATTTGTTGTCCTTGCCATTAACTTGTATTTTCTTTGTAGTTGGAAATCTTTTGACTTCATTTTTCAGCCATTAGATCTTATAATGCCTTGGTCTGTTAGATCAGGGGTGGGCAGCTATTTTGGGCGGAGGGCTGCTTACTGAGTTTTGGCAAGCCATCGAGGGTTGCATGACAGGCAGCCAGGAGCAGATAAATATTCATTTGCTAAAATTTTTAGGGGCCCTGTGGGCCGGATAGAATGGCCTGGTGGGCTGCATCCAGCCTGCAGGCCACATTTTGCCTACCCCTGTGCTAGATGAGAGAGCTCCACTAGTATCAGATATGAGAAAAATTGACTAAATTCAAAGGTCCCAAAGAGTCATAGGACTCTAAATGCAAACAAGGGTGTGAACTTTTCCTCTACCAGCTATTCCTGTTAAGATTTGTGAGTGACACATATTTTTTTCACCACGTTGAAAAGAAATGAAGGGAACAGAACAGGAGGTAGGAGCAGAGTGGGCCTGATCTCTCCCTGCTTCTCTGGAATGGTTTTGGAGAGTGAACTAAATTGGAGGAATTCAACTTTGTAAAGCATATCCAAAAGTTAGCAGGTCATTCCCACTATGCTGTAGCATCAGTAGAGAACTTTGAGTTTCTTCCAGAGGTTTGAATGTGGGAGGAGAGAGGGCTGAATGGCAGGTCTAATGAAAACTAGTCACAGTTCTGTACTGAACTTTTATAGCACATCTCTTGGGTTATGTACTGTATTTTAATATGTGACTTATTGATTTTTAGAACAATGTCACAAAATGCATGATGAACGATGGACAAACAAAATTAAAGTCTTTGCAATTTTTCCTGGACTCTTCCACATCCCTGGTACGTACTGTTTCTCTTGGGTTGAGTGTGCCAGTCATATCCATATCTGTTTCCTTTGGCTAGGGGAGAAGTTGAGCCCATGAAATACTTCAATTGCCTTTCTCTGCTTAATAAGATGTTCATATACAATCAACTTCTTCAGCTTCTTGGCTTAATTTTGGTTCATGGTAAGATATTATTATGCCATGAGGAATATCTGCTCTTGTGCCCCCACGCCCCAACTCCCACCAGCTTTTAATACACTTGGGCTTGAACTAAAAATACTGCATCTAAGCATTCCTGAGGCTCGGGACGAATTGAAATAGTCTCAGTCACAATGGTATGAAACGCTCCTGAAGGGGGGTCAGCCTGAAGTGCTATTGTTCTCCACCAGTCTCTGGCAAGTATGTGGTTCATTGGATACCAATGGCAGCTTGTATAAGTTTAAACCACCTAAAGACTACCTAAAATTATCCTGGGATCAGGCCTGTTGAAAATACCAGAGGAACTAGGGAACCATAATTTCTTCTCATCTCAGTCAGAGCAGATCTCAGTACAGAAGAGAATCTTAGGGCACAAGTCTAAAGCGGCAAGCCAGTTTTCTGAAAGGAAGAAAATGTACTTTGTTACTGTGCAGAATTCCTTCAAGTTCTGACCATGTTGCAACTAAACCCAAGGTCAGAGGGAAGATTGGACCTCTCTCTAACGCTGCAGCAAAGGTGGCTACATGGAGTTCTCCTGTGTGGTCTGCTGCAATTCACACCTTTGTTACATAGGTGCAACCTCTGCAGATGCCAGACTGCAGTATGGCTGTTTGCACCAGGATGGAGCAATGCACTCCAGAAACTCTTCAGGTAGTACTAGAAGTGAAGGAACTACAATCCGTTCTGTTGTATGGACTTGAGGGAAGGGGGTTTGTCTCCTGGCAAGCTGGCAATAGAGCTGTCAGCTAAACAGAGCCTGGGTGCATTCTCATCACAATGGGGAGCCTTTTCTCCAAGTGCAGCGTACTCTCACAGCAAGGATACAGAAAGGGCTTGGCTCCTTGTAGAGTGCTGGCACAAACAGCTCCCTGAAACACTGGCAAGTTTTAAAGTTTTGTCAGATGGGAACAGTGGTGGAGAAAGGAAAAGTGAAAGCAGATGTTTTCCCTTACAGTTTCTTCATATTCATGCAAGAGGGGAAAAAAATAGACAATAAAAATGTCATAATCCCTGATCCCTATGACTTAGAATTACTCCATGAAACCTAGTGTTGTAAATCCTCACTTCCATCTCTGCAGCTGTGGGTTCTGAAGGGGTAGGGCCATTGTGGCACTTGAGGAGTATGTGTTTTCACATGTTTGTGAGTATAATCTGGAGGAGGAAATAATTCTAGAGTTAAAAGCTGTTACACTGCTATAGGATCTGCTGCACGTAGAATTTCTTTGGTGATATATCAGTAAGAGTGTGCTGATAGTGATTAGTGCAATTGGAAATCTTGGGTGTTGTCTATGATTGCAGTGTCTATGATTGCAGTTGTCTATGATCGGCCTCTTGAAGGCTCAGATCAAGTGTAGACACACCTGAACTAGCCTTAAGCAGTTAACAGCATCTCATGTAAGTCTAGCAACCTGTGCTGAGCTCTGTGCTGCCATAGCTAGACTGTTAACAGTCTGTGAGCTAAGCTGGTTGAGTCTACTCAGCTCACTGCAAAGCAGATGACCCTTTATTCTAAATGGCTTTGGTAACAAATGGTAAAAGACTAGATAGATCAAGAAAATTTTGAATTCAGTGAATTCACTTTTCACATCATAAAGCCTGCACACCATATTCTGAATTCAGACACCTAAACAATACTGAAGAGTGCAAGGCAACCATATTCAAGAATATATATGTGAATGCCTGTGTGTCTCAAGTCAGAAAGAAATTTAGACAGAAAGGTTGCTTGCAGACGTTAAAAAAACTGTCCAAAACGGTGCTTTACTTCAAACTTGGTGTGCTCCTGTGCCAAGTCCAACGCGTGCCCAGAAGAGGCGTCATGTTAGTTGGACCTGGCTCACCCAACATCTGTATAAATTGGTCACTTTAGTGGGGGGGTTTTTTAGCACTTTTATCTAATAGCTGATTGAATCAGCTTTAGATAAAAACCCCCAAAAGCCCCACTGAAGCGCCCAATCTATACACATTCTGCAGAGCTGGGTCAAAGTAACATGCTGCTTCTTCCTTTAAAGGGCATTTTTTTAGACATCTGCAAACGGCCAAAATGTCTAGGCCTAGGGAAATCTGTGTTTGTAAAGCACAAGAACTTATAGTGTGATTACACTATAGGAAGCGGAGTGTCTTTCTTGACCATACCTACCTTACATAAACATATTTCCTCACGTACCTGCAATTCAGGTGAGATAGGAAGTAAAAGCAGTCCATAATCTGATAAGAATTATAACAACATACCATTTTCTCTTCTTTGGCTTCTGTAGAGGGAGTTGGGCCTGAGCCACTAGTTTGGTTGTGGATTGGAGTTTTTCCTCAGATACAAAGGTCACTTAGATATCCTAGGGGCCTGTTTTTGATTTCAGGAATACAAGCCAATTAGGGCAAGTATTTTAGTATTCAGTACATGGTATAAGTCACTACTACTACTATTAATCAGTAACTAGGAGCGTAGAATGGATAGAGTAGTGCTGTGTTTCTCAAATTTGGGTAATGTATTCCCATGGATGTGCAGTGAACTTCTAGAAGGTGTGGGAGGGGAAGGAATAGGAAATTGGAAGAGGGGAAAGGAGGAAATGAAAATGGAGGCAAAGGAAGGAAAAAAGAAAACAACAACAACTGTACCATATATTTTGGATTGTTGAATGGGTTACTATGTGGTTGTAGTGACAAAATATTAACTATTCTGCAACAGAATCATAGTACACATGGCTGTGTAAGAAACTTTAAAAAGTTTGGGAACCAGTAGTTTGGGAGCTAGTGGACTGGACATTAGACTGGTATTCAGGAGACTTGAGTTCAGTTTCTAGGTTAGCTATAGACTTTCTTGTGTCCTTAAACAAGCTACTTTACCTAGCATATGTCTCATAGTTTCATAGATTTAGGGTCGGAAGGGACCTAGTAGATCTTCTAGCCCGACCCCCCGCCAGGGCGGAAGAACAACAAAACCCCAAAACAAAAACGGGACTCAAATGAGTCCAGCCAGGTAGGCATCCAGCCTCTTCTTAAAGACCCCCAGGGTAGGGGCCAGCACCACTTCCCTTGGAAGTTGGTTCCAGCTCCTAGCCGCCCTAACTGTGAAGTAGTTTTTGCGGATGTCCAATCTATACCTCCTCTCCATCAACTTGTGCCCATTACTCCTTGTTATGCCAGCGGGCGCTAGGGAAAACAGCGTCTCCCCCAAACCCTTCTGGTCCCCCCTAGTGAGTTTATAGACGGTCTCCCAATGCCATGAGGTGCTATGACATTAAAATCCATTAACAGTTGTACAGTGTTCAGATATTATAGTCACGGGGAGCTGCATAAGTCCCTAGCTAGAATGACTGGCTTTTTAAAAGTAATTTTTATATATATGTCCTAAATTTGGTGATTTGAATTAAAGCTATGGCTGACAGAGCACTTTTGAACATGCTCTGTGGGGCAGGCAAGTGTGCGCATGTGAGAATTCCAGGGGAGACAGATGAGTCTTAGTAGAACTAGGGGCTTTATTGTGCGTGCTTCTGCTTCTGTCCCTACACTAGTATAGTACTTTTAAAGCCATTAATAAAGGCTTTTATTAGTTTGGAAACTGTCCTTGTTCTGCAGAGGCTTTTGTTTGAGAGTGTTTGTTTTCTTCTCCTCCCCTTGATAGGTTTTGTTTTAGGACAGAGTAGAAGGACTCCTCCAGGATTCAAAAATATTCATGCTGCGATGCAAGTACTGGGAGAAGAGAAGAGTTTGCTGTGGCAACCTGATTAGCTGGGGTGAAATGGTGGTGAGAAAGAGAGTAAAAGAGCACAATGTTCTTTTCTTTTTATGGAAAGTGATATATCACTGTAGACCACAGTAATCCAAGGTCTGCTGTTTGCTACTTAGTGATTTGCAGACAGGCTCCATTTGTGCTGCACTGACCATTTATGCAGCTGTGGTGGACCTGGGGATGTCAATTAATCATGATATATGCTATGAGTATACCTTATGCGAGATGAAATCCATCATCCAATTAAGTTTCAATGTATGTAGATGAACTTTATATTGTATGAGTATACATTTGTACTTAATATAGTAGTTCTTACTCTACCTGGGCTGTTATGGGACAGCAAAGAATTTTGGAAACACTGACCAATCCATCCTTGATGGTATTATACCTATTTTAGAGATGGAGAAAATGAAGATTACATTTAAATATTTATAATTTATTTTAATTATTGAGTGCTGTACAGACACAGAAGAAAGTAAAGTCACTGATCCAAAGTGTTATCTGTGTAGACAAGGACAGAAGATGCCAACGTCCATGTCAACCATGATTGATCCAGTAGGCTCACCTTCACTCAGTCAGCCTCATGGTTTCAAGGCTCTCTTGGGATATGTCTCTGCTATAGCCCAGTTGAGCATGTCTGAGCTATCTAATCCAGTTAACTTGAGTAACAACAGCAGTCAAGTTGCAACAGCATGAGATTCAGTTCAGGTTGTACAAGCCCATTAGGGTCCCTAGGTGCATACCTGGGTTGCTAGTCCATAAGGAAGCTTGGGCCACTGCACCTACAGTGCTATGGCTTCCCAGACTTGGGTAGATTGAAACTACCTGTACTGCAGTCACACCTCCTGATTCCAGGAGACATGCCATATAGGAGACATACCATATAGGAGACATACCATAACAATAAATGGCCTCACTTGTTCTTGGTAGTGTTGAGGTGATGATGTAGCCATGATGGTGCAGGAAATATACAAGAGGCAAGAGCTTTTGTGGGTGATATCTAGGGATCTGGGTTTTCCATTCACCATGCAAAAACATGGTAGAACCTGGACTTCCTCATTTTAAGGAGAAAAACCTGGATTTTCTCCTTTAAAAGAGAAAAATGCAAGAAACAGTGGGTTTCCTCTGGCAGAGTTCCAGCCTTCAAGGAGCTGAGGGGAGCGGGAGGAGGGCAGTCAGATAGGGGGTACTATATGCATATGCACATGGCTGCCAGGCAGCTTGGAGAGCAGCTCCCTCAGGTAAGTCTGGCGGGGTGGGGGCAGGGGGAGAAATAAGGCTCCCATAGTGATGGAAGGCTTTGGGGCAGGGCTGGGGCTGCCCAGCCCAGGCAATGCTTGGGGCCCAAGGGCTGGAATATGTGGTTGCAGAGCCTGGGCAGGAAGTGGGATGGGGGCACGGGCGGCTGATCTGGGGGGGTGGAGGAGACTGTTTCCCTGCTGCTATGTGTACACCTTGGGCGGCATGGTGGACACGTGCCCCCCAGATCTGTGTGCAGGCCAGAGAGGGGTGTGGGCTGCCCACTGCCCTGGTGCTCTCTCCCTGGGGCCTCTGCAGCCCAGTCGGCAGGACCTGGTGTAGCAGGGCAAAGTGGGGCCGGGTGGGGAAGTTTGGTACTGTTGCAAAGACCCGTGCTGCCCTAGTGAACTGCCCCTGCCTGCCTGGCAATCTGTGCTGCCACCCCCGCTGCTGCCGGGTGGGCAGGGGGCAACTCGCCACGCGAGATGGAGTTTGCAGCAACGACACTGAGCTTCCCTGCCCAGCCCTGCTCTGCTCTGCTATGTCAGATGCCGCTCACTGGGCCGCAGAGGGCCCAGGGGAAGAGAAGCAGGGCAGGGAGCCCAAGCCGAAGCCTGCAGCAGGCAGCCTGGACCCACCCGCTCCTTGGGCTCTGCTCTGGCCGTGCAGCCTGGTGGGGAGGCAGAGCCGGGCTTCATGCTCTGCTCCACCTCAGCAGCTGTCACCTCCTGTGGGTGACAGCTGGGGCTCAGGTGCTGCTGAGTGCTGGCAGAGGGCTGTGGACCCAGGTCCCCGGTCCCATAGCACTGGCAGCTGGGGGCCCCCTCTGGCAGGGTTGGGGGGTAGGGTGGCCAACATAGAGGACATTCTGGTTTTCTGCTACTCTGTCCTCTACTGATATGAAACCTGATGCCTTTATGTCCTCTATTTTTCTCTTCAAGATATAAAGGCATTTGGTTTCATATCATTCCACGACAGAGGACAACCAGCCTTTGTCCTCTATGATGGCCACCCTATTGGGGGGGGCTGTGGGTGGGGAGTGAAGTTGGCACAAGCAGCGGTTGGGGCCTGTCTGTGCGTGGAGTGAGGGGTTTTGGGGATTTTAATCAGAGAGTTTGTGGGGTTTTTTTAAATCAAACAATTGTGATTTTTTAATAGAGAAAGTTAGGATCCCTGGTGATATCTCTTGTGGAACCAGCTGCACATGGCTAGGACCGACTTAGGCAGGCTTTCAGAGATATCACCAGGGATTCTGTTTTTTTCTGTTTAAAAATTTCAAATACACTGATTAAAAAAAACCAAACTCAAACTCTTGGATTCCTTCCCAAGCTCCAACCCCTTTCTCTCTTAGGAAGGTGGAGGTAGGGGGAGGTGCTGGGTTTTCCATTTGTTGGGATGCAGGGAATAGAGGGGAGGGGCTTGTGAGACTTTCCCTATTATAAGCCAGAGTTCAGTAATTTGATCTATATTTGGGCATCAAAATATACAGTGTGACTTTTTTCCATAGGAGCTGAGCAACTGTAGTGACTTCAACCACAGACTTTTCCCATGCCTTAGATCTCAGTGTAGGTGCTAAAAAAATAGTCTTCTACAGGGACTTCTTAGACCCTGACAGTAGCAGGGGGCAAAAGGGAGCCAGTTTAATTTTCTTCACTATAAGTGGTTCAACTTCTTAGATTTGGTTGGAGGAAGCGGTTGCAAGAGTGGATTTTTTTCCTCTCCCACTGTCTGATGAGTGTGGACTCTGCTCCTGTCCTTGAACTCTGTATACCTCCACCCCACCTATCCCCTTTGGCTGCCAGCTAAGCTATGCTGAGCAGGGGGACAGGCTCTGGGGGAGGACAGTGACAAGATACAGCTGCTAGCTGCTTCTTAGCAACTGTGAGCAGTCCTAGCTACCAGAAGCAAATCTGTCTGGGGCTGGACAGATGGTACTGTACTCTGCATCTTTTCATCTGGCGATGGAACTGCTGCTTCGGTGGGCACCTCTCCACCCTGGATACCTTTTGCAAACAAACCCCGAATGATACGAAATAAGTGGAAAGTCTAGGCTGATGAGAGAATCTGGAATTGGCTGTTGCTACTTGGAATATTTTTGGTGGTGCTTAATGTTGTGCGTCTCCCAAAGCAGTTCAAAAACAGAGACCCAGAGTCAGGGTTCTCTGTTCTCCCTCTTCAGCAACTTGTGCTGGCATTGAGGACGCATAAATTGGTGGGTTTCCCTGTCAGGGTAACCTCCTTGTAGGAGGAGGATTCCTTGACATAAAGCTGATGAAGCAAGCCTACTTTACTTATCTTCCCAAATGCACTGTATAAATTGGGGCAAACAAAGTACTGGACGATGAATGTAGGTGGGGGCCTAGGCTGAACTATGCTCTGTGCTGCTGGAAAGATTCATGAGTTATAGCTCCAAGGGAGTATAAATTAGCCCTGGGACTTCTCTGAGCTATGATGGTTATGGTGCTGGTCCTGGAATCCAAAGGTGACATAAAGTTGCTCCTTTTATGGGAAGATAGAGAATTGTATCCTTCAGCAAAGAGAATTCAAGGTCCCCAAAGGCTTGAAATCACAGTGGACATAATCTATGGAGTGAGAGGTTTGTGGAGGTGTGAGGGGTGGTGGTTAGGTAAGGAAGTGCAGCAGCAGCATCCATAATCATTTGCCATTATTCAAAATGGTCACAGAGGAAATGGAGCAATGACAGTTTTTTTTCCCCACATAATTGGCCCCTTGTAAGAATTCTCTTACATTTTCTGAGCAATTTCTATAGCCCCTATAAAATGTCTACACCGCTTTTTGTTCCTTTTTTTCTACACAAAGGAAATAGAAAGCACCCATGAGACTTTATTGGAAATACTGCATGTATTCTGGGAACCAGAAAGGGAAAAGAGCTAGTTAAAGCAGTGACAATATTGGCACAAGAACAAGCGGGCATAAGTTGCTCACAGATATATATATATGGGAGACAGATAGAGTGTTTCTAGTCATCAGAGGGGTGAGGTTCTGGAACAGACTTCCCATAAAGGTAGTAGGATGATCATCCAGGTAGTTTTAGGGTGGAGCACGATAAACTTATGAAGTAGATTATATGATGTGGTTGCCTGCAATACAACAAGGGCTGGACTCTGACCCAGGAAGTCCCTTCTAGCCTCACATCCTGCATGACCATGAAGCAGATATCAGTGTAAGCCTTTGCCAAATGCTGGTGCAAGAGCAGGCTTATGTTTCATCCACTAGAACACAGGAATGTATTGAGGCATAGTTACGGGATAGAAACTTGGGCTGAGGCAAATTTTTGCATATTCTTGAGGCAGAGAGCCCAAGCAGTCATGACTGATACAGATGTGTGCTGGAGTGTGGCAGCTCTTTTCCATTCTTCACTTCTCTCTCCGAACAGCCCCTTCACTGTCAGGCTAAGGAAGTAAAGGTGTCCTTGGCAGACAGCATCTTAGCCTTTTCTGCTTTGTAGGCAGCATAAGCCTGCAGTATGGGTTTCTGGTGGTTACTTCAGATCGCGGTTTGTTTATTTTTGGAAGAAGCAGAACCAGGAGCTGATCGCTTTGTGGTTGATCATGCTCCCTGGCTGGAATTGGGGAACGTATCTTGCATTTTATGGCTCACTTGTGTCCTAGCACTTGATTGGAACAAAATGTGGTCCCTGCCTCATATCCACTGACGCTGCAGTCAAGCTGTGCGCATTTTGTTCCTGGCTCAGGCTGGGAACAGCCTCTGGGTTTAACCCATAACTTCAAACATCTTTCCGGGTGTGCCTGTCACTTGAAATCCCTCATGTTCCATTATGAACTGCAAATATGCCTAAAAATGTTGGCAAAGTGATTTTAAGCTGCTGATAGAAACCTGAACAGAGCCACTGCCCTTTCGTTTCTGATCTGGCATTTTGTGGCACACCTGCCAAAAATGTTGCCCCCCACTGGTATAGTTCCTGTATAGAATTCTGTCTTTCTGTATGGATGATTCAACAGAGGATGAAGCTGCACTAGTCTGTACTTGTTTCATGGGAAAATGCTATGGTTTACCTTTTTGGCAGTTCATTATTATATGGTATTCAGGACTTAACACATCTTTAGCAGCCAAGCTGTCAGAACTGAATTGCAGAGAGGGATAAAGTGTATATCCAGAGGGGTGGCATCAAGTTTCCTTGCTGCTTGCCAAACAAACAATGTTGCAGCCATGAGTGGTCCAGCTTTGTGTGTATCGGGGTATTTCTTTCTGTTTTCATTGCACAAGGCAGAGAATGAGCTATGGAATGAATAATTCACTTGGGGCCTTCATTCAGCTGTTAATCCAAGGGTGTTTGCCAGTGATCTAATTCTTCCTCGTATCCCTAGGACAATAGGGAGGGTGGTGGATGGCTTGCTAAAGATGAGACGTTACAGCATTTTTATTCTTGCCACATGATGATACATGGCTGCATTGTCTATGAGTAGGTGCTTAGTTAACAATAGCTTTTCTCTGGGGGAATCGTTTTTTTCTTTCTGTTTTCAGTAGTCTCTGTTCTTCTTCAGCCTTTTATGTTGGTTTTTTTTTTTTTTGCTAATTGGGGCATCCTGTTAACTGGAAAGAGAGTATCTTTAATACTGCTGCCCTCTAATGGTGAAGTGTATCTATGACCATTGTTATGTATTATTCAATGAAAAATTCATCTAGCCGGTGAGTTTTCAAGCATTTTTAGAGTACAAGGCACATCTTTTGTAGAAAGTACTGAAGAACAATTTTCTTTCCCTTTTGTGGTACTGAGGACCTCTTTCCTTCCTCACAATGGCACAGATCTCTTCCCTTCCCCCCTCAAGCTTGCCATCAGTTAGCATCCGCATACCAACCGAAGTACAGCAGCTGCCTGTTTGATGTATATTAACAACCTTTTTGTGGAGTTTAGAAGGGTGGACCAAGGAATAAAGTCAGCACCTGGAGCTCAATCAGCACTCAGCTGGCCCCAATAGACTTGCCGACCACCGTTTTGAGATTCACAGCATCTTGGAGAGAATTCAGACAGATCTGTTTGTGAAACACTTTATTGCACTAGCTGAATCACATTGTGTCAACTTCTAGTTTACTACCAGACGTGTACTAATGCCTGCTCTATTCTCAGAAAGCTATCAGTGGCCTGCCCCAGTTGTTGACTTAAAGGGATTATGCTTTTTTCCAAGCAGAGCCCACACAGCTCATTGCTGAAGAGTTTGAGGCTGTTATCTGTGAGTAAGGTACAGCGTGTTACACTGTCCAGAACACTTGCACAAACAGGTTCCGCAGGAACACCCACCAAACAGTAAAGCTTTGAAATGGCCTGAAGGTATACTGACTGATTTGTGGAAGAACAATAGAAAAAGAAAGAGAACTAGAGACATCTGCAGACTTAAAGTTAATGATTGGTAGAGCATGGAAGACGGTAGTGAACTTAGTCCATTCCTCTAGCAATTAATCTAGCATCTCAGTGGGGAACAAAGGTCACATGTTGACAGGGAAAATGGAAGGTGAATTATGGTTAAGGACTGAAGAGGACTTTTTTTCTCTTCTCGTCTGAAAGTTATGAAACTAAATTCTATGGATCTGATTCTAACTTCATTTAGATTCTTCCGACATCTTGACTTCAGTGATACCGCTGCCTTATTTACTCTAATACCAATCAGAACCCGGGCAACTTAATCAACTTTTGGAAAGATTGGGTAGTATTGTTTTCATTGCATATCATGCTCTTTGATGTGCCGTCTTCTACCTCTCTTTCTCTCAGAAAGAACAAATTCAGATGTTTATGTATAAAACCTACTTTAGGCCCAGGTTTATACATTTTGGAGAGTTCAGGCAGAAATCCTGGCCTTGCTGAAAGTCGGTGAGAGTTTTGCCATTGACTTGAACTGCCACAGAATTTCACCCCTAGTGTTTTTGTTGCTTTCAGCTTTCCAGCTGGACTGAAGGGCTGTCACAAGATTCCTAGGCGGAAATAGGAATTTTGAATCTCAAAAGCAAGCTTTTTACTATTGTAAACATTTTTGTGGAAAACGATAAGAAGAATCCCACATCAGCAGAAGTCACATGTTTTGCTAGCTTTGCCTTTAAAGGGGGCGTGGGGGAAATTCTATTTCTGTAAAGACTGGATCCAAAATGAAATGCTACAGATGTGTAGAAACTTATAAGCCTGTGTAAGACTCACCAGGAACAGAAGATTTTTTAAGATCAGAATGGCAAGGTCTAAGACAAGCCTGAAAATGCTGATTAATCAATTTTCCTGTCATCTAATCCAGGCAGCATTTGGCTTGAAAGGAATCCACAGTGTATAATCAACTCATTATAGAAGCCATTTGAATCAATGTTGGGCATGCAGAATGGTGGAATACAATGCTATAAAAGGGATCTTTTTCTGAAGTGCCATTACAGGTTGGTGTCACCTATTGAAATAGGAACCACACGAGTTAAGTCTTTCTACGTACAATCTCATTAAGCATGAAAACACCACTTTTTTTGGGTGGTCTGTGTAAGGGGTGTCACTCAGATTCCCCAGGCCATTCTGGCACAGAAGAGGGAATGTTCAGTTGCTGTTTAATTAATTAATTCTAGACTTGGAAGCCAGGAATATAAACCAACATTTTTTCTTAGTTGTGCTAGACCAGTGAAAACAACAACCTTAAAATATTATGGCCTTTTCTACCCATACAAGTTGCACCAGCCTTAGTTTTGCTTGTGCCTGAAAAATTCAACGGCACAAGATAACTGCTTTGCATCCGCAAAGTTTGCTTTGAAGGTGTGATTTTTTTTTTTTTTTTAATGGAAGGTGTGATTTATAAACCAATATAGTTAGTTTACTTGTATGTCAACCAAACGTAAAGCCTTGTCTTGAGAAAGTTGCACTGGTTTATCTAAATGCTCAAAGTGATGCAAATCTCCTTGTAGACAAGTGTTTTGGTTTAGCTTTAGCTGATTCGGAGCAGGTTTAAAGTTAACTAAAATAAGCCATGCATAACTTGAAATATGAGTGTCTACATAGAGCTTTGTCCTGTTTTAACAAAAATGGTACGAATGTATGTGGAGGGCAGGGCCTTATGCTGGTGCGAGTGTATTGACCTGGGTGTAAATCAAAGTAGAATTTGGCCCAAGGCTCTATCTTTGTGCCCTCACAGAGGCCTTTGAAGGCAGATGTAAAGTCAAAGTTTAATCTCGTTTGGCCTAACCCTGTCCTCTTCACCCTAAAAAAAGAAAAAACAACAGCCCATTGAAGCCAGAGGATTTTCTCTCATGGGGAAGGTGGTGGGGAGAGGAGGGTGGCAGAGTGAAGAGGGCTTGTCCCTTTCTTCTCTTTAAAAAAAGGAAATGCACGTGTCCAGAGCAGTGCTTCGAGAATAATGTGCTTAGCTTAGTCAGAGACCACCAGCAAATGTTTTATAGAGGCTTGCCAAGATTCTGGTGGCCGTAATTAGCTGCACACAAACGGGGCATGAGACGGCCTACTGGCCTTCCCTCACTTTACCCATGGAAGGGGGACGGGTGAGACTTCCCTGCTGCTGTTCAGCTGTTGGTTAACAGAAAAGCTGTTTTCTATTTGGACTCATGCTGGCGCTGGCGGAACAACCCCTTCTGCAGCTGTATCGTGTTACATGCTATTATGCAACACATCCTCTTACCAACAATGACAAGAGCAATGTAAATCATGCAATCTAAAGGCTATAATTAAGAGGGGAAAGTGCATATTTTGCATTCAGAGACCTACGACCAATTCAGATGAGCTGAACTAGCAAATCTCTTGGCATAGTCTTTAATGAGGAAAACTTCTCAAGTAAACTAAACCTTGGCTGCTTTGCCGTGTTGGGCCAGCACAGTGTGGTGTGTTTTGACCACGACTGTCAAGCTTTGATCTTGGGCAGTTGTTTCCTGGCACAACAGGGATAGGAATTACACCTTGAATGTAACAGGTGCACCTGCAGTCTTAGAACTTTATACAGATTTCAAGTGCCCACAATTCAGAGTGCTCTGGATGGCGGTGCTCATTCAGGCCCATCTCAAATGAATGGCGGCCTGGTGATGGGAAGTAGCAGTGCCTCTACTCTTATAAGATTGCTCTAAGACCAATTTGTCCACACAAAAAGATTTCCCAGGCTTGGTGCTGCTCCCCCTATTTCCTCCCCCCCCTTTTTAAGTCTGTTTGTGGCTCCCTGCAGTGTGAAGATATTGTGGATGCTAAATACCGCTTTAGGGGATGTTGAATCCTATGTGAGATTGTGGAGAGGTTTTAAAAGCTTTAGGGGAAGGGGTTTCCCCCTGCTTATTTTATAACCTTAAGATCTGGTATTTCTGTCTTTTTTTTTTTTTTCTCCCTGGGGAATCCAGTGAAATCTATTAGCTGCTCACTCAGTCTTCTTTCAAGGGGCATACTATTGAATACTTAACAAAGCAAGCTTCTCTTTCAGCTGATTGTTAGGTCTTACTTAACCATCAGTTCATTTTAAAACTAAAAGGCCTGATTCTTCTTTAATTCATTCTTTAAGTGTTAACAGATGAAATTCCATGAGTACCAATGGACTTATTTCTGTTTTACACCACGGGGACATCAGCCCTCAGGCCCCCTCTTCCGAGTTTTAAATGAAAATGGCCTCCATTCCCAAGTCAGTCCCATAGTGCTGCTGTTAGTAACTGTGAAATCATGTACCTACCTGCTGCCCCGGGCGGCTTCCAGAAAAAAACAAAACTTCAGTTTTGAATGTAAAATATGGGGAAGACAAGTCAGCAGAAGACTGTGGCCTAGCAGAGTAGGAAGTGCTACTGCTGTTTAAATTCTGATGGTTCCACGCTTCTGTGTTTAATCTAGCATTTCCCCACCCTTTTTCTGCTAGTTTCTTCTTTGCTCTTCAGGTTACCTTCTTGACACACCACTGAAGGCCAAACTGATGAGGGTTACTCTACTTCATTAATGACGCTCACATCTCACCAATTTGTGTACGATGAGCTGTACCTCACCTCACCCCTGAAACAGGACAAGTGGCCAACTTTATCAGAAACATTTTGCAAACCACAGAACTTGGGGATTAAAGATGTACTTGCTTGCAGTTACAGAGGGAATGTGTTATTCTATTGCTGACCCAACAAGCCCTTTCACTCTGCCCTATGTTCATACCTACCCTTGCCATGGGTTTATCTAACTGAAAATTCAGGGAGTTCAGCAAACGAAAGGAGGAAACCTGCATTGTTATCTAGTTAGTACCACCCTTTCTTTGCCTTCACTCAGACTTCCTGCAGTTAAACCCCCATTCTCTTACCCTGATGTAAGGAAGTAGAGGAGACCTCTTGCAATTGGTAACAGCGGTTTGAATGGAGGGGCTAGGTGCAGGATGTTTCTGTTAGCAGGAGAGAGTGACAGTGAGAGTTGGGTGCTTCTTTGATGGAAACCTGTTTATTTACAAAGAAGATACAAAGTCCTGTTTCTCCAAATACAGTACAAATCACAGTTTGCTTACATTTCCAAGGTCTATCTCAGTCAGCATTTAGCCCCAAATCAAGTATCTATCAAGGGGCATATCTAAGGTGTGCAGTGGTACAGTCACACCCACCTTTGATTCCTGGTCCACCTAAAGTCTAAAATCAATTGCCTAGCAGTGGCCAGAGCATTTCTATTTAGGCAACAGTGGGGGAGACAACTGGCTTCAAGGATCGTTATCTAACTGATTCCTTGTAAACTCTTTGTGTTCGAATACTTGTTACGAAACTTTCACAATAAAAACAATGCTGCTGGAACAATTGGCCACACTAAAAATAAAACATGTCGGAGGTGGTTTAATTGATCACGATAAATTGAAATCTACCATGGTAAAAAGATGTCAATATGTATTTTCAGATGTGACTAACCTAGTGAAACAGCAATTTTTGGCACCATTTTGTGACGTGTGTTTAAGCAATGCATAATGCATACAAGCACCCTTTATTCCACAGGTGTTAATGATCCTCTCTGCTTTTTAATAGTTTTGGTTCCATTAATCAGTCTATGCTTTCTTCTGCAATTCTGCTGTCTGTTAGCTGCTCCTGGTAATGTACCTCCTGAACCTTTTCTCAGGTTTATATCCTGGGCTGGGCATGATATTTGCCAGATCTGTGTATAGGGTAGCAGAGAGGAACAGACTCAGGAGTAAGGCCAAGACTCTGTGTCATAGCCTGCTTCCTGGTGTCCCCCTCGCCGTCACAAGGGAGGGAAGTTGAATGCCTCAGTCCTATACAGATTTCTGCCTCTTCTCCACTATCCAAGTTGCACTCAGGTGATAACCCAGGGTGCCAACCACTTCTCTCTGCATAGGAGCCCCCCTACCTTTCACACTGCTCCTTTGGGAACAGGTAGCAATTGCACTTGACCAGAAGGGTACCCTGCTCCCTTGTACTATTCTATACCTGTGCATAGGGTCATCAATAGCTCTTGCAATACAGAAATAAAACTTTTTTGCAGCTGTTCACATAACTGGTGCAGCAACACTGACAGTATTTCCATGGAAAATGGACTTCCCCTGAGGCCTCGTCAAGTGTTTGATACTTCTCTAAAAATTGCATATTTACAGAGTTTGATGCTGACATCACCAACCTAGCAAATTTAGAGGAACGAATTGTATCTCTTGCGAGTGTATTTATGTGTCGACCTCCTCTCCCACCATGTTGATTATGTGACCAGTTTTTCTGTGTTGTCAGGAGCCAGTTTACTCAGATAGTCCTGTTCTTCAGTAGTCCTGACCTCATCCTCATCCCTGTGAAATCTGAATAGTCCTTTTGTCTACAAAGATCAAATTCAAAAGTTCTCTTCTCAAGTGGATTCTTGAAAAAAAAAATGTTTTTCTTGTTGTGTATTTTCTTTAAAGAAAGCTGATTTATGGTTGACACCAGAGAGAATAATACCTCTTTTATTATTATTTTAAGTAGAAACTCCCCCCCGCACTGTTTCAGTGTCCCACTTCCCAGATGAAGCTAGCTATCTTGCCTATTGACATTTCAGGAAAACTAAGTTATTCAGGCAGTTATAGAGTTTTGCTCCAGTTAGAGCTATGAGTTGAGAAGAAAGTACATTTCAGCTTTAAACCCAATTTTAAATAAGGTCTCGCCCACAGGCTCAAATGGTAAGGAAAGAGACTAGATGCAAAATGTTACACAAGAATCATTGCTACGTTTTGAGCTGCTTTTATATAGGCAATGCCTAAGAATTGCTTATTTGTAGAGTGCTACAGGTCTTGTCATGGATGAGGGTGGGGTACAAGCACAGAATAAAGTAGTGTCCTTGCCCTAAACTGCTTACACTTCAGATGTTCTGGCTTAATTAAAATTGATTTAAAAAAAAATTACCGGGCTGAATCGCACAAAACTCTGTGTAGACTTGTTTGTTGTTTGACAACTACTCTGGGGAAGTTAAACAGCTATAAGCTAGCTGTAAACCCACAGAATTGTGTTGACCTGGATTTGTGCTGGTTTAAGCTAACTGGGTTTTTGAACCTATTTCAATTAAAGTGGTGCAACTTCTGGGTATAAAGCTCATTTATTACCTGGTGTAGGGCAGGTATTGACTGAAGTGATGTGAAGTTGTACCAGAACAGAATGATAGCAGTTTGTATCCATTTTGCATAGATGGAGGAGCTGTTGTCAGCCAGAAAATGCTAAGCAGTTTAATCAGCGGGAGCTATGCCAAGGATCTGATTCAGGGCCACTTATCTCAGTGACTGAATATAATGGATGAAAGCCACACCTTGCCTAGTTAAATAGTACACCTAGTGCAGTCCTGTCCAGCAGTGATTGGGTAAGAAATGGCATTTGCTGGCATGTAATTCCAACTGTACAGGCTTTGTTCTGAGGCCTCACGCTGCAAGCTCGGGACACAAGCAAAGGGTGTGGTAATGTTATCCTGCTTCATAAGTAGCCTTCCTCATGGCCTTGCTACATTGCTGGAGTCTGCACGGTGGTGAGAGCAGTGGCTACTGTTCTTCTAGCCTTTGACAGCCTGTGCCCTGGAGCCAGTTGAGAGAGGGAAGTAATCTGTACCAGCAGAACAGCTAGCACAATCACTTTCCCCTGAAGGAAGGAAGAACTGGATTGGGGCTCTGAGTCACAAACTGGTTCTTGCTCTTGGGGCAGCCCAGCTACGTGCTGCACCTAACATTTCAGCCTTTCCAATTGCTCCATACAGCTATTACAGTATCCAGCCTCTTTTCTAGAGCATCATTCGACTATGGCTCCGAAAATAGGTTACTAATATTAAAGTGAAACTGATTGGAGCACTGGAACAAGACTCAGGAGCCTGGAGATCTGATCTCATCTCTGTTGCTGGCCTGTTGAGTGAGCCATGCCTCTGTTTCCCTTCCAGTAAAATGGGACCTCTTTTGAGGTTTAAAAATGAATTAACAGTGTATAAGAATGAGGTGTTATTTATTAATTATGATGGTGTTAGTAACTTAAATAAATGATGAGAAACAAGCTAGATATCTAAAAATGAGGCAGTTCACTTTTTGTATTGCTCTTGACATGGCTAGAATACTTTTGGATTCTCATGCACTAGTTCAAAGTGCAATGCTATAATACTTGTGGTGAAAACATTGCACAGAATTATTCAGAAGTGAGCTGTCTGTGTCAGAATAGGGATTGTGCCCTTCTCTGGAGCATTAGGATGTAGAAAACTGGCCCAGAATGTAACTGTTTTAGACACATGTGAAATGGAGACAGAGAAAGTTTTGGAAGACTCCATCGTGATTGTTAAGCCTGTGTAATGATGCTTGCAAGGGGCAGGAGAATGAAAGACAGTTGGGCAATTAAAGGAACAATACTTTACAGTGTAGTCCATTTTAATTAAAATGATTTAGCTCCAATGCTAATCAACCTTTTGAGGGAAGAGATTGGAAACATGCATCCTTTGTTTGAGGAGTTAGCGCTCTCTGGATCTGGTTATACCATATTAATGGAGGCTCTCGAGGGCACCTCTGAGAAGTAAAGCCTGTGCCAAGTCCAGAAAAGAGGCAGTGAAGCTGTCTTGGTGTCTTCCTCTGCTGCCACTCTCAAGTTCTCCATCTCCAGTGTGCTGGACAGTGGTGGAGGAGTGCCACCCCCTTGATGGATTTGCTGCCTCATTTCTGAGTGATGCAGGAGGGGGCAGATAGGTTTGTGCTTCGTGGCAGTACACTCAGCAGCACCAAGCAGTGTAAACCAGCCTGATGCATCCTTCAGCAACATCAGGGCTGAGCTGGCTCCAAAGTAACATATTTACTCATATAAAATATGACCCTGATTATAAGATAACCTCCCCCGCAATAACTAAGGGAAAAGGGTACAAGCCTAATTTTCTTATTAATCCCCCTCCTCTCTTCCTTCCTTCCCCCTTTCTTTTAAACCATCTTTTTCATCAATATACTCAATGCTGATCTGAACTGTGAATCATTGTTCAGTTTTTTTTATTTGGTTAAGGGAAGCAGACTAGAGGCCAGGGAAGTTTGAATAAGCCCCTCTGCCTTCTCTGTGAAACTGTTCTCCACAACTGCCAGTATTTTGGGCCTAACCTGTCTCATCTTGTCTCTAGCTAAATAAGTGTCATGACAACCCTGTGTAGAAAGGAGTGGACATACAGGGATTGTTTCATCTACCCCGAAGTACAGCCACCCTGGAGTAGTTTACAGCAGCTGTTAATAGGAGACAGCAACAACTAATGGTTGAATCAGAGCTGTTATTGCTCCTTTTCCCAAGACCTGAAGCTAGTGTGTGGATTCCTCTTATCATTTCAATGAATGTTGGATCAGGCCCTAATGCACTGAAATTAAATTGCAAATGGTTAAACTTCATTTAAACAGAGGGCTGGGGGCCAAGGAGAACCTGCTGGGTAGAGGTAAGCTCCTTTATGGAACTAGTTCGCTGGAACAATACCAGCCACCATCCAAGAACAGCTACATGTCACATCCCAAAATTAAAGGCACAGGCAAAGTCAGAAGGGATTCAGGGGACTCGTGTTTTGTGGACATGTGTGTTTTTGTGCAAGAGACAAGAAACAGAGAAGCAAGGAGGAGAAAGGGGCAGAGGAGAAGCTTGCCTTCTGAAAAAGCATGGGGGAATTTTGGCTGAGGACTGACTGAAATAAGGGGCTTGGCTCTGTGAGCAGGGAGACTGTCTTTTGTTGCTTGATCATGACTGTGCTCAGGGATGGCAGAATTTAGGAGATGCTCTGCAAAAGGCAAAAGGCGAGAGAATTAAAAGGAATAACTGAACCCACCTGCAATTTCTCCGCTGAATGGAAAGAACTCAGAACACCCCTGATTTTTTCGAAGTGTTCAGGTAACACTCGCCCAAATTCGCTGTGTGTTGGAATTTGGCTTGGACACCCTGGGCAGAGGGAGACATTTACAAGCTGTGTTAGCAAGAAAAAGCTTAATGTTGTGTATATTGGTGATATTTAAGATAATTAATAGCATAATAGCATGAATCTGAGGCTCTGATAATCGAGATTAATACCTCACTGGAATGTGTCTAAAGTTTCCTTGGGGACCCTATTGTGCTGTTGCACTTCAGTATGTATGCAGTGATACTGCATACTGGTAATTTGTGTTACCATGACACAGAAGGAGAGAAAGAGGCTAGGGCTCAGGAAGAACAACTCACCACAAGGACTTTTAAAGAGATGAAAATGCATACATTGATATCTTCTGTGACTCGTATAACATCTGCTTTGCTATGTGAAAAGAGCAAACTGAGTACTTGTGGAGATATTTAAAACATTTCAGCTTGAAAGGAGTGACAGTGTGTCTCTTGTAGATTTGTTCAGTCCTGGAAAACAGTGATGGGTTTCCATTCTGTGCCTTGAACTTCTGCTTGTCTCAGTTGCATTACCAGGTGGATTTGAGAGAACTAGTTGATCTCATATTTCTTCCCATTGATTTATGGCTTCTAAGCAACATGTACATGAAGTCAAAAAATACATTAACCATTCTCAAACATCTTTACAGATAAGAAATAACTATCCTGGTTATCAGGATACTGGCACATTGTGGATGGAGTGGGGCTCATGAAATGTTGAGTGGGAGAGAAGATCTTCAAGACAGTCAACTACCAGAATGTGGCTGATACTATGAAACGACCTGACAGTTTAGGTGCAGGTGATTTCAAGATCCCTTTTTTAAACGTATTGAATTTGCAAGGTTGTGCTTCACTGGAGTGTGATAACATTTAAGTTGTTAACTGAACAGCTGTTTAAAACGCTTCACTTCATGGAACATTTCATCTCGCCTTTCTCATGCATTGACTTGCAGAGAGTGTTGTGCACTGGAGAGGTGGTGGAAAACAAGGCTAAGGGCAAAGTGTGGAGGGTTAACAGTGTTAATACAGCATCATTCTTGTATTTGCTTGGATGAGAGAAATACGTATTACATCAGATGAAACATCTCATTCTGAATTAGGAAGTTCTTAGAAGTCTGGGTGGGAGACACTACAGCTATGCTGGAGTTATTGTGCTGCTAAAAGCTTCCTGCTTCCTTATTAGAATTTGTGAAGTGGTGACTCCCTTTCACAATTCTCAAGTTGGGTATCTAGAGAAAAAAATAATTTCATAGACTCATGGTGACTTGTAGCAGGTTAATACTGCCACCGATTGGCTAAAGCAAGATGGCACACAAACCGGGTGCTAACCAGAGAAGACCAGTGAATGACTCTGGATGTGGTTCCCTACATTCCACAAATCTGTTTTTTCCCTACCCATATCAAATAAACAGCCTATGAAATGACAGCCAATCAAAATGTTTCATTTCCATACAATCAAAACTTTTTGTTCCAGATATGATATTTAAAATGTTTATGCTATAAAAGATTTAAACCAAAAAACCCTCCTTTTAAAGTAAAAATTCTAAACGTTCTGTTTCAAAAACGCAGCAGCAGAATATTTTGACACTATTGAAATGCTTCACATCTTTGGAGATATTTGATATCAGATATCACATCCATTTTAAATGGAAATTCACCAGAATGTATACATCTCTCTTACACCTTTCAATTTGAACAAATCAACATTTTCTGACAGAAGGATATTCCACTGGAAAATTCTGGGCTAGCTTCAGAGGTGATTTTTGTATCTCAGTGCAAAGAGAAGCCTACAGCTTGCTTATCTTACCATGAGCATCTCCCTACCCAGAACACTGTAAAAGGTGCCTGTGGTCAGTCAGTTATCATTTCATCCCCTGCCCCATGCTCCTTTCCTGCTGGAAAACAAATAGACATAAACTACTGTGGGACTGAGAACCCCAGTGCCTTGGACACAAGAGTGAAAAAAGGAGAGGAAATCATTTTGGAGGGAGTTGGCAGAATGCATTTTCAGAGGGCCGGCAAATGTGATATAGCTGCCAAGGGGAGGCAGAGTTCCTTCTTTAAAGGTTCTGGTTGGAGCTGTAGTTGCAGCTCCATTTAAACTGCTGATGTTGCATTTGATCCCACATGCTTGAACAGAATACCTTTAAGATTTCTTGAGTCTGAATAGGTTGAGTACCATCTTTTTCTTTGATATACTTTCTGTGCGTAGACTATGTCATCCTTTCATGAAAGTGGGACCTTCCAGTCTAGCTAGCTTAGGTTCACAGGACCAGAGCAGACACCCTAGATCACCTTCACTGCATGCCCTTTTCCAGGTCTCTAGCCATGTAGAAACTCTAGTTTACAGTTTACCTCCCCACCAGCCTACAATACTTAAAAAACTAAATAAAGATTTTGCAAAAGTTCCAAGAAACAGCTACTCTATTTCAACCATCACAAGGCATGCACTTATCACACAACTGGACAAAACTGTACACATACCTTTTCATCTCTGTTTCCTTAACAAGAGGATCGGGGTGGTCAACCTGCACCACATGACCAAAGTGGCGCAGACAGCCTATGTCTGTGACACTGTAAGGTCCCGTGGTGTTTGCTAGTACGCCTAGCTCTTATGGACCTCTCAGGTCTCACCATCTTGTTCACAGACAGCCTATGTCTGTGACACTGTAAGGTCCTGTGGTGTTTGCTAGTATGCCTAGCTCTTATGGACCTCTCAGGTCTCACCATCTTGTTGGGATCTGGATAGGTTGGTGTTAAAGTATTTGTCTTGGAAGGCCTTCAGGGGGTTCTCTCCTACCATGTCTTTGGAAAAATAAATATGTTATCGGGAGTAAGAAGTTATGTCTTGCTTTCTCTGGGACCCTCCTTAATTTTCCTTGTCCAGTTTCCCAGTTCAGGGCTCCGCCTCCCTTACACCCCACCTTACGCCAACCTTAAGTTGTTATCTTCTGCTAACCTCTAAGGTGAGCCACGGTGGTAATTTTTGTCTTAGCTTTTTTACCTTAAAAGAAGAGGATGTGGACCTCACTTGGCCTGAGCTCCAGGTTGTAGTGGAAATTGACTTATGGTCCTTGCTGTCCCTGGGTTACCTTGTTTCCAGGGATGTCTCTGTTTCTCAGTTATGTCACTACTGTGGTCTGGACTCTCAGCTCTTTCTTCCCATTTGCAGGGTCCCTGGCAGACCAGTCGCATCTGGAGGCATCCGGGATCCACGACTCGGCTTTAGGTCGGTACCTTAGCCCTTGCGGCCTTGTCTCTTCTCCAGATGCCCCCTCCTGGTGCAGCCACCACTGCTCCTCTCTGGAGCTGTCTCCTCCTCGGGGCGTTTCTGGGCCCACTGGAAGCCTCACTTCTGGTCCTCCTGGCTCAGCTCCTGGCGGAGCTTTTATCTGTGCCTTAAGGGGCTGGGTAGTGAATTGGTGCTGGCATGCCGCCATAAAGCAGGTCCATGCCAGGGCTAGAGCTGATCCTGGCTCTTCTTGGACCTGTTGTTCTTTTTTTTTTCTCTTTTGTTGCTGCAGCGTTTTTCTCCACCACGGTTTCACTCGTGCTGGGCTTCCAGTTTTTGTCTGCGTCCCGCTGGCTCGGGAGCTCTTTCTTTTGGGGTAAGTTTTCCCTTGGGGCATTGCCCCTATCACAGACACTCAGCTTACCAGGGAGGGGGCAGGCAGCACAGTGGCAGAGAGGACAGAAAGCAGAGCAGCAGATGGCAAAAGGAGCAGAGGCAAGAAGCAAAAAGCAGAACAACAGATTAGGACTGAAAGCAGAGCACAGACTGGTAGTTTAGGCAGGGGCAGTGGATCAGAGTGGCACTCAGGGGTGTGTGTGGGGGGGTGGGGCTTACTTTGTGGCACACCTGACAAAAAGATTGGCTTCCGCTGCTCTAGCTCCCATCTTCTTGTCCCATACAGTCATACTTTCTGCTTCTTTTGCCCTTTCTCACACTAAAATTATTAGTGAGAGAATCCTCTTATAAAGCTGTGGTCC
>NW_017728992.1:50488525-50496969 GCF_001723915.1 Gavialis gangeticus | reverse complement strand
CCCCCCATCAAGTCTTTAAAGTTCTTTACTTAACCTTTGTTTAGTTACAAGCCTACCTGGGTAGACTTGTTTCTTGGCGGGGTGAAGTTCTTTTTTTATGAATGCTTCCATTTGAATAGAATCTTATCCAGGCTTCATGACACTCCACTGTTAGTCCCGTGTCATCACCACTTGGCATTTCATCCCAGGAAGGAGATAAAGAGATGGTGAAGGCAAACTAGTTTTACAATCAAAGCGGTTTACAAATTGATAAAGATATATACAGAGAGTACCTAATCTCCAACACATTCTTGAACTGTGCGTAGATGGATACCCCCATTGTCAGCCCTTTGCTAGCAAGGGTAGTATTCTGGCAAGAGAGTATAGTTCTGCAGTCACAAAACTAGAAGATTATACTTGAACCCAGTGGAAGAACTACCTGTATAAATAATGTCTTTTCTAGGTTTGCAGTTGACACCCATGTTGCTACTGGCAGCCAGCCATGGGGTGCTGCAATCAAGGTAAATCTGCCAAGTTACAGAAAGCTTTGTGGCAGATATGTATATTAGCAGGATGACATGGTTCTTGGAGGTAATGAGGTGCTGATTTTCAAGAGCAGCCTGGCACTTTAGTAGTATGTTCTGGTGTTCCACATCATGTTCCACAGTCACAGGAAAGACGCTTCACTGGGGTCCATTGCAGTGGCTAAAAGCCCTTTGGTTTGTTTTATTCATGTTGCCTAAAATGTACATATGTGTTTTTAAATCAATCAGTATTTCTTTTCCCATGGAGTTGCAGTTATGGTTATAAACAAAATAAGGGTGGAAAAGAATCACACATTCTGGATCTAGATCCAGACTTCCTGAAAATCTGGGATGACCTTGGATTTCATGTTCCTTTCCTGTTTCTGAGGGAGCAGCTGAAGCTATGAGAATAAATACAAACTTCATGGCAAAGGTATTTTTTCTGTTCATAAAACTCAGCAGTAAAACCTGGGTAGTAATTTATCTGTTCTCTGTAAAACAATAGGAAATCTATGTTGTAGCCAGAGAGCTACTGACAGCTTCTTCATCTTCCACTATACCCCTATTAATGGGTAAATTGGTTCAGCTTTGATTTTTATCTGGCTGCCACAATGGTATCTCTAGCTAACTGATTGAAGCCTGAACTTTTTTTCTACCAATCACATCAGTTTGGTTTTTTTTTAAGTCCTTTACTCTTTCTGTTGTCTCGTCTTCCTGACTTTCAGCATGGGAAATAGCTGGGGGCATAACTTCAATAAATCAAGTTGAAAGAGCCCATGAAAGTTGTGTGCATTCTTTCTCAGCCTGAAATAAAAACCATGTCACAGCCACTGCTGTTTCCATTTCAGGGATGGAGAAGGGGAGAAATGTTACTGGCATCATAGGATTGGTGTGGCAATATAGATCCTGATCCAGTAAACACATATGCAGATGCTTACCTTTAGGCATACAAAAAATGCCTTTTTGAGATCAGAATTATGAGCTGACGTTAAGTATTTGCAGAGTGGTATCTGGATCATCAGTAGCAGAGAGAACTATTCATCTATGAGCCATTTCCCATTATTTTTCCTTCCTTGCCAAATACACCTCGTATTTTTTCTGGCTGATGAGCCCCAGAGTAATAAATCATGGAGAAGGAGGTTAAATAATGACTCTGTAGTTTTCAAAGGGACAGAGGACATTCAGTATTAATATACAAATTTGAAGAGAAAATGGCATCTGATGGGGGGAGAAACAATCAGTCCCTTTTATTGCTCTGCTTGCTTTATTTTGCATCTGAAAACTAGTACCTGGGAACCATATAAGCAGCCAAATGCTGGATTAATGGTAAACATTTGTTTTGGCTCTCAGAAGAGCCACCTACACCATCACAGCCCTATGAAATGGAAGTTCTTTCAGGTGGTTGTACATTCAGCACCAGACTATCCTGCTGTTAGATGGATGGTGTCAGTAGCCTCTGCTCCAGACCAGAATGCAGAGTGAGGGAAGAAAAGGGAGTATGGGCATCAATAGGAAAATGGGAAAGTCCAGGTGAGGCTCTTCAGTAAAGGAAGTGTAAAGTAACAATAGCCTGTTTTCCAAGGCAGCCACAGTGCTCTCCCTTTAAAACAACATGAGAGTTATGGTATGGCCTGATAGCATATGCTTTATAACAATGCCAATGAGAGATGCATTGTCATATGTGGCATCCCCAGTGCCAGTGGAGCTCTAGGCGACAGATCACGCTTTTGGGCTAGGGACAGACATTACGCATAAACTGGTTTAAGTGATCAGAAACTGGTTGAGGCCTGTAACAGAACAGATGTTCAGTGCACATAAACCAGTTTGAAAATGGTTGAAACCTTTTTTGAGATAAACTTGGTTGAAGGTAGGATCAGACTTAACTGATTTGGGTCAAACTGGTTTATACAATGTCTGCCCCAGACACTTTGCTGGTTTAAGATAAACCAGACTCCCCCAGCATCCTGGCATGCTCTCTGGGCTGGGTGTGGCTCTCTGCCTGACAGCAGAGCTGGCCTTTCCCCTCTGCTCCCTGGGGGCAGCTCCAGCAGAGACTGCTGGTGTCTGCCTGGCTTCTGCTTTCCCCTGCCCCCTTCCCTCTAAATAGGGATTCCCCCGTCCCCTCTGCCTTACACAGGCACACAGCATTAGCCAGCAGACCACATGCCGGCTACGGTCCATGCTGCGGCAGACGGGACAAAGGCAGAATCAACAGGTAGCTGGTAATGTCCCTCTATTGTTTTCTGAATGGGCAGATAAATGCCAAGTTAGGGGTGATAAGCACTGTGCTATCAATTCCCTGCTGGGCTAGTCAAGAGTGGGGGGAACCCCTCTCTAATCAGAGCATTCTGCTAGGGCCTGGCCATGCTCCCCTCAGCTCAGCACTTTGGAAGGGAAGGGAGGGCTGCTCTAGTGCCCCATGGCTTCTAGCCTGATTGACTGCAGGCATGTGCCTATATTTTCTCAGTCCAGAGGGGATTTCTAAATGGTTACAAACTGATTCAGTCTAGCCAGGTTAGATTAACCTGCAAAGATTAAATAAATTTAGGCTCAGGCTTTTTGAATGTCTGTCTGTAGCCTTGGAAGGCATCCTCTTAAGCCTGGTCTCTCCAAGAGTGTCCTTTGCATCTCATTTCTTTGTTCAGACTTTTTGTATAAGTACTGCTTGACACCCCTTCTCTGTGGCCCCACACACCAGCATTCAGTCTCCTGGATGATACAAATGTCTTGGTTTTGATCCTTTCAAGCTAATTAGGGTGTGCCAGTGAGAGATCCTCAGCTTGTTGAATATATTCTTTTGCTTCTTCTAAACTGTTATCTGGTACTTGGGCATCTTTTGGTGTTGGTGTAGTAAAGCTGATGGGAACACCTAAAAAGGTACTGATGGACAAACAAATAACTTGTAATAGTAGGACCTTACAATGGTTTTTCTCTATTAGATCACGCTCTGGTATCATTTCCCCCTCATTTTTGTGGGATTAAAACCTAGAACAAAGTAGTCATTGAATTCCTGCATCTCTTAATGTTCATGATTTTTTACTACATCAGTTGAGCATGGTCTTACACCTTGCAAGTGAGCGCTTAGCAGTTTTAGGTTCCCCTGTGCTTCAGAGTAGGTCTAGTCTGAGGTAACTGGAGAGCATTCCTGATTTATTGCTAATAATACTTTTTCACTATGTGGTGGGTGCTGTAGCAAAGCAAAACAAGGGCTGTCTCCAAAGAAAAGAAAACAGATGGGTGAAGATTTAGGGGGAAAGGGAACACACAGGTATGGTAGCCACATGGTGGTGACAGTGTGGCTGGCCACATCTGGTTAATCCAAAGTTTTGATGTGGCAATGTTTCATTCTTTTAGATATGATGGCCCCAAAATTACCCAAGAGCAATGTCATATGAGTTAAGTGTGGGCCTCACTGTAGATGTTGGGTGTTCAAGAAGCTTGGATAAATCTGATACACAATTTCCAGGGAGTCCTGCTTTTCCTATTGTAGGAGAAATGTATGGCTTTCCATGACTCTGCCTGGGCCTGCTCTGTTTTACTATGAGAAGGGAGGTTTTGGATCCAAAGCATAGGGTCTGTAGTAAGTTTCCGTGGTAAAATGGCTGAAATTCACCTATTATGGAAATGAGAGTTGCTCAAACTTCCATGAACCACTAGTTCCCTGTGGAAGGTAGCCACTGGTGTATCAATTAGACAGAAGAGACTTGGAAGTCTTAATTCGGACATTCTGGTCAGGGTGCCTGCACTGTTATTATATAGTTAGGCATGGAAAGCCACAAAGGTAGACAGGAAGTGGGAGCAGAGGGTAATATTTAGGGATGAGCCTCTGCTCCGTCTTTATACTAATTCAGTGGCTCCAATACGTTTCATAGCTGCATGAAGCAATAATGCATCTTCTTTCAGACATACAGGTATCCTTTTTTCCTTTGCTTTGTCTGTATCTGAAGACCTGCTACTGCAGTGGGTTTCCCTCCTGGAATGTGCCCTATGCTACCAGAAGCATTGAAGCAGCTGTCCCACATTGGCTTTGTTCATATTGTGCATGTTTAATAAGCCCATCACTGTGTTTCTGAGGTCCCCAGTCCTTCAGGAACTCCATATGGATGAAGCTGCATTAAACGTCATTCAGTTTGATGAAGTTCTGCACAGACATGGAGGTCTGCTCACATGGAGTCCCTTAAAAAGACTGGAGCCTGGGTGCCAGATGGACACTTCATTAGGAAGATGAGACTGCTATGCTATTGCAGTGAGCACGATGTGGCTTATAAAACTAGACTGATGATGAGGGTGATACCATGATTTAAAATGTCATTGTCCTAAGCAGAGGAAAGACAAAGCCACAGCTAATTCAGACCCACCACTGTGTCCAAGAAAATTAATGAAAGGATACAATGGAGCAGTCTGAGACTTCTATGGGGACATGCTGGAGAGTCCAGAAAAAGGCTCATTAAAACATAGGCATTCAATTTGAGAAAAGAATAGCTCTTTTGAAGACAACAAGAAGTGAACCAGACAAATCTTCTAAGTTGCAGCCAACACACAGTCACTTCAGGAAAATATTTAAGTCCAGGATCTAACTATCAGGGTTATTTTTTGCCTTTTCCTCTCAGTTTAAAGGAGAACTGATCAGAAATTTCACAAGTCATTGTTTCTGAAAGCAAACTTCCTCCTCTTTAGCGGTGAGAATCACCAGGGGATGTGCTCTCATGCTAACACAGCCAGGCTATAAGCAGAACCTGTGCATTGCTACTGGAGTTTTATTTAGCTTTTTGAGGCTATTTCAGAAAGGCAAGTGTTGTCATTGTGAAGTGGGATCTAGCTTAGGTGTGAGAGTGCACATGTGGCTTGCACCTTCCCGGGACAGGAAAAGGATTAACAAAGAATAGTGGGCACTGGGAAGACAACAAAATCCTTGCCTGAAAAAACTGGCCCAAGCTATCAATTTCAGAGAGGTCTGTGTGTAGCTGTCTGGGAACACAAAACAAACAAAGAACCAGGGCTAAGCCAAGGGTCTCTTCAGAATGAAAGAGGTCTTTTTCTCTAAGCAAATGAAGATGTGGGTTACAAGCGTCAATGCAAGAATCCACCCAGTCCTAAGGTAGAAAGTAACTAGGCAGAGTGTTCCATTAGACTCTGAGTAATAACATGGGTTCCAAGTTTCCTCCTTAATGTACAGGCCCACGTTTGTTCTTAGTTAATTTCCTTAATTCTTGGAAAGACACTGCATATTGTGCTCAAGCCAAGTCAAGTCAGTCCCAAGGCCACTGTGACCATTGGGGCACCTTAGATGCTGTGCATCACTGGTGGTTCTTTGGACAAAATGACCTAGTGGTGCCCTTCACCTCTCCAGGTATGGGTGGCCATTGGTTCACAGGGAGCTCATCTGCCCTTTGACAGGTCTTGTTTTTAGTCCCGCTGGGTGTCCACACGATCCTTACCCAGGCTAGCTCAGTTGAGGGCACCAGTTTAGTTTCTGACAACCCAACCATAGAACAGGCTGTACTGGTTTTCATGGTACCAGATAGGAGACCACGAGAGGCCTGGCCTGACAGGGAATGTTGTGCTAGAAAACCAAAAATCATTATTTGATAACCAGCTGGCTGATATATGTGTAATCTCTTGAGGTCCTTTTGTGGCTGGTCCTGCCACAGATATAAAAGAGCTCTCTTAGCTCAAGTGACAGGAGGCTGATTTTTGGAGATGAGGTTCTTGTATCACAGGTATGTTACAACTTCCAAAACTCACTCCACAGCACATCAATTTTGTTTCACAGGGGCCTTGTTTATGTGAGACCTGTACTGTGCAGTAGACTAATCTACTATGCATTAAAGTGTCACTGTCTACACTTGTAGGTGCTTACTGTGCAGTAGTTTACTGGGGCGTATGTAGACGAAATGAGAAGCATGTGTGCACAACACTCTAAAGTGGGTTAAATGATTTTGCACCACTTTAACGGCATTGGTGCTTGCATGTGTCAATGGCACATTGCGCATTAATTCCAGCTGCTGTAGCACATTCGGTGGCGTAACACGCCTTAAATGACTTTGGGATGTAGCAAAGTAAAACACCTCTGAGGAGTTTTAGTTTGCTGCCCTACAGCCACGAAGTGAAGCACTAGGCTAAGTGCAGCTCAGGGGCCATGCATGCAGCCTGTATATGCAGCCTGGCAGTGGCCCAGGAAGGCAGGCTCCACCGAAGAAAAAAAAAAGAAAAAAAGGCGAGCCTGATGGTTTTTATTTTCCACCCCTGGAGCCTGTCTGCCTGTATGAGCTATGTGGGGACCCAGTCCTTTTCTCTGTGGCTGCGGTGCCCCCCAGGACCACCCAAGTTGGGTGCCTGTGGGTGGGTGCTGCCTGGTGGGGGGGCTGCCGCTGCCATGGAGGGAAGTACCAGCCTCACCCCCCCCCACAGCCCAGGGACCGCTCTGCCTGCCAGCAGCTCATCCTCCCCTCCCCACCAACAGAGAGGCAGGTTGGACACGGGTGTACATGGCACAGGGTGTTTTTAAATACCCACTGCTTCAATTTAGGGCAAAGCAACCCCCCGTTTCTTCTGCACATGCCCCTGCACAGTAAATTTACTACCTGCAACAGGTCTCCTGTCACTTGAGCTAAGAGACCAATACATTTACTCCTCAATAAAGCCAAATAGCATTAATTGCATGTGTAGAGACTCCCAGGGACTGTAAATAAAGTATGGTCTGTTTAGTTACTTCTCCGGTAATGGAGTCTGTTCTAGGTATGCTCCTTGATGGAGAAACTTGGTGGACTGGGCAATACTTACTTTTAAGGGATATCTGTTTTAGTCATAGAAGTTTAAGCTGGTGGTCCTTCAGTTTACCTTTCATCTAGTGTGCTGGTTGGTCAAGGCCAATAGTAGGTAACAAGATTCTAGTAGCATATTTAGGGACAGATTCTGTTCTGCACCAACCCTGGCCCCAGCACCATCCCCGGTGGTAAGTGGACTTGTGTGTCTAAGTCTGATTCCATTCCATCCTGCTTGGGTCCCTAAAAACCAGTTAATGCAAAAAGCAGATGGGTCCTTTTCCTCCTTGCAGCTTTTCTGTGGCCAGGTCTTGCTGGTAAGATAATGGGGTGCTACAACAGGAGGTGCATTAATGGATTTTCAGGACTTGAACATATTGGAATAGAATTGCTTAGGCACCTTAGTCCACTTAGAAGTCTGATGGGTGAAACAATCTGGCTTTTACTGGCCACATCTACAGTAGACACTTACTGTGCAGTGGCTTGTTACTACTGCACAGTAGCATCGCTGGGCACTAACTGTGATGTGATACTACTGCACAGTAGTAATGAGCTACTGCACAGTAAGCATCACTAGGCAACTGTGCCAGGTTGCTACTGTGCAGTAACACTGGTTACTGCGCAGTCATTTAGTACTTGGTTATGCAAGTACTAAATGGTAACAACTGTGCAGTGGGCAGCATGTGTAGATGCACCCACTATATGGTTGTTATGGAGGAGAGCTGGATGTACAGGCTATCTCCTTGTGCTACCAATTGGTAGATATATTTATTCACTGCTAACTGTATTTTTATTTATATATTTATTTTGTCAGTATTTGTTTGTTCTAATAATTTGTTACCTTGCAGGATCTGGGAGAGAGGAATTAAGTCTAGGGTGGGAAAAATACAAAATGGATTATAATTTATACTGCATCAGAGTGCTAGCTCTTCTGACTGGGTTACAAGGAGTTAAAATGAGTCCCTGTGATGACATTTTTCTAACTTAGCCATTGTGTGCACATCCATACGCAGATGCCTTCTGAGCTGCTATCTCACCTAACCTTGAAGCAGGGCTGGCCCACAATTTTTTGGGGCCCCCTGAAAGAAATAGTTTTGGGGCTCCCTGCCATGAAGAAGCCGGTGGTGGCAGGGGTGGCAAGTGGCTGAAGAAGCTGGTAGCAGCGGCGGCAGCAATG
>NW_017728992.1:50445424-50487971 GCF_001723915.1 Gavialis gangeticus | reverse complement strand
ATTTGGGGGGGGGGAGGGAGGGGAATAGGTCATGGAGAGGAGCAGCATTGCCCAGCGCTGCACCGGCCCCAGAGCTCTGCCCTGTTCCTGGCCTTGATGCGCCCACTCAGGCCTGGGACCTGTTCCCAGCAGGCGTTGCGCCAACTCTGTCCCCAGTGGGTGTTGTGCCAACCCTGGTCCCAGCATAATCCCTGGTGGGTGCTGTGCCAGCCCTAACTCTGGCCGTGCACTGGCTTTGGCTTTGGCGGGCACCACGCTCACTCCAGCCCCATGCCCGGCCCTGACTCGCCCCAGCCCTGGCCCCATTCCTGCACCAGCCCTGGCTCTGGCGGGCACTGCGCTGTACCCATCCCCTTGTCAGTCCCATGCCCTGCCCCAAGTGCCTGACCCTCCCCCAGTCCTAGCCCCACTGTGTAGCGCAGTACTCCTGGCTCAGCTGGCTTGGCTCCTACCGCCTTCCAGGCAAGGCAGGGTTTGGCCCCCTCCCCGCAGGCATGGTGCCACCGGACCTGCAGGTGTGGTGCAGCTCTTCAGGCAAGACCGCCATGCTGACCCCCCTCCCTCAGCCCCACTGGTGGAGGTGGGGCCCCACTTCTAGCTGCCAGGGAAGCAAATGCAAAAGCCGCAGTTTTAAACGTGGTGCCGAAAATGGGCACTGAGTTTAAAGCTGCCGCTTTCACCTCCCTGCTAATGAGCATCCTGAGGCCTCGAATTGGAAGGGGCCCCTGGGCATGTGCCCAGTTTGCCTGTGCATTGATGTGAGCTGAGTTAGCTGACAAAGCCAGAGGAGGCATCGGTTGTGGGATGGGGGTGGTAAGCGGCCAGCCACACAGGGACTCTTGGCTGTGGTGCTCCCTCCAGCCACAGGTTTTGCAGGCATGGATGGGGTGGCCCTGCCTTGAAGAAAGACACTGAAGTTTACTATAGCTGAACACCGACACCATGAACAGAGTCAACAACATGATGCTGAGTGCAGCTTAGCAAGCATACATAGACTCAGACAAACTAATTAAGTTTAACCTCTGATCTGATGAATTCCAGCTAGCTGTGGTTAAGCCTTTCTTGGATAAGGGTTTAAGTGCAGTTAGCTGAAATGATATTGAATATGGTTTGTCCTTCTTGTGCTACTTGCTTATTCACATAAACATGATTGTTTACAACTGTGTTTGGCCATGGTAAAACTTCACAGTGCGGATCAAGTCCTTGAGGGTTGTCTAAACTACTTCCAACTGTACTAGGATGTGTTGCTCTGAAAAGATGCCTCAGCCGTTCACTCTCACTCTATGCACACTGAATGCTAAAAAAAAAAAATGTAATGCAGCATTAGAGTAGCACTGGGAATGTGCCAGAATGTGTGTGTGTGTGTGTGTAACCTTTCTGCTGGGCTCTGGTCAGCAGCAAGAAGGGCTGGGTTCACATTTTGAGGTACCCCATAAATTATACCAGTGGCTTGAGTCCCCACCCAGAAACCTGGGAACACTAAATTGCTGGGGTTGTTTGACCCCAGTACTCTTTGCTGCCATGGCAAGGGGTCGGACTCGATGATCTGCTCAGGTCCCTTTCAACCCTAGAAACTATGAAACTATGAAATTTGCGGAGGTGTCCCATATAAACAAACCTCCCTCCTCGCAAGCAGTGTAAACACAAAACCTCCAAATTTATTAGACAATAAAAAAAAACAAACAACCCCACCCCAAAGAAAACACTAAATATAATTTTAAAACACTATTAACTCCGAAGTCCATAGGTGGCACCCTCTTGGAGAGGCTTCACTTGTACCCAGGCAGTCTGGGACTTGGGATCCCTAACAGGGAGTTCCTGGGGCTTGCACTCCTATACCTGTCCTTCAGCGATGGGCTGGAGAGGGGGGCCCACACTGGAGAATCCCATGAGCTGCTCCTTGTGTTCACTGTGTGCAGGGAGCTGCTTGAAAGCATGGGTCCTTCTGCATTGCAAGGTTCTCCATTGCTCCTGGAGAAGTGGTAGAGTGCCGATCTTTGCTCCCATGGAGAGGCTGTGTGTGTGTGACTAGCTTCAGCCAGCATGCATGTACCCCAAAACTTCTGGGCTGGATTATATGGCCTGCTGAATGAAACAAAAACTGCAGAATGAACTCAAAAGAGAGCCAGGTTGATTATTGGCTACATCTGGCTCAGCCTCACAGCTTGACTGGAGCAACGGACAATCAAAAGAAACAAAGGGGAAAAGCCAGGTCTAATTTCTAGCCAGCCATCCCAAAGAACCAATACTCTTCTCCCCAGTATTAATCCCTTAAAACCTCAGAAAATGGGGAACAAAAAGAGGAGAGCGGAGTTCCCAGACACTGGGACAGTTCTCCCTCTCTCTCTCTCCTCCCCTTTCGCTATCTGTAAATTCCTTCTCCCTTGGAGGAGACTTCACTCTTCAGCAGCCCCTAGCAGTTTCCCCGCTCTGCAAACCAGCCAAGCTCACCTTGTATCCTTCTCCATGACATCACCCTGGCCTTGTCCAGGCAGGGAGTGCCACACTCCAGTCTTTCTCTTAACCAAACTGCCTGAAAAGTTTTTGCTTCCCCTGGTCAATCAGGCCAGAGGATTTTACATATTTTGCCCAGATACAAGGCCCCAGCTTTCCGTGTGCAAAGCACATGGTCAAAACAACATCTTGTGTGCACATGCGCACACACACATACATGCCCCAACTAAAAGCACACACTTTGCTATGCACAACCGAAGTGTGTATGGGTGTTACACACACACACACACACACACACACACACACACACAACATAGCTGCTATGGGTGTGTGTGTGTGTATGTGTGTATGTTTGGCTGTGAGGTGTGCACAAGGCACGAACAAGTAGGCAGGCATATTTTCATGGCTGTGCTTACTAGCACTCCAGGAGGCAGTGTAGACATGGTCCCAGTTTAACCATTTCCAAACAAATGAGAAAGTATATATAAAATAGTGCTATATTAGATGTTTGGCAAATACTGCATTTCACCTTCACATGAGGGTATGCTTGTTTTGTTCAGAAATGCATTCTTTTGACAGCAATTGCATGTAGTTCACATTAGAAAGACTTGGCCATCAAATGTAGGAATGGTGTTTTCTTAAACTGTTAAGGATGGCTCATTCCTAGTGATATGTCTCTCCCTGGTAATAAAGCCAAAGATGGAGGAGAGAATAGTTAAACCTCAAGTTGCCTTTTAAAAAAAATATAAATTCTTACCCCTCTCTCTTTTTCTTTTGGAGGACATTGTAGGCTAAATACTTGATCAGAAACCAGAACACATAGGACTCTTTTTAATGTGACTTTAATGAGAAGCAACTGGACATTGTAGCATATGAGTGGAGTAATTCACGTATTGCTATAAGGAACTTAAACAGAAACAAATCCAATCCCAAAGTCCCACAGAATAGAGTGTGATGACTCCAGAGAACAGACTTTGAATACTCAAAAACTAGACTTCATACTTCTGTTTATCCATCTGGGTCTCTCTTCTATGGTTATAAAAAAGCTTATACAAAAAAGGCAGGGCTATAGATTATATAGTGTTGTTTTTATAATATTGCTTGGATAAATGCTGCAACCCCTCTGTCTGAAGAAACTATTGGTGTATATAAGCCTGTTCCCTACTTTTTTAGAGACTTCCCAAAGAAAAACTGATTTGATTTTCTTTATCATTAGTTAGGTGAAGTCTACAGCTTTTTGCAACTTTTATATTGCATTGATTCCATCTGATTAATGTATTTGTGTAATACTGAATGCATACTGAAAGCCTTCTCTCATCTATTTTAAGGGTGGATGCTTCTATAACTTTGACATAGTACTATAAAAACAACTTTAAAAAAATGGTTGTGACATCACCCAGTTTGTCCTGTGCCAGTAAGTATTGAGTTTGATCGTCTGCATGGGCGACTGGTGCCACCTTAGTCAGGAGGGGCACGTGCCTCCCCAATGACCAGTGAGCGACATGGGAGGTCCCCCCGTGGCTGGTCTTGCTGACCAGGCGGGGTTCCCCAAAGACAGTTGCACCACCAAAGTGTCTGTGGCTGCTTCCGGAAGTGGCTCCGGCCGCTTCCCGGAGTGCCGCTCCCTGGCTGGTGCTCGCAGGGGGGGCACTGGTGCTCCCACGTGCCCCCTTTGCCCATTGCCTAAGTGGCAAGCACAGCTGGTCGGGGGTGCACCGGTGCTCTCAGAGGGTGCATGTGCACTCCTGTTCACCCTCTATGCATCGCCACTGATGGTCTGTGTTAGAGTAACATGAAAGCTTCCACATCCATACCAGTGACTGAATGATGCCATTGTTTACTAGTTGTTTCCAACCTTTTCAAGCAACCATATCAGTTTACTGTAGTGAAACTGGTATTACTGAGCACTTCCCCCATAAGCAGTGACTTTAAGTTCCTGCATCTGGTATAATGTTGGCCTGCCTCTTTCATTTAGTTAAACTAAAGCCTTTCCAAATCCCAGATCGTGTTAGACTGTGCAAAACTGAAATCTGGAGCACTCTAGCTCTATTGTATCAACTGAGCATAAAATGACAGACATATGTTGTATCAAGTTCAAGTGAGGAAGGCTCTTGTGGTTGGGATGACTTTCCTAGTTCCAGTTACAGCATCCCTAACTATAACAGGCAAATCAGTATTCAGGAACTTCTCTACATTAAGGAGCTTCTAGCCTCCATTAGCACACAAATATAGGGCAAGTAGTCAGGCCTCAAGTTCTGACTTCCTGCATGAAGATAGTATGCTTATAGATCACTGGGTAATGATTGATTTAATAATTTCTGCAGTTGTTGTACTACAATTCTTTATTGGCTTAAAATGCTTGCTATTTAAAAGCAGCTATATGTGGCTGAAGCAAAACAAATGGGCTCCTACACACATGCAGGGAGTGTAATTCTAGCGTATCAGAGCAGACTCCAGTATCATGTGCATCAGTGTCCCCACTGAAAGCTGGCGGTGGGGTGCTTTAGAGCTTGTTTGACGAGCTTTAGTTCAAAGCACCCTGCCACCATTTTTCAGTGTGGGGACACTATGATACATATGATGCTCTGCATATTTTTAATTAGCACGGCTCTCGGAGTTGTGTTGATTAAAACACCCCCTCCCCCCCGCTTCCCGGAGCACGTCTGTAAACACAAATGGACTACAGTATGCATCTTAAGATAAATTGCTCCTGTAGTTCTGGAGACTCCCTTAAAAACAATAGCTTATAAACAAGAATAGCACCTGAATCTCCAAGTGGAATAATTTCTTTCAATGGCACTTTAGCATATAACTGGCTTTCTTAGCTATGCACCTCAAATAAGTTTGGTAGCCTACAGCTTACATGAAAGGATTTCTGGATGTCTCTTTGTTTTATGGGAAGGGATAGTCTTGATGATTTTTTATGGTAAAATCAGCGCAAAGAACAGTGAAACGATCTTCATTGACCAGCTTCAGTGAAACAACATAATCTCCCTGGGTGAGACAAAAGCAGAGCGCTAGATTAGCATGCATGTGGTGAATAGCATTCTCTCTCTGTAGGAGAAAATCCCTTTTTTAATTAAAAAAAATATTTTCCTACTTCATCCCTCCAAAAATCTCTCCCAGTCCTAAATATGTTTCAGTACCAGTAAAAGGTTTGTTCCGTGCTGCTTGCCAAAGGTCCTGTTCCTTATAGACAACAGAGCAGCAAATTCTGAATTAAAACATGATGGTGATTGCTTCCAGAGGGAAACAAAATATTCTCATCTTTAGAAATGCCCATCAAGTCAGTGTAGCTCCTTTTACCCTTTCTGACACAATTGCCCCTTGGCTTGTGGTTTGAAAGCCATCTTTACTTTGCAGATGCTGTTTAATTAGACTAAGAGAAGTGCATCTTGGACTGGCTCCATGTCACTCTAATCTTACTGTTCAGTTATTAAACTGTTATCACTTCAGATGAATCCTTACAGAGTTAGCATATTGAGCTGTAAGAAATTTCATAAAAACACATGCCACAGGCACTCGGAACTGGATGTATTTTCATCTCAAAATGTGTGGTTAAAAATAAGAGTTCTTTTAGGGGGAGAATTTTACATAATTGCTCTCCTCACCCTGCACAAACAAACCAGGCAAAGTCCAATTGAATAGATTTGTGGTTTGAGGAATCCTTGGTTTTGTAGGCCAGAACCTCTCTCTCACTTAAAATGTTCAGAGGAGAATTGGGAAAGTGACTTATAAAAAGGATCACATGAGATTTGGAGGAGGATTTAACACAGAATTCTCTTATGGATTTTAGGCAATACAAGACTCCTTGTTTTTTTTCAGCAGTGTGGAGAGGAACAAAATATGGGGCTGGAAAGCCACCAGATGTATAGAGGCTTTGGAGCAGTGGTCCCTTTGCTTCAGCCAGGGCTTTCTGCTTTTTGGAAGAAGGAAGAGACTTAGTTGCAAATATGGCTGTTTAGGACATAACCTTATTTGAACTAGATTCCCCTGAGCAGACTCTCCTGAGGATGCTGATGTTAGATGAAGCTCTATAATCAACATGGCCAGTTTCTGTAGGCCTTACACTCATTGGGTGCATCTACACGAGCACTTTACTGGGTGCATCTAATCTATACAAGACATTTAAAATGTAGGGGCGTTTGTACATGCCAAGTTTTTTGCCTTTTCTAGCACTGAAATGACTGTTTGCGTGAATGGGTTTTCCAGATGCTTTAAAAGTCTTTCTGGTGCATTAAATTAAAACTCCTTGGATGTAGTTTAGTTTGGCTCACTGAGAACAAAAGCATTGCTTCCATGGGTTTTTGTGTGAAAACTCAAAACTTGTAATGAGCCTCTTTGTCCACAGATGGTGCAGGGACTATTTTGTAGCTCACCCCTTCGAATTGCTGCTGCTTTCAAATTGCTCCCGCTTTATTTTTTCTTGTGCTGTGTTCTGGCTCCCTGCTCCCACAGCTATGTGGCAGGGTATGGGGTAGGGGGTCTTGGGCTGGGGAGCAGTGTGGGACCATCCTGCTCTCCTGTGACGCTGGCCAAGGACCGGGTTTAATTCATTTGAAAACCTAGTACATGCAAACACGGATGCAACACTCCAAAGCTTAATTCTTTTGAAAACCTAGTGCATGCAAACACTGATGCAATGCTCCAAAATAAACAAGGTTACATTTTATAAGCCTATTTAATTTAATGAGGATTAAACCCCGTGACGTACAGGCGCCCCGGAAGACTAATTCTACTGCACAGCGCAGCAGGCAAAGCCTGTGTTAATGCACAGTAAATTTAATGTAATGCACAGTAGTGTCACAAAAAAGTTAATCTGCACTAATGTGCAGTAGCACCGATTATGGCACATTAAGTTAGTCCCTATCATTACAGGTACTAAACTTAATGTGCTGTAATTACTGTATGGTAATGAACATGTAGACATGCCCACGGAGGAGTTGACTTATTAGCTCTGCAGTAAAGACTTACCATCTACATATGCGCCTGTATTAGGGTGCAGTGAATTAATTAACTCCACCATAAGATAGTGCTGTCTGGCAGAGTTATTGTGTGTGTGTGCTGTACCGCACATGTAGACAGTGACAGGGGCTGGCTGGGGCACGAGAATGCTAAAGTGTGGGGGCTGCTTGCCAGTTAGCCCTGCACTGTAAGCACCCTCATGCCCCAGCCAGCCCCTCTGCTGCCCAGCGCTGCCACCTGGAGCCCAGGGCTGACCACTTAGGTCCCCCACCAGCCTGGGGCTCCTCTGCCCTGGCTTGAATTGCTGTGGTCCTGGACGCACATGCAAATACTGTGCCTGCAAGCAGTTTTCTCTGGTGCAAACTATGCCAGAGTTTATTGCTCCAGCTTAATTGCATGTGTAGATGCACCTATTGAGTAGTACCTTATTCCCTTGATGAATGCAGTGGCTCCTTGTGAGTTCTACTAATATTAAAAAACCCCCAAAAACAAAAACCCATGGAACCAGTGCTGTTAATGGGTACTTCCAGAGGCAACCTTTCTCAGATTTCTAGGGACAGCTGCTTCATTTGTTACCAATTCAAAATGCAATGCCATGCATTGGATGGGGAAATGACAAACACTGCTGAATGGTTCTAGTGCTTGGTATTAGAAGAGAAAATCTGTGATTACTGACAAAATCCAGCTGCAGCTGGTAGGACTATGGTGACTCTGTTAGGTGATCCTTATATTTTAGAGTGTGAAGCAGCTCTCATGTTGTAAGATAACTTACTTGGGGGACTTCAAAGTTTCCCAGACTGATGGGTCCTTCATAGTAGAGTTGTTCTGAAAAACAAAATGGATCCTTATTGTGCAACCCACAAGGAAAATAACATTTGACAGTAGAGACTATTTTGTAATGACATTTGGAAGTCTTCAGGGCTATGAAATTGTGAAGCGCTTCATAAAGAGGCCCATAACAACCCTCTGAGGTAAGTGAAAGGATATCCACTGCCATATTAGTGAGAGGGAATTTGTTCCAGTGCCCATGCTAAGCCCCTGGGGATGTCCTGTGTAAGGTACGCCTTTATGGAAGTGTTGAGGAGACAGTCTCATCTGAGTGCTCTGGCAGTTAATAAGTGTAAAGTTTTCTGTCCTGACACGTCTGATTTCCAAGTGCTTATTGAATATTAAATTAATTTAAAACGTCTTTGACTTTTTGGAGTAAACTGGCACACAGAGGTTACGTAACTTGTCAAAGGTATGGAAAGTTGGTGTAAATGTGAAGATTGGAATCCCTAAGTCTCACTTGCCAGGTTCTGGCTTTGTAGCCACTAGATACACTTCCTCCATTCTCACCACTTACTGGGTGAAAAAAAGATTATTTCTGAGCTTGTGGTCGTACAGTACCATCCAAGCTCCCTTTCTCTTTTTTCTGTAGCTTATTGGGTCAAAGCCTTCAGCCAGCACTTAAAAGTCCTCAGACATTTTAAATGTAGGTTGGAAGCTTCCTACACTCCTCTGCTGCCCTTTGGGATCCAGGACAAATTTCAGTCTCCTGTCTCATATGAGCTATTATATTGTTTCTTCTTTGATGCTGAGGGAGAAAGTGGTATTTTTATCTTGTTATATGGTTTTTTCAGACTCCATTCTGCCCAGCCCTTCTCCTCTAGCAATTGTCTGCAGTTCACTAAAAGTTGTCTTAGCCTGGCATCTCTTAAATGAACCCTAAACTTTATGGCTAGGGACAGAAGTTACACATAAACTGATTTAAGTGATCAGAAACCAGTTTAAATCTGTAACAGAACAGAAATTCAATGCATATAAACCACTTTCAAAATGGCTGAAACTGGTTTAACATAAACCTGGTTGAATGTAGTTTCAGACTTAACTGATTTAGGTCAAACCAGTTTATGGAACTTCTGACCCAGATTCCTTCCTGGTTTAAGTTAACTCACAGTCCCCCAGCATCCCATATGGAAGTGCCTACAACCAAGAATACCTGCTGGGGGGCTCTGTATTGCTGGGGGGGAAAAACCACCAAGGGCTTCCTGCAGCCAGTTTTCCCCCTCTGCCCCTGGCCCAGCCCCTCCGTGTTTGCCTTCTGCAGTGCCTGCAGGATGGTCTGGCTCAGCCCTGCAGCCCCAGCTCCAGCTGTGGGCAAGGCAAGCAGATGGTGGGGCCAGGCCACAGGGGCTGGGCCCTTCCCAGCTGGCTGTGGATCAGGCTGGGGCCATGGGAGCTGTGTGCCTGGTTTGCTTCCAGTTCCCTGTGCCCAGGTTGGGCTGGGCTGTCACAGAGCCACTGTGGTGGGCAGGGCTCTCCCCCTCCTTTTCCTCTCCTGATGCAGGGCATGGGGGTGGGGTTTGGAGGGGCACAGTGCTGGGTCCTGCTGTGGCGCAGGGGGGAGAACCGGTCACAGGAAGCCCTTGGTGGTTTTTTTCCCCAGCAGTATAGAGCCCCCTTAGCGGGTATTCTTGGTTGTGGGTGCTGCCAGCAAATCTTGTATGGGAGGGTCTGGCCAGGCCTTAGGCAGGGGCTGGACTAGACACTGAAGAACCTCTGGAGGTTCCTGTTAGCCCTGCTTTTCTGTGATTCCTGCCTCCCTCCTCCCCACTTTGCCTCAGGCCCGGGCTGGGGTCTGGCCATGCCACTGCTGTCACTGCGCAATCCTTCAGTGCCAGCTGTGGGGCAGAGTCTGGCCACACTCCCCTCTTCCGTTGAAAAAGCCTGGTAAAGGTAGCTTCCCTCCTCCCCCTCCAGGCACATCCTGGCTGGGGACTGCGCAGGTCAGGGTGGGGGTTTAAACTTCTCCCCAATTACACTCAGCCTGCTGGGACCTTGTCACACCCCTCTACCCCGCTTCCAGCTCAGCTTCCCTCCAGCCTTCTGGCCACTGCCAAAGGAAAGGGAGGGCTCGCTCTAGCACTAGCCTGAGTCACTGAAGGCATGTGGCTGCATTTTTGGAATTAAAAGTGAATGTCTATTCATGTGCTTGCTGGTTCAATCTATGCAGGTTAGATTGACTTGCAAAGATTGAATCAGTTCAGGCTCAGGCTTTTTAAATGTCTGCATTTAGCCAAAGTGTTGAATGTGTGGAACAAGCATTGGCATTTGCAAGAGCGCCAAACCCTAGCCCAAATTTTATTAAGGAGGAGATTGAGTCAGAGAAACTGTGCGCAACTTGCCTGAGGTTCCACAGAAAAGCTAGCAGCAGCCTTTAGATTAGAACTCGGGCTGTTCTGATTACTGCTCCAGGAACTAATTCACAGCACTACAGGACTGTCCCATGTCCTTGACCCTCAGCTGTGCCTTTTTAGAGAGAGCTGTTGCCATGGCTGTTTGCTTCTGTGGCTGAAGCAGGAGACTTAGAGTCTGACACATTTCAGCTTCATGGAGTAATGTCTCAAATGTTTAAAAATAGGAGCACAGCCCACCTCTCAGTGCACATTTTACTAGAGCCCAAACAGGAGTTGCAGGTGCAGACTGCAGGCATCCGTGTTCCTGTGGAACTTACTCACATAAGTAGTGAGTTCCAGGGTTCAAATTACACTTTGACTCGGTGGGGGGGGGCTGCAAAAAGATTGGGCTTCCCATCATGATGCCCTAATAAAATCAGAGACTCCTCAGGTTATGATTTTCACATTTCACAGTGGGGATCTTGTCTCTTATGTGGGGGGTCTCAGCCCCCCTAAGCTCCCCCATTATTTGAACCCTGGTGACTTCCTAAGGACTTTATTTGAATAAAGCAGGGTAGGTGCTTAAGATCTGGGACAGAAGTTCAATAAACGGATTTAACCTAAATCAATTAAGTCTAATACTGCTTCCATTCATGTGTATCTTAAACCAGTTTCAGCCATTTTGAAACCAGTTTATGTGCACTGAACTTCTGTTGTGTTACACACTTGAACCAGATTCTGATCACTTATACCGATTTGTGTGTAATTCCTGTCCCTAGCCTAAGTGTTTGCAGAATGAGTGACTGGTGCCTCCCAAGTCTGGGGGGTGCACCAGATCACCGACTGGGGGGCGGGCCCCCTAGCGGCTAATCGCCAACTGGGAGGAAGGGGGGATACCCCAGCAGTCGATGGCCGAGCCTGAAATCACCAGTGGCAAAACTGGAAGTGTACTTCCGCTTGCATTTCTGGTTTTGCAGCTGGCATTTCCAGGAGGTGCATGGCCAATCTCAGAGGTACATGTGCACCCCCTATGTGTCACCAATGGTTTGCAGTAGTAGTAGTGAATATGGGTCATGGAAACTGTCCTAGTCAAATCATATTGCAATGTATGGAAATTTATGCACATAGAAAATTTCCCTTTTGTACTGATTCCTTTGTGATAAGCCTTGTTTGAGCATGAAGTGAGGCAACACAGAGTCAGGCTCCAAAAGTCCCACAAGCTCCAGTGGACAAACACGGAGCAAGACTGGGCTGTGAACAGCCTAGGAAATAAACCTCTTTCCTCAGAGTCCTTCTAGGACTGGTGGAAATGGAGACCTTTCCCAGGCTACATGGTTTGCTAGGGCTGAACCTGCAATATTTCAAACCTGCCAAGATACTGAAGGTGAAATGCTTGTGTCCTAGCTTTGCAGAATTCCTATTTGAAAATTAAGGAGGTGGCATTAAACAGCACGTGTGCTTTCAACTTCTTAGTGGAGAGCCTAGTCTCTCTCTAGTGAAGGCAGAATTTAATTTTTTTCCAGTGCTCTATGACAAACTTTAACCACTGCATCAAGGTCTGATCAATGCAACCCAGTATCTTAACTCAATAGACTGGCCTGGCTACCACTGCCTCAAGAAAAAGGTGTTTCCACAGCACACAGATGAACTGTGGAGGCTTTCCCATTAGAAGTCCCCAGTTGTCTTGGCTATTCTTTCTTGAGGTAGAGATGGAGAGAATCTCTCTGTGGAGCAGAAGTCTGGGAGATAGGCTCCCCCAGCTTTCCCCAGCTTCCTACCACAGCCTTAATATTTTGCCCCAGTGGAGTGGCTTTCCAACCAAAAGGATTGCAGAGGGCAGAGCAAGGTGGTATCTTAGAGACTAAGTTGTTCAGAGTAGCATAGGCTTTCATGGGCAACAACCTACTAGCTTTTGATAAAGGAGATGGTCTCTTCTTTGCAAAAGTTAGCTTCTAAGATATCACTCTGGCCTACCTCCTACCTGACTTCAGACTATTATGGCAAAGCCACCTCTCTCTACCAGAAATACTGGAATGGTTGACAAATAAGAATGGTGCCAGTAAACTCCTTTTGAGAGCCCTGTGTCACAGATGGACTGTTGTCTTCTCTACCAGGAGAAACTGGGCTCTTGTTGTGGGAAATGAGAGTAGCTTTAACTTTCAGCCAGTAGTGGCTCCAGGGAGATAGCATGAATAAGCAAGTCTGCTGAGTGGTTTGTCAGTACTCTTCTCTGCCAAGGGCCATTTGCTTTGATGGCTGTGACTTTGACTAACGCAGGCACCCAAACAACTGTTATTCCTTCCATATGGGCATTGCACTACTGAGTTTGCAACAGAAGAGAACATTCCTAAAACTGAATCAAATGCAAAAAATATGTCACTTTTGAAAAGCTGCTTGAGTACAGTATTTTTCCTACAGTTCATCAGTCCTCGCATGTGCCTATTAAAAAGGAGCAAATTAAATAAATCAGTGGCAATAATTATAACATCTAGCCTTGCTCATTGAATATGAAATGCTTCTTTTTAGAAATCTTCTGCCTGAGCTCATATGGTTTAGATGGTCAGAAAGATTAATATTATAGGATCGATCTATAAATCAGAATGATCTTTCAGTAAAAACATTCAGTAAAAAAGTGCCTGCCTTTGTACAGGACACTAGTTAAGTCATAACACATCTTAGCGACCCAAGGTTTTGGCTGTCTATATTCAGATTTTTAAGGGCTAACATGATTAAAGATGCTTTCCACAGAGCAGCACAGAAAATGTTTGTAAGATCCTGTGACACTGGGGGGGTTGGAAGTGGGGGGAAGAGAGGGGGAGCTTCACCATTATTTCTTAACAAAAGTAATTTACCCATACTTTTGCTACTCAACAGGTTATTAGAAAGTGGAGGGTTTTTGTGCACAAGCTACAATTTCCCAGTAAATATTCTGAGTTACTGGTTATCATTTATTGTGAAGCTGCTTCTCATTTCTGACAAAACACCTATAGTGAAATTCTCACTCCTCTTTTCTCAAATCTTTCTTATGCTGAAAATCTTTAAACATTTTCACACTCTTTGTACTATATAAAAGCCACAGTACATTTGCACCCACCTCTTCCTTTTCTAGGCTTTAAACCTTTCTGGAATTTTAATTTTTTTCTTCATCCATGTATTAATGCAGTAGTGGTTAGTATCTCTAGGGTTAGATCCTGCATCCATTCAACTCAGTGGCAAAGTTCCCATTAACTGTTGATGCAGGACTGACCTGAATAGTGCTCAGCTATAGGTATCATAGATGAATGAGTATCATTGTCTCCACTGGGAATGATAAAGGAAGTGAGACTAAATGAGGTCCCAAGGCAGATCAGTCCAGAACCCAGTTCTGTACTGGAGCTGCTTTCTCAGAGGCTCATGTCCAACTGCACCTAAAACAATTTACTGCACACTCATCTTCTTTCCACATGCCCCGGCTCCCCCCAAATCTCTCTCTGCAGATAACGCATTACATACACTAACCACAACAGGAACCCCTGGAGGGAAAAAGTTAATACAACTGAGGTCTGGGATAAGCCTTATTGCTCGAATGTGATTGCAAAGAATCGGAAGTTTGTTGAGTGTCCTCATATGTTGACAGTAAGTCGGGGAATTGCAGAAGTTATGTCCTTGGGCATTAAGATTGGTTAAAGCTTGTGAACTGTGGTTGATACAGATTTTAATGTTGCCTTAATAGGTGGTTTTTCTCTGATTTGTGCTGGCAGTGATGGGAAATACACTTGAGCAACCTTAATTCTTTTGCAACTCTTCTCTTGGGAGGGATATGGAGAATAATTAGAAGAGTTCCTCCCTGAAAAGGGGAAGATCACCTTTGAACTAAAGACCACAAAGAATTTAGCAATGATTCTGTGCACTAAAAATGTTCCCCTATTTGCTGCCTCCTCAGCAAAAGTTCTAGTAGGCTTTGATCCCCAAGAAACAGACAATATACTTTATTTGTCATTGTATTAAAACAAGGGCCCCAGGGAGTTGTGGTTGGGCACATGTGGCCATTGTTTGAATTGCTTAAGTAAATTATTGAGGAAATACAAGTTAGAATAGTATGCTAAGGTAATTCCAAGTGTGGGCTGAGGTCCTTAAGTAAAATTAAGGGACGAAAAATGTTAACTATTTGTGACTTTTGACTCCGCCTAAACCCCTTTCCACTGCAGATTCCTCTCTATCAGTACAGGGTATCTCTGGCGCTTTCAAAAAAATCAACAGACTCTATAATAAAAATAAACCATGGGAAAGTCAGCACTTCTTTGGGAAGAAAAGTGGAGCCAGGTTTTACAAGTTTTGGCCTCAGCAGTGTCTGACCAAATCCTGATTGGAACTATGTTTAAAGTGAGGAGAAATTGGATTTTTTTAATGTTGCTTGGCATGCACTGAAGACAGGGCTCACAAGTTTCAGTCCAAGGGAGAACATGCTGGACATTTTCAGTGTTGCTTTACCTCATGTTTGACAGCTCACGGGATTGCAATCACGTTTAACGGCCATGCAGACATGGTCTAAATATGGCCTTGCTGAATTGTTAAAATTATACTTTAGTACAATGTGTGCCTAGGACCAAACTCCTTCTCAACATAGTTAAACATCTACATCAGCCATATAGAAAGACCATGCCTTCGTTCTGAGGCCATGACATCTAAGGCTGCCTATATATGTGCTGGTCTGGGTTCTAATTAGAACACATCATAGCAGACTTGATTAATCGAGTCTACTCTGCGTTTTAATTAGAATGCTCCAGCGTGGCCTAACCGTCACGTGTATAAGTCTTCATGCATTTAAAAATGGCTCTAGAGGTGCTTTATCTAAACCTCATTGAATGAAGTTTAGGTAAAGAGTCCTGCAGCCATTTTGACATGCGCAGGGGCTTAATAAACATGATGATGAGGCATTTTAATTAGAGCAGCTTTCTGGGAACCGCTCTAATTAAAATGCCCCCTCCGCACCCCCAAACAAGTATATAGGCAGCCTTCAAAACGCAACTCCTTCCTGTGGTGACTTGCATGGTAAAGCCAAAGCTACCTGAGAAAGGTGCTTATTAAACAAGGTAGCTTCTATTAAAAAGCACGTGGCAAAAATTGGCTCATTAATTGACGGCAGTTTCTAAATGAAGATATATGGTATTATTTAAACAATCAACTATGCTTTTATATCATAATACACTTCAATTAGTGAAAACAATCTCCCTGCCAGGAGAAGATTAAGGACCGTCAAACCCCAGAAGGATTTGGTTTTGTGGCTTAATGTGTAAACAGCAGCTTGCACTGGGCTCAGGACTGACTCTAGTGCTCCTTAATGCATTTTCTAAAGGGTGTTATTAAGTACTTCATCAGAATAAGACAGTCTTCCAGTAGGTCTGTGGGTGTCTTATTTTTTCTTTAATTCAATACACTATTGAGGAAGCCTCTGAATTTAATTTTTTCTGTCTATCTGACTTACTGAATTTACATAATTGGTTGCTCATGCAGCATTTGCCTATTATTCTTTGTGATATCTCTATGCAGCGTGAAATGTCTTAGCAATTCCCCAAAGGCCACCTCACTGGCAGGCTGTGCATGGTCATCAAGCCCACAGGAGATGAATTATCCTTGTGCTGATAGAGAGGCAGGTGAGGGGGAAGGGAAGTTATTCAAAGCTAACTTACCAAAGCAGCATTCCCTGAACTCCATAGGGCTCTGTTCCCTCATTTTATTGTATTGTACTGTATTTTATTTTATTAAATCAGTCCCCTCCCTACAGTAGTTGCCGGCCATGCAAGCAGGCTTGTTGAAGTTGCCTGTGAATTCCAGGGACTGGCTTTGGTGGCATGGGAAGCCCTTCCTGGTTCTGCTTCCCTAAGATAGCATGTCTCATTCATTGACATTATATACTTGGACTCTGAGGTGTATAACACTCACCCCCTTCCATGGGATTAGAATAAAAGTAAGCCAACATGTTATGTAAAAATAAGACTTTTAAAATTAAAATGACTCTGTCCTACTGTGCACCTGCCATCCCTAAACATTAGGCTGAAGTGAACAGAGTGCTAGGATGTATTGGTACATTCAGTAGCACAGCAGGTACATCTTGCTGAGGATGTTTACCAAACATTCAACATTTTAACCTACTGCATAAATTACCTCCTTTCTTCTTTCCGCAGAAAAGAAACTTTGGATGATCTGGCTCACAAAGTGAATCCGAGTAGGATAAGACACTCCTGCCATTTATGATAAGATTAGCTTTCAGGTACAGTGCCTTGATATTGTGTCCTGTACAAAAAAGAAGAAAAACTCAGTGAGTGAATTGTAAGGAAACTGAGCCCTGGTGACTGTGCTTGTTGCTTGTTTTCTTGAAAGAAAAAGGTTTCTGTTTACTCTGATGTTTTAGGTCCCACCTGACAATTCCTAAATCCATAGACACTTGCGATGCAGATGTGGTGTATTTAGGAATTGTGATAGATAACAAGAGACAGACTGCTGGAATCACTCTGGATCCTGCTGTGTGGGGTTGTGGAAAGACATATGCATCTTAATGATAGCTCCAAACTTATCTTACTTATGACCCCTTTACAAGCATCTGCATGCAGGCCTCCAGGGGTGAAAGGCTAATGCAAATAACTAGTTCTTGTCCCAACCTATTTGCATCTGGAAAAATGTTTCTGAGTGCTAAGAATGAGTAGCAATCAGGACTTGTAGTAGAGATGATATCTTTTATTAGACCAGCAAGATTTTATGGCTACAACCTGAGTAGCGTACAAATTCATATCCAAGACCAGGCCATGGGCAGCAGTTGGAGCCTAATCTCTACTCTTTGTATCTTAAAGACTTGAGAATCTGCATTACAAGACTTATTGAATTGATGGTTCAAGTTTATTTTCCAAGTTAAGTCAACTCAAGTTGTTAATGACTTTTAACCCTAACCTGAGTCCTGTCCACATACAGAACCTCTTAACTTGCATGTACAATAGTGGTGATACTGAGTTGCCAGACCAGGGAGAGTGCAGAGGATTAAGCTCAGGTTAAACTAATTGAGCACCTGATGTTGTGGTCTCCATAACAGCTGCTACCACTGAAGTACTTCTGCTTCTCTAAAGAAATGCAAAACTCTAGAACTCTTAGTTCAGAGATGATACCTGTTATTAGACCAATAAAAGGCATCATCTCTGAACCAAGAATTCTAGAGTTTTGCATTTATTTTTATCTCAGACCAATATGGGTACCAAATACATCTCTGGTTCTCTAATGCCTTCTTTCTATTCCATCACCTGTGCCAAGCAAAGGCAAAGACTTTCTTCCACAATTCACTGGGAAAGTGTTCATAGGGTGGCTCAATTTTCAAAAAGCCTATGAGATATGTCCCAAGACATTTTGGCCCACAGGGATGAGTGCAATGCCAACACAGACATTGTTGCTCAGGTGCAATGTTGTCCTGTAGCCAGATTTACCAGATCTATGGGAACTTTAGAAGGGTCACTCGAGTTAACTCAGCAGAGAAAATACCTATAAATACCCAATAAATAATAATAAACACATCTGTCTACCTATAAATACCCAAAGTTTATAAGTAGACAGATTATGGTGAGTACAGTGTTGTGTCAGTTGCTTCATAGTAATTGCCTGTGTGTGTGCTCTTATGCCGTAGTAGCTGAAAGCCAAATCATGGTAATTTAGCCCTCTTTCACCGAAAGGGGAAAAACATTTCTGTCTTTTACCTCACTGTAATTTGTCTATGCTCTAAGATAAACCCTGCCATCAAAACTTTACAGGTAGAGAAAGGGGGCAGGGAACAAAGGCACAGAGAGGCAAAGTCACTTGTCCAGGGTCAGATGCAAAGATGGACTAGGATCCAGGTCTCTCAAAGCCTAGTCAGTGCTCTGATCACTGGGCAAGACTTTCTCTCAAGGACAAAACCCTCTCCTGTTTTACCAGGGGTACAACTCCTTCCCTGCCTTACTGTTGATCATAGTACTTTGTAACAGCAGCATGCCTGTGATAAAGTATCTAATTCGTAATCTTCAGAAACAGCATTGTACTTACTCAGGAGCATCCCAGCTCTGATGTTTAAAGTATGGGATGATATTTCTGAACAACGGTCGATGCTTAAAGCAAAATCTTGCAAGGGATCTGTCAAAAGGTAGGAGGCAATAATAAGTTAGTTTTACTTCTGATACAGAGAAGCTGATCTCATAAAAACTAACGATAGAAGAGTTACAGCTCTTATGAAGTCATGGAGTCCATAGAAGTAGGGATGGAAGGAACCTCCAGAGATCATCTAGTCCAACCCCCTGACTGACGCAGGACCATCCTTATCTAAACTATTAGATACAAATCCACAATCTGATGTCTCAGTACAACTGCTATCAACTTTGACTCAGCACAAGACATAACACCTTGAGCATCCACATGTAAAGCAGGGCACCCTTCTTTGCTCTTCAGAGCATTCCCCCTGAGCCCTACAACCTGTAAAAAATAGTTCAGGCTGCTCTATGTCCTGTGCTAGTTTCACCATCATCAAGCTGATCCCAAGCACATCGATATGGCCCTGCAGCTGGGAGGGGAGACTCAAAATGGCAGGTTGAAGGGGAAATGTCCCAAAGTGGATGGCAAGTGGGACTCACCTAAGACAAGGATTGTAAGAGGACTGCACTTAGCAGGGTGTATAAATTGTCGGTGGTAGTGGCTTCTTCTATAGTGCTTTGCAGCTTATTTTTAGACTCCTTAGACTCCTGCCAGACTGCAGGTAAAGGTATGATAGGATCTGATGCACAATCCCCACAATTGTGCTTCCTGCCATGCCACATATGCATGACAGGCGGTGTGACTGTGGGACCAAGTATCAGATTCCATCGTGACATATTGCAGGTGCAGGGGGAGCCTGGGATCATGTTTCAGGCACTGGCAAGTAGCTGATGGTGCAGTAGCTCCCTGCCACGAGAGCTCACTTGGCCACATGTTCAATTAATGGCATGGTAGTAACCAGCCACAAAGGGCATTTATACACATGCTCCGGGAGCTGGGGGGGAGGGGAGCACTTTAATTAGAGTGGTTCTCAGATCCACTCTAATTAAAGTGCCCGAAGTGTCATGTGTGTCAGTGTCCCAGCACTGAAAAATGGCGGTGGGAGCACTTTTCAACATGGGGATGCTGGTACACATGACGCTGGCGTCTGCTGGAGTGCGGTAATTACTATGTTCCAGCAGACTCACTGTAATTACAGCGTGTTGGAGCAGTCTCTCTGCACCTGTATAGGCACCCAGAGTTATTACACATCTTTTGTGGAATAACTTTGTGGCTTATTCTTTGTCTTATGACTCAATTACTTGATTTAATGTGTGGCTGGATTACAGTTTAAGATGTGATTGACTGGTTCTGCTTCCTCCCCATTTTTCTTTGCTAGCCCATAGGATTTTTCCAGTCCTGAATTCATTTGACTTCAGCTCATGGAAACTTGTACCCTCTCTGTATAATCTTATTCCATTAGTTTATAAGGTGCAAATCTACTCTGCCTTCTGCCTGACTTCAATCTATTTCTGATGAAGGGTGTTTGCAATAGTGGCAGCTCAGACAGTGCTGAAGTTGGTTTAACTGCAAGGATAGTGAACAACAAACTCTGTTCAGTACACTTTAGAAACCATGGCCAGTTTCAGTGGTAGATGCTTGGTGGATTAAATTGGTGCTTAAATATGTATTTAGAAGTCTAAGGACCATATGCTGTTCCCCCGTGAGGTGTCTAGGCAGTACTAAGGTGTCTAATTGTTTAAGCTGGATCCTATTCTATCTCTGAGAAGCCAATAACAAACTTGATGCTGCCACCTTCTTCCTTACTGAAGGCTAAGGAGATGCATTCTAGGTTTTCAGGGACTCAAGCATGTTGGAATAGGGTTACACTTTGACACTGATGGCACAGATAAACAAAAACATGTGCGGCACTGCCTGTGCCTTTTAAGCATTTCAAAGAAGTGTGGGTACAGACAATGGATAGCAGCAAAGTGCTGCACATCTGCCCAAACTGTATCAAAAATGACTCTGGATGAAAAAGGAACTGCTGTGGTACACAGTACATTTGTCACCTCTGTGAGACACCTAAGTACCACTTAGACATGAGCTGGAATCAGATCTGTCATTAGGTTTTATTTATTTCTTTATGTTTCTGAAAATCATAGTCCTGGCTTTGCACTTAACTTCATTGAATGGAAAAGGCTATAAGGCTTGTTTCAGTTCTTTGCCACTGGGATGCTGGAGTAAAGCTGGTCTTTCCTGAGACTGAGTTAGAAGGTAGTGATGCATTCTCTTCTAGTTTGAAGGCTGCTTTTACAACAGTCCTTCTACATGAGGAGCGAGATTAAATTTCACGCGAGATTGGAGAATCAGAAGCATGGAAACAACATGAGAGAAAAGTAGGGTTGGAAATATAGAGGAAGCCTGCTGGAAATGAAGACCAGTGACTCAAAGGCACAAAAAGGAAAGACAAATATAGAGTAAGAAAAAGAGGAAGGGCAAGTATTCAGAAAGAAACAAGCACTCTGGAACTGGGTTTTAGAAGGAGCCCCTGAAACCTTGTTTCTGATCTCATGTATAAATTAAGTGGCAAAATGAGCAAAGACATTTCCAAAGTTTCATGCACAGGGCACTATGCAATAATAAAGGGACTCCATTTGGATTGTAGCAACAGGAACTGTATTAAGTGTAGTGCACCCAGTGCTATATGCAACCATGTGGTGCATTGTGCTTAGTTTATCAATCACTGCATTAAGCATGTGGATCTTCCTGGAAACTTACTGGTGTCACCATCAGATCATCCTTCCTACAACTCCTGTTCCCCCAGTCATTTAGACAGTTAAAGCAGAGTCAGGCAGCCTGATAATGGTTAATTTTCTTTATTCTTGTTACTTTTGTTATTTGCCGCGGTTTGCAAAGTTGTTGCAATGGGGTGAAAGAGCACTTTCCTGCTCCTGTGGAAACCATGGGGGTTCAGACTTCTCCTTTCTGTGGGACAGTTTGCATCTCCACCCCTCCATCGCTGATCACCCCCTGGATTGGTTTCCTCCCTCTTTCTGCAAAATAGTCTCTCACTTCTCTGTTTAGTTCATTGTGTAATGCTGAAGTGAGGAAACAGCTGCTCAGGTCTGAGCTAATTGGCAGCCAGGAACTTGGATGTATTAACTAACCTGGCTCTAGCAGAAGCAGCCTCTGTCTTCTGCAGTGTGTTAAGTGAAAGGTCCGTAGTGAGCAAGGGCAGAATACAGTTTCACCCAGCGGAAGACCACTGTGCAGCTTGTGACCAGCTTTAAGTTACCTGACAATAGTGTAGAAGCAAGTCTATAACCTCTTTGCGGTTAAAACTCCATAATAGAAATAGGGTAAAGATCTTGTTCCTGGAATGGGGGCCTACATGCCTACAGGGGGTAATGGAATCACTCCTACGTTTTAGTTGGGTAACTCAGTTGTTTGCACAACTAGGAGAACTGGTATGTTGCCGAAAAAGGCACAGCTTGCAGCTCAGTTGGGGAATGCTGTTACAAAACGGCATGGCAACAAATAACAGTGTGGTTTTGCTCTTTGAGGTGGACCATTCCCTGCTTCAGTCATGTAGCTGAGTCCTTTCAAACCAAGGTGTCTGTCTGAAACTGTTTTTAGCGGAAAACTGTGTTTTTAATAACATTAAATTATTCAGGAAAAATTTCTGCTTTTCATGGAATACATTAACTTTTTGTTGGAAAGCTAAATGGAAGTGAGTTATAATTTAGGTGCATCATAACCAGGGAGCCTGGTTTAAAAATTGCAAATTCTCTGATTAAAACACCCCAAATCCACAATTAAAGTGAAACACCACTATATATAGAGGTATCAATTGAACACAATACTTTATTGCTATATTTACAATTTGAAAGCAGTTTGGAAGTTTGCCAGTGCCCCAATCACTACAATAAAACAAATTCTAAGTGCCTATACAGTTTGGAATTTGATTTTGGGTTTTTTATCATGGACAATCAGAGCTCCCCCTGCCCCCTGAGCTCACCAGGATGCAGGTTGAGGTCCCTCACTTCCAAGCCACAGCCCCCCCACCCCTGCTAGTGCCCTTCACCTTCCACCCACAGCCTTACCTGCAGGAGCTGCTGTCTAGGCTCCCTGGCGGCCACGTGCATGTATAAGCGCACACATACACGTGGTGCCCCCTCCCTGACCACCCTTCTCCCGCTCCCCCAGGCCCTTTCAGGCTAGAACTCTGCCAGCCTGAAGAGAGCTCTTTGCAAAAGAGCAAAATCCATGTGTTTCTCCATTAAAATGAAAAAGCCATGTTTTTCTTGGTTAAAAGGGGAAATCTGTGGGGGGGGTTTCTGTTTTCCCATGGGAAATGGAAAATCCCGGATCCCTGATCATAACCTTTATTCTTCTCGAAGGGCATCCCAACCAAACTACTTTATTCTTCTCTAAGGGCATCCCAGCCAAACTACATTCTCCATGATCCACCAAATTATGTAAGGCAGAAGAAAAACCACAGCAGAATTTCTGAGGAAATGTTTAGGAGCTTTTTGACACTTGAATTGACCAATGAAAATGTTTTCATGGGGGAACTACCCGTTTTCTACTACTAACCCAGTCTTCCTGGCACATCAGTCTCTGACTTCACAATCCAAGGTGATAATTTCTGTATTACAGATGGGACTTCTGGCTAGCAATGCTTTTGGGAAAGGTGCAGGATGGATAGCTTTTTTGCTAGAACCATGGTGCCAGTGAGTCTGGATTCCAAAAGTAGCATGCAGAATGAGTGCTGCTAAAGGAAACCAGAGAACATAAAGTTGGCTTTTTTACTGTTTGATAAGTAAGGATGTCTGCAAGCTTTCCGATGCTCTGTGAAAGAAGATACCCTCCTGCTTTCTCTGTACCAGCCCTTTGAATGTCAAGGACTTTCTTGACCACTTCAGGGGTGCTGTAAGGGAGCTGCCATTTTTTTGTGTTTGTTTCAGAGGCACAGTATTCCCAGAATGAGTCATTAAGTGTCTCTCACGAAGACTTGTTCTTTCTTGTTTGCCTCAATCTGACGTGACTTGGTTAGACTGGGAGAAAAAAAAATGTTATGTCTTTCACATGCACAGAGCAAAAACATTTACCTTTCTGACTATAAAATACATGATGATGCCCTTCAGCCTTTCACTTCCCTGCAACATTTCATTGTGAACAGTACAGCTTGTTCCTCAGGTTTTCCTCCACCCACCCCCATCAATCTGTTATCTCTTCCATAATTAAAGCTAGCAACTCTTCTGCTGATTTCACATAGTTTTGCTCTCCCAGTTCAGCTTTGCTGTATTATCACTGCTTGAAATGCTGATAGAAATTTTCCAGAAATATTCAGCTCTGCTGTAAAAGTGCTCTTGGAAAGACTGGCATTTTTCTGTTGACATATTTGTTTGTGAAGGGTCTGAATCTCAACATTTGGAACTAGACCTGGGCTTCCTCAGAGCTTGGGGGTGCCCAGGATTAGAGGTTCAAGTCCAGCCAGTTGCTACTTCTGATGACATTATTTCAGGGGACTGTTTTCAGGGGCAAATGTTGAGTTAGATCAGTGGCACTCAATTTTAGCTTCAAGACACCCCTCATTTGACTCAAGGGGCCCCTCTATAACTTTTGTGAATTGAGTGGCACTCCATTCAAAAACTAACTTATTTCTTACAGTGCTTGCCTTCTTGCAGATGGACCAGGCAGTGGGGGTAGAGGAACAGCCAGGGCCTTCTCTTATCTGCTATCTCCTCACACCTTAGGCAGCTTTCAGTAGATATCATGGCATGCCAGGGTGCCCTGACACCCTGGTTGAGAATCACTGAGCTAGATCCTGTGTTAGTGTAAATGATCAACAACAGCTTAAGAGCTCTCCTCTTGTTTGAATGTAATGGATAAAACTTAGACAGACAAGGTTCTTTTGGCAAGTCTGATATCTTTTATTAGACCAACTCAAACTGTTGGAAAAATTCTGCTTTGCAAGTCTTCGGGTACAAATACCCTTTGTCAAGCTGAGGAAGCATCTGCAGTTGGTTTGTGCTCTTCCTGGATGGAATGAATAGTAAAGAAGCTATAGGTTGGTATGCATGTATGGGTAAGACTTAGGTTTCAGCTGTATTCATCTCTGAACCTACAATTTTCACCAAGGCCAGACTCTAGGGTCAAACACTGCTCTGTGTGAAGCAGAATTTGGAAACATTTTTTACCCTCTCTGTTACTGATACACTGGCAGTTGCTTTGACAAGCTGTTTGGAGTGGCACTTTCTGATTTTACTGCTTCCTAAATACTGGAAGAGAATTTTTTTCTACAATATTAGTTTTATACATAGGTCACCTGACACATAGCATGCAGTGGTGCCTAGTGCAGGCTTTCTGTCTTGCTTAACATTCCTGGTAGATACAAAGCTAACTCTGTTGCACCCTAGGGCTAGGGATAGACATTCAAAGGCCTGAGCCTGAATTGATTCAATCTTTGCAGGTTAGTGTAACCTGCCTAGGCTGAACCGGTTTGCACAGACATTCCCTCTGGACTGAGCAAATGCAGGCACATGCCTGCAGTGGCTCAGGCTAGGAGCCAGGGGGTGCTAGAGCAGCCTTCCCTTCCCTTCTACAGTGCTGAGTTGAGTAGGGGGGTGTGGCTAGGCCCCAGCAGGGCCTCTGATTAGGGAGGGTTCTCCCCACTGCCCCATTGCTCCTGACCAGGGAGGGAGCCAGCAGGGAATTGATAACACAACATTTAATACCTCATCAAGAAAACAAATGCCTCTTTCATTAGATCAAGCTCTTTTTAAACAACTTTTTCCAGGGAAGAAACAGAGAGACATTACCAGTTGACCTGTTGATTAGCTCCAAAAAGCCATAAGCGGACACTGTCCTGCTTGCCTTTGTCCTGTCTGCCTTACACAGACACCTGTCAGGATTAGCTACAATACCACATGCTGGCTACAGTCCCTTCATGCTGTGGGAGATGGGAGGATGGAATCTCTGCTTGAGCAGGGAGTGGTGGTTGGGGGTGGGGCAAGGGAAAGCCACGCAGAGAGGCAGGGCCAGCCCTGCTCTGGAGCAGCCAGCCCAGTCCATGGCTGCAAAACATCTGGGATGCTGGGGGACTCTGGTTTAAGTTAAACCAGGAAGGGGGCTGGGACAGACATTGCATAAACCAGTTTGAGCCAAATCAGCTAAGCCTGATACTACATTTAACCAGGTTTATCACAAACTAGTTTCAGCCATTATCAAACTGGTTTATGTGCACTGAACATCTGTTCTGTTACAGGTTTAAACCAGTTTCTCATCACTTAAATTGATTTCTGTCCCTAGCCTAGAAGAGTGAGTAGGTCCTCAAAAGAATTCTGTTGGTTAATGGAAATTCAGGTCATTTTGCCTACTTTCTGTATTTTATGAATGGATTTATTTTTCTTGTCTTGTGCTTTGTAACAAACTTCACTTACGTGTGACTAGCAAAGCATCGCAGAAACTGGATCACTCTGCTGAAAAAAGAGCTGTTCTAATAATTGATTTCTTCTAGAATTGTGCCTGTCTTTTTTTTTAATCTCCCTTACTCCTCCTCTCTTGTTAGCTTTCCACTCCTGGGCTCAGTCTCACCTAGAAGTAATCTGATGCTGCTCCCAAATACCTCTGCTTCTGCTTCCAGATCATTATAAAAAAATGACTGCAGCAGAGGAAAGGCAGTACACACATGAGCACTGTCTGGCAGAAATCACAACTACAAAAGTCTCCCAGGATTAAGCAAGCTCTCCAAATATGATGCTGGCAACTTTGTGGCCTTTCAAAATCGTACTTTTGGGACCAGAAAAATAAAGGAATTGTACTGAATGATATGTGGTTTATTAGGGTCACACGAGGTAATCTAGTGCTACAGGAAATCAGCATGAGAAAGCAAGCTATTCAATAATTACATGACACCCATCACCTTCAAAGCTTTTAATAAAATTACCTAATTAATGAGGAACTGTTTTGGGGACTGTAATTAATGCAGGTGTTGAATTCTGCTCCTTTAATATCTATTTGAATAGATTAACCAGCTCTTGGCTAGCTTTGCAATGCAGCGACCCCATCTGATACATTGGGTTTCTATCAAAAGTCTCAGATTATGCACATGGATTTCAATGTGTACCCTCTAATGACCCTCCCTCTTGGAGTTTGTCTTCACTACAAAACCTTACCATATACAGCTTCAGTTGTGAGGAATTAAGCTATCTGACACAATGCTGACTGCGACTCTGATTTTAGTGTAGACCAAAAGAAAATTTGAGTAACTCCATGCCAGGTAATGGTGATTTAATTCTGTATAACTATGTAACTGAAAATGTTTAATGAAGACTTAATCATGATAGCTTGCTGAAAAAACACACGTCCTGGACGATGTTAACCTCAAGAGTTCTGGTCAGCACTGAGTTTCCTCACTTGAATCTGCAAGTGCGGACAGGGATTTCACTTAGCTCGGCGCTTTAAAAGGTAGGACAGAATTGCTGTTAGTTTTATTTCCAAAACTCTGTACTGTTTTCATTTACTGAGGAATCCCAATCATGATGGGATGGTAGGAGTGCCATGGCTAATGGAACTTCAAACTCCATGAGGCTGCCCAGGACTGGTGTGCCTTGTTGCAAATGGCATAGATGTTTTGCTTTAATATCCAGCTCCAGCTCCTGAAGGCAAGTGATGATTTGAGAATTTTATTTTCAAGAAGTGAACATTAATAGCCCTTAAAATATTGGTTCTCAAACTTTTTAGATTCAAGACACTCCTCCATAACTTTTTGGAATTTAGTGGCACACTGTTTAAAGACTAATTTATTAATAATAATGTAATAATAAATAATAATATCTTCTTTCACTCCCTTTACCCTTAAAAGGAACTCACTGAGAGCATGGTAGGGGCCATGCATGGCTCTTGGTTCTGGCAGGGGCTGCTATAGGTATGGCAGATTGGGGTGAGTCATTAGGCAGCTGAGAGTAATGTCCAGGGCACCCTGAAAGAGGCAGCTTTTCCTGAAGGGAATGGAAGGGGGTGACATTGATTGCTGGTGCCAAACAAAGGCATACCACACAGTTTCCTTTGTCTGCCCCCTTCCTGTCCTCAGTCCGTACTTGAGGGAGTGGGCATAGGCTGCCCTACCACTAAGGCTGCTCCTCCAGGGACTTGAATGCAGGTGACGAGAGCCACGATTCCCCCCTGCAACCTCTCCCACCAGTTCCAAAGCATAGAAACAGCAGTAGAAAGAGCTTGGCCCCAGATGCACTCACTGGCCCATAGCAAAGCACACTGCTCATAGTGTAGGAGGCAGTCAACACAGGGGCTGACGGTGGCAGGGGCTGTGCTTTTCAGCTTGGCTTGTTCCCCTGCTCCTGGAGCTGGTTGGAGGGGCCACAGGAAATGGCACCGGGAGATTTGGGTAGACACAGGACACCTGATGTGTGGGGAAGCCAGTGTTTACCTCCTCTCACAGGGGTGGGCTCTGTGACAGCTTTCAAAAGATCTTGCAGCTCCTTGGATGCCATATCACCCAAGTTGAGAATCACTGCTTAAAAATATGCATGCCACCTATAGATCAAGGGCCCAGAAAACCAATGAAAATAACTTAAAATGTAATTTTTGCAAAAGAGATAATTAAATTTAAACTCATTTCTCACACTCTCTCAGACTACTAATGAATATTAAATACTAAATATTTTTGGTGTTGGTAGTCCTGTAAATAGCATATATGTATGCCAGAAGTAGATAAAACTATAGGCAGTCTAGGCCCATGCCAGTGGACCTCAGGTCTTGGAGTCATGTGACAACACAATCTCATTAAATTATTTAAAAAGAAGGCATTTCCAGCTCTCAATATTACAAATTAAACACTGAAATTACAAGCTACTTGTAACCTGTGCAATAGCATCAGAATTGGCCAATGTTTGGTTACAGTAACTGAGAGGTATGAACTTCTGCATGTACTTTAATGGGGTTACCTGGTCATCCACACTAGCTGCAGTGTCTGGGCCTTCATTACTCATTTAGTCCTAGAACAGAACCAGGGGTTGCTATAAAGTGTCCTGGTATTAGATCTGGTCTGTGTTCTGCCTGGCAAGTTTTACTGCTTGTTACTCACAACAGTAGTTGCCTGCATATAAGGAAACTAAATGGCCCCATTTTGCCGGGGCCAGTTGACATCAGTCATAAGAGTGCAGCAGTTTGTTATAATTGGAATGGTGTTTCCCTCTGTTAAGGAAATGGCTAAGAGTGGTCCTCCCATCTAATGAAAAGATGGCCAGCATCTGGGATTCATTTTGTGGTAGTTCTTCAAATGACTAGCTTTGGGATTCATTATATATCTAATCAGAAACTATCTTGAACCTGAGAGTAATGTCCAGGGCACCTTGCTATGTAAAACATTCGAAACCTCAGTCTTTCAGCTGTCTGGATGGCCACTATGTTGTTGCTGCTTTATGTGGATGTAACTCCACTGGCTCACACAGAGCTGAATGACATAGTCTGTCTTCCAGGTGTCCTCTGAACAAAGAAAGTTGTCCTTTTCTGTGACTATCCCAGATGTTCCTGGGAAGTGATGTTATATCAACCAGAGAACCCCATCTTCTCCATAAAAAGCCCTCCTTTGTGGCTCTTACATTAACTGCATCAGGTCATTAATACATGGGAAACTTTTATATGAAAATAAGGTTTATTTTATTTTATTTTTAGTGAGATTGTGCAACCGGGAATAATGAGACCAACCATTTTTCCTTGGACTGTCTATAGATAATCAACCTTCTTGGCAGACATGTCACAAATTAGCCCCCCACTGTCCCTAAGTGCTACTCCCATCCCCTTCCCCTGCCTGACTGGCTGCTCTGCTTTCTGTTCTCTGCTCTGTGCTCCCTGCCTGATTTGCTGTTCTCCTTTTTTGCTCCCTGTTCTACTTGCTGCTGTGTTGACTGTCCCTTCCCTGATCTTCCCTGTGTCGCACACAAAGGCTGCCCATGTCACTTGGGGCATGTGCCACAAGTTAGTCACCCCTGCTATAGATCAGGGTTTGGAAACCTTTATATTATTGTATGAAAATTACCTTTTTTGTTATGAAGAAAATGTATGACTACAAGATTTAAAAGAAGTAGGAAAAAAGCAAGGAAGGGCATCTTAATGACTGAGATTAATTCTTTCAACATCATTCCCACTAATAAATAAACATAAAAACGATTAAGGTTTAAAAATCCATAAACTGAGCCAAATGTTTTTGGGTAAAGACCATCACCGTACCATTTGAACTCTGAAAGTTACTACCACTTGATACGGTTTCTGAAAAGAGATGAGGAATAAAATCATAGCTACATGAAAAATGATGCAGGAAACAAAGAAAGTATTAGTCTTCTGGCATGGGGTAGAAAGTGACATTGAATTTCTATTTAAATCTCAAACAGGGGGACAAGCACCCTCCAGGAAAGATTTTTTTGTGCCAAATATGATAATTACACAAGCAACCCTCTGATACAAGAGGTATGTCCTATGGCTCACAGACAGCTCGCTTCCTATGGGACTCTCTGGTGTGGACTGAGCAAGAAAATAGAAAGTTTAAATTGAGGTTAACAGGCAGAGTAAATTATGATAATGATCATCGTATGGGGAACTTGCTTGATATTGCTGCCATGAGCCAGTAAGGGATTAGGCAGCAGTATTCTAATCTAAACATATCTTTAGTTTTCCAGAACCTGAACTCAGAAATATCTGTATCAAAACTTAACCTTTTTGCACTTCTGGAACAGGAATAAATTAGGCCAGAGAGGCTTCCAAATGAAGACTCCAGCATCTTTTCGATAGAGCAATTAAAAACGTTTTCAAGGGAAACTCTCTAGTTCTTTGAGTGTTTGCCCATTAGCAATCTATACAACAAAAGATCAGTGGGGAGCTGATATCATGTGGCTTTGAATAATTTAGATCCAAAAGCAATTGCAGGAGACTGCTTGAGGAAAATAAATAAATAAATATGAAGCATCTGGCTCAATCTAGCTGCCAAAAAACAATGAGTAATGGAGAAAGATCCGTCTTCTACCAAGTGCATCAGTTAACAGTTACTCTGACGATGCATGAGACAAGCTTCTTTCTTCCCCCAAACTTCCCTCCAGCAGATTATCTCCCTGCTTCCCTTAATTAAAAAGATACACAGGCATACACACAAAGCAAATTGGCAAACTGATTTTAATGTGGAAAGGTGCAGAACGCAGGAAGTAGAGTTAAATAAAGTAAAGGTTGTTGCAGTGGAGATCTATCGATACTGTCTGCAGATTGATACTAACAAGTCACTGAAGGTGGTTTCTTTGGCTCAGAAATAGACATTGTATAACTGACTCCCAAGAAGCCTGTCCACACCTCTAGCAAAGACATTTTAGAAATGGCATGAGTACCTGATGTGGGGTCCACTAAGATTATCTATTCAGAACTACATAGTTAGTTTAACAACACAAACAAAAATAGAATATGTCAAGTGATGCCCTGATGGTGATCTATCCAGACCACCAACCCCTATGGTTGACTCGTTAGCATTGCAAACTAACCAATAATGCAGGTTTAACAGGAAGGTGTCTATCTTAACACTCTGAGGCTCCATAGACCAGATTCTGATTTCAGTTATAGTTAAATAGCTTTATTGACTAGTGATTGTTTTAACTGAGATCAAAATCCACTCCAACAAATTTGGGGAAAATGCAGTATAATCTGAGAGTTCATCCAACTTTAGTTTTAATCTAATGAAAGGTCATAACAGAGTATATAATATCACAGCCTTCTTAGGGCCCTACACTGTTAGATTATGGATGTTCTCATAGAAATCAGTTGGCCTCTAGGTTTAACATGGTGATATGTAAAGGATCACTATAGACTTACACCAAAGCTTGATTTGACACATTTAAAAATTGATAGCTGAATGACTGCCAAAGAAGTCTGAAAATTTTGTTATTTTGCTTACTGAACTTGAAAGAACGTTTATGTTTATTTTTCCTCTCTGCTGAAGTTTGTAGTTCTTGGATATTGGGCCAAATATGATTCAAACAAAAAATTCATAAAAAGCTAAATATGAACTGGAAAATAAGGTTGACGGTTATAGGTTGCACAGATGGAATAGAGCGGGGGAAAAAGGCAGGGGGTGTTGCTCTCTATCTTAAGGAGCAATATAAATCTTTTATAATCAAGGTGGGATCAGAGGAGGGCCAAACTGAGGTACTGTGGGTTGGGATACAAAGGGGTTGGGAGAAAAGCACTTGGTAGTGGCGGTTTACTATAGACCATCACACCAGGAGGATAAATTAGACCTGGAATTCTCCAGGCAGCTCTCAGAGGCCATATGGTCGAGAGAGATGGTTGTCGTGGGTGACCTAAACTACCCTGACATCTGCTGGGAGGAGCAGTCAGCTAGATGGAACCATTCATGTAGGTTCTTAACCTGCATACAGGACCTTCACCTAATGCAGGAGGTATACAATCCCACTATGGGGAATGCCTTGCCGGACTTGGTGTTGGCTATGGGGGACGACCTGGTGGCAGATCTGCAGGTACAAGGTAACCTAGGGGATAGTGACCATTAATTGATTGAATTCACTATCTAGTGAAGTGTGGTAAAAATTACCAGGAGGGCAGAAGCTAGACTTCAGAAAGGCTGATTTCAGGATGCTTAGGAGATTAGTTAGTGGGGCATTAAAGTCCAAGAGCATTAACAAAGTGGGGTCCAGGAAGGGCGGTCATTCCTCAAGGAAGCAATCCTTTGGGCACAGAAGGAGACAATCCCACTGTATAGAAAAGGGCAAAGGGGCCAAGAAGCCCTTTTGGCTAAACAGGGAAATCCAGGAAAGCCTAAGGGCAAAAACAGGGGCAGACAGGCTGTGGAAGTAGGGGGTAGCTATCAAGGAGGAGTATACCTCCTTGGCTCACACTTGCAGAGAATCAGGTAGGGAGGTCAAAGCATCATTAGAACTTAAGCTGGCAAAAAAAATTAAGGACAACAAAAAGTCCTTCTGCAGGTATATAGGGCGCAAAAAGAGGGTGCAGGGCAGCATAGGACCCCTGCAGGATATACTAGGGCAGTTGGTGACAGATAGGAGGGACAAAGCAGAGCTCTTCAATTAGTTTTTTGCCTCTGTATTCTTGAGCATGGATCTAGACAAATCTCCCAAATGCATTACAGGTAGAAGCAGAAGAAACACCAGCTCACCTACTGTCAGTGCTGACCTGATAAAGAGACACTTGGAGGGGCTGGGTGTGTTTAAGTCAGCAGGACTGGATGAGCTGGTCCAAGGGTGCTGAAAGAATTAGCCAGTGTCATAGCAGAGCCACTGGCACGGCTGTTTGAGCACTCGTGGTGCTCAGGTGAGGTCCCAGGAAAAGGGACGATGTGGTCCTTATTTTCAAGAAGAGGAGGAAGGAGGATCTGGGTAACTATAGACTGGTTAGTCTCACCTCTATCCTTGGGAAAACCCTTAAAAAAATTACCAAGGAACACATTTGTAGGAGTTCAGCGGATAATATAATGCTGAAGGGCAACCAGCATGGATTCGTTGCAGGTAGATCCTGCCTGACTAACCTTGTTTCTTTCTATGACCAGGTTACTAAATGCTTAGATGCAGGAGTCAAGGTAGATGTCATCTACTTGGACTTTAACAAGGCCTTTGACACGCTATCCCACCCTATTCTCATAAACAAATTGAATGGCTGTGCTATAGACGATTACACAGTCATGTGGGTGGCAAGTTGTCTTAAGGTTCATACCCAGAAAGTAGTTGTGGACAGGTCAGTATTGACCTGGAAAGATGTGGGCAGTGGGGTCCTCCTAGGCTTGGTCCTTGGGCTGTTGCTGTTTATCATCTTCATCAGTGACCTGGATGAGGATGTGCAAAGCACTCTATCCAAATTTGCTGATGACTCAAAACTATGGGGCGAAGTAAACATACTGATGGGAAGAAACTGAATCCAGGTGGACCTGGACAGGTTAGAGAAGTGGGCAGGGAACAATAGGGTGCAGTTCAACAAGGACAAGTGTAAGGTTCTGCACCTAGGGAGAGGGAATCACCAGCATACCTATAGGCTAGGGGATGGCCTTCTTAGCAGCACAGCAGTGGAAAGAGATCTTGGAGTCGTTGTCGACTCCAAGATGAATATGAGTTGTCAATGTGACGAAGTAATTAGCAGAGCTAAGAGCACTTTGTCATGCATTACTAGGTACGTCACGAACAGGTCCAGGGAGGTGATGCTTCCCCTCTATGCAGTACTGCTCAGGCCCCAGATGGAGTACTGCGTCCAGTTCTGGGTGCAGCAATTCAAGAGGGATGTGGATAACCTTCAGAGGGTCCAGAGGAGGGCCACTTGTATGGTTAGAGGCCTGCAGGGAAAGACTGAGGGACCTGGACCTTTTCAGCCTCTGCAAGACAAGGCTGAGGGGAGATCTTGTGGCAGTATACAAACTCACCAGGTGGGGACAGCAGGGAATAGGAGGTGCTCTGTTTACCAGGGCAGCCTTTGGAACAACCAGGAACAACAGCCACATGCTGATAGAGAGCAGATGTAGGTTGGACATCAGAAAGAACTTCTTCACTGTAAGGGTTGCCAGAATCTGGCACGGGCTTCCAAGGCAAGTGGTGCTTTTCCCTACCTTGGGGGTCTTCAAGAAGAGACTGGACAAACACCTGGCTGGGGTCACATGACCCCAGAGCTTTTTCTTGCAGGGGATTGGACATGATCCATTGAGGGCCCTTCCAATCCTAGCATCTATGAATCTATAAGCTTCTCAACCAAACACTTTTCCAATAGCCCTGCCCTCACCTTCTCTCCCTCTTCCCCCACCTTGGGCTTGATCATACTGTATGAAGTCTGGGTTTCTTTCAAGATGTCATTCCAATACTTCCTACTGTAGATCACTCCTCCATATATCAGGAGGCACTACTTCACGGTCAGGGTGGCTAGGGTCTGGAACCAACTTCCAAGAGAAGTGGTGCAGGCTCCTACCCTGGGGTCTTTAAGAGGAGGTTAGATGAACACCTTGCTGGGGTCGTTTGACCCCAGTACTATTTCCTGCCATGGCAGGGGGTCGGACTAGATGATCTACTCAGGTCCCTTCCGACCTTAGAAACTGTGAAACTATATGCACTCACTGTACATACTCTTCTACATACTCAAAGTAAGGTCTTCAGTAATTGATGCAGGTCTATCTAGATCAATTCCAGTACCATCCAAAGAGTGTTCAGATTACAAGTGAATTCCAGGAGACTTAATAACTTTTTTCCCATTCACTAGAAATTTTCATTTTCAGGTAGTAGGCAGCTATGAGGTACCAAATAACCTTGTCTAGATTTAAGGGCTTTTTATTAATCAGTGGAGGATATATGTTTAAGTCAGTTACCTAAACCTAGCAGTCTCCCAGTGTTGATGCCAAAACATGATAAGAATACACATACTGTCTTCTGGGCATGTACCTAATTATAAAACTCTTCAAGAGACAGGATTGTCAAAATACCTAGAAAATACTTTCTATTCCTCAGCTACATATAGCGGAACGTGTTTGCTGCAGTCTCTGAGGAAGGCACCACTGGAGCACTTCAACTTAAGAGTATTTTCGGGGCTAATTAACACAAACTGACACAATTAAACTAATATAAATGCTTCATCAGCAGCCAGTGGGGCGGCATCAAAGAATTATGCTCCATCAGCTTTGATTACATGCACTTTCAAAGTAGAAACAAGACACTTGAATAGCACTGAACTGCTATGAGCACTTAACTGTATAACCTTCCCACTTTCCTCTTCCCAGAGAATTGCCTTTTAAAATGTAATTGAAAAGATCAAAAGAGTTTTTGCATGCATCACTGTGAAATTAGAAGGGGCAGATATAATTTTTTTTTGTAGTGAATTCCTGCCATATCTGTAGATAAATTTGTAAGTTATGTTTTTTTCTCAATTAGCAAAATACAGTTAAAAATACAATAGTCCCATATGTTTATTTGCCTGCCTTATGGAGATTAGGGCCAGGTCCAGACAAGTGCAGATGTGCGGTACACCTGTCTGCGCTGCCGCACACTGCATATGCAAACATGCCCCATGCTGCTATCTTGCAGTGTGTGTGTGTGTGTGTGGCCGGAGGGGGTGGTGGGGAGGGGTGTTGACCCCAGGAGATCCTGGAGTCAAAAAAACCCATGGCAAAAAAAAAAAGGTAGTGCAAGTGGTGGCAGTGCATGGCACCCCAAACTGGAGCCTGGCTGGCTGCAGCCACACTCTGGCTGCAGGCCAGGCTCCCAGCTGCAGGAGCACTATGGCTGCAGTTCCCCAAGCCCCCTAGGACCTCAGGCAAGGCTGCTGGGGCCAGCACGGTTGCTGGCCCCAGCCTCCGCTACCCCACCCAGGGTAATGTGCCTTGAGTCAGAGGGTGCCGCTGCTCCTTTTCCTCAGAGAAACAAATGTCCATGCTTGTGTGGGCACAGCCTAGAAGGGCTTGTTAGGTTATGTGTTTTATTGAACTAGCTACATCGTTGGAAGACATCTTAGACAAACTTCTGGGGACAACATACTCTTCCTCAGCTTTGGGAGGGTACAACCTAACTCAAATACCAGGAAAAACAATTATTTTTGCTTAACTCTGTTACATAAATAGTCACTTTTTGAGGCATATGTTATCTGCCTTGAGCCCAGTGGTGGATTATAATTTATTGGGGCCCTGGGCAAACGGACAATTGGAGGCTCCCCACCAGGTGAAGTCAGGTTCCTTCTGTGCCTGGCAGGGAGCTGCGGCTAGGTCCTCCCATGCAGTACCAACTGTGGGGCCTCCTGGCAACACAGCCCTGGGAAGCAATCGCCACCTGCACGGAGTCCCACTCTTGCACCCTAGCCTCTGGCCCTGGCCCACCTGGAGGGGGAGGCACATGCTGCCTGCTTCAGTTGCCTGTGCCCAGGATGCCTGCCTGGGCAATGCTGCCCCTGGCACCCTAGGGGCCCCTGCTTGGCAGGCCCCTGGGCCCAGGCCCTGCTGACCCATGTGTTAATCCACCCCTGTTTGGGCCAAATTTACCCAAGTCCCCTGATGCCAAGAAAGCTCTTGGTGCTGGTACTCTCTCAGTCTTCTGTAATGTGACCATTTACTTTATCAAAATGGGGAGTGAGTCAACTGACTCTTCCAGTTATTTGATGAAACTGCGGTATCACTTAGGCATTTGGTTAAAGGCCTTAAAATATTCTTGAGCTCCTAACCTACTTTTCCTAAATATTTTTATAAAAATGGGATTACTTTAGACTTGGGTATCTGAGCATGAGTAATTAGTGGACTGTGACTAATCCGGTGGATGGCATTTAGTTCTTCTCACACATTATGTATATCCGTGGGAATTCTGGGAGTGATGTTTAGCCCCATGCTTCCAGAGACTCAAGCCAGTCTCTGTAGTTAAGGAGCAGAATGCAACCTAGTGTGGGAGCAGACGAACCTATATTTGCCTATTGTGTGGTTCTTATGCCATCCTCTGAAGCAACTGTTTTTGGCAATTGTCAAAGACAGGATGCTGGACAAGATGGACTTCTGGGGGCATGGTAGGAGCCTCCAAAGGGTTGGGGCAGTAGGAGAGTTAGGTGCCTTTGAAAGGTGATTCAGAGAACCTGGAGGCACCTAGATTTAGCATACAGGAAATGCTGAGCACTGGGGCATGTCCCAGAAACCACCCCTTTGGAGCTTAGGTGTTTGGTTCAAGGCTGCATTTCTGAGGTGCCTTTGGCCATTAAGGGAGCAAAGCATCCTGGTGGTGCTCATGTCCACTTTTGGCATAATAGGCCACTAGTTAAATTGGGACAGTTGGTTTATAGGCTGTCATCTTCCTAAGGGGGATTCAAACCTGTATCTTCCACTTCTGGGAGCCATACCCTATTCATCAAGTTTTAGAATAATTTGGATGGAGGCCAACTGTGAAATATCTTCACCCCCAGTAGTTGTATATCACAGTGGAAAAAAAATATATGCTCTGAGCTTTTTTTGCTTTCTTTTGTGATTGTGCTTGAGAAGCTAGCATTTGACTCTCTCCTATATATTGCTCATGGATGCAATTGTTTTATACTAAATACAAGAAACTTGTCCTCTCTAAAGAGAGAAAAGATGGGTTTGCCAGCTTTTGATTCAGTTCTCAAACCTTGAAGGATTTATGCAGGTTTTTTGGTCTTGTGTAAAGTAGCAAGGTAATATGTTGAACGTTAATATTATATAGGGCTCCCCTAAGGGCCTAGCTAGACATCTGTGGCTGTAGTGCCTCTTTATTTTCTGTGTACTTCATCTTTACATTCCTAAGCATGTCACATGTATGAAGAGTTCAGCCACCATGTTCTCTCAACTCTGTCAGAAGTGACCAAAAAAGTGTCTACATTTTTGTTAAAAATTTCAAAGAAAACCATATTGTGGAGGGGGTCCAGAGGAGGGCCACTTGCATGATCAGGGGGCAGCAGGGCAGGCCATATGAGGAGAGGCTATGGGACCTGAACCTGCTCAGCCTCCAAAAGAGAAGGCTGAGGGGGATCTAGTGGCCTGTTACAAACTAGTCAGAGGGGACCAGCAGGCACTGGGCAAGTCCCTGTTCCCCTGAGCACTACCAGGAGTGACCAGGAATAACGCTCACAAGCTGGCAGAGGGTAGATTTAGGCTAGACATCAGAAGGCACTACTTCATGGTCAGGGCGGCTAGGATCTGGAACCTACTTCCAAGAGAAGTGGTGCTGGCTCCTGCCCTGGGGGTCTTTAAGAGGAGGCTAGATGTATACCTTCCTGCCATGGCAGGGGGTCGGACTAGATGATCTAGCAGATGCATGACAGACAGAACCAAGGAGGTGATACTTTCCCTCTATTGGGCACTGGTCAGACTGCAGTTGGAGTACTGCGGCCAGTTTTGGGCGCCACACTTCAAGAGGGATGTGGATAACCTGGAGAGGGTCCAGAGAAGGGCCACTTGGATGGTTAAGGGCTTGCAGGCCAAGCCCTACGAGGAGAGACTAGGGCACCTGGACCTCTGCAGCCTCCGCAAGAGAAGGTTGAGAGGCAACCTTGTGGCTGCCTATAAATTCATCATGGGGGTGCAGAAGGGAATTGGTGAGGCTCTACTCACCAAGGTGCTCCTGGGGGTTGCAAGAAATAATGGCCATAAGCTAGCAGAGAGCAGATTTAGACTGGACATTAGGAAGAACTTCTTCACAGTTAGAGTGGCCAAAATCTGAAATGGGCTCCCAAGGGTGGTGGTGCTCTCCCCTACCCTGGGGGTCTTCAAGAGGAGGTTAGATAGGCATCTGGCTGGGGTCATCTGAACCCAACACACTTTCCTGCCTATGCAGGGGGTCGGACTTGATGATCTATTGAGGTCCCTTCTGACCTGAACATCTATGAATCTATGGTGGCTACCAGTGGTCTCTGGAAAATAATTTGGAAACCAGTAGGAACCATACATACAAATGTATGTTTTGGCTAATCTGTGGGTGGGAGTGGTCATTAGGAATCACTGACCAAGTGACTGACATGCCTAACAAATAACTCTTGTCATTTAAATCAACACAGAATTTAGCAGAAAGACTCCATGTAAAGTCAGCAACATGTTAGGGGGGAGGGCAATTAATTTGCATAAGGAATTCTTGCTAAAATAAAGGTAATAGCAAAGCTTTCACTAGACATCAAATGAAAATTTTCCTAATACAGTAGATCCACTTATAATATGCGCAGCCAGAATTAGTTCTCGTAGGAATAGACTGGTAAAGAATTTCATTACAAATATTTATATACTCCCCTTGCCCCTTGCTGGTTTTATTTTAATGGATGTGCAAAGCTGTATGAGAGCTATGGGGAAGAAAAAGCCCGGTGGGGAACCCATTGTATCTGGATGAATTGGAAAAACAAACTCTAGGGTGCTCATTTGCTATGAATCACTTTTCACATCACGTGCGTAAAATGAATGAGGTGTCTGTGAATCTAATTCCCTTTGTCCCAGTTGTAAAACAGATCAGAACAATAGGAGAGGCACAAGGCCAGCAAAGCAATGGAGTTGAAAAGGAAGCACCATTTAGTGAATTCATTTTCAGTTATTTCAGTGCTGTTTGCTCTTTTTCTTTTTGGCTGATTTCAAGAACAAACAGAACTACAGTCCACAGGAAATGCCTCTGGTAGCTGCATCTGCTGCAGGCTCGCTATAAGCTTGGTGGCAGCTTCTGACAACATGATTCCTTGCTAGTATCACATGGGGTCCCTTGTCACTAACTAGGGGGAACAGAAAACATGCACCTCCACTGCCAAATCTTACCTTAGGAAAACAATAGATCAGAACAATGCCTCTGAATCACAGGACAGGTATAGCACATAAAGATTGAGATCCTTTTTTTCCTGGCTTCAAGATAAAATCTTAGTTGCACGGTCCTTTTATGCCTCTATTTTTGGCAACTATGTATTAATCCAAGTTAGGTGAATTTACATGCTTTTTTCCTTTCCTGGTCACAGCAGGATTGTGGACTTTTTATGAAAACCCTCCTCCTTCCCTCGAAGGTGTATGAACATTCCAACTAGAAAAACCGGGCTTGCTCAGAAATTTAACCCCTTTGTTCATCATCTCAAATAGAAACTTTCCCTGCTATGGGAAATAGCTTTACTGATACTGTATAAAGAAGAAGAAATGGAATTTTAAAAATCTCACCACAACTTCTGTAATCTATTTCCAAATCGTCCTCCTTGCAGATTGTGTGCGTGGGCCATTCTGTGCTGAGATTGGGATACAGCAGGACTAGCAGGAGAAAGACTGCATTAACCATCTTCAGGGTGGCAGTGGAGCAGGGAATTTTTTCTTTCTTGCTTGCTCTTTCAGTTATTAGCGAGCCCTGGAATGCAGGTTTTCACTTCTTTTTTCCAGTGTGTCTGACCACTCTAAGAAGTTCCAACAGTAATGCCTGCACAAGGACAAAATGATCCAATACCTGCTCACAGTTTAAAGTGATGTAGTATCAACAAGTAGCTAATCAGAATTCTGAGCGAGCTGTTTCCCTTGCGTTCAGACTTCTGCTTTCTGTTTCATGTTAGTTTAAACCAATGACGGATGACCTAATAAGACCCAATCACTGAAAATGCTGCACTCCACAGCCTTGATTCTTTCTAGATGGGAAAGTATTTAATTTTTTCTTCTCCCTACCAGTTTCCACTCTCATGTTGCAGTCAAAACACCTGGGCCTGGAGATTAGACAAGAGTGTCTTGGCCCTTTAGGTCACAACATACTGTAAGTCAAATTCTCCTGCTCTTATTCACATCAAGTAACACATTATTTTAAGAGTAGCCACTTTAATTCCTATATTATAGCAATGTGTTTCTTTGCTAAAGAAAACAGAATTTTATTTGGTAAAGTTGATTCCCTGGGTGTCTGAGTCTTAGGAAACTTCTGAAGGAAACTTTAGAAATTAATCATAATTTTTACCAGAGCCAAAAATAATTTCAGGTATTCAATGAGAACTGATCTTCCAAGTCCTCATTTAATTATTCTTGGCATCACACTTATTAACAATCTTCCTCTGCCTTTCTTGTAAGCCAGGACTCTGGCTATTTCTGCATATGTACTGGCTGTATACTTGCACACTACTGACAACTTAAAAACTGTGTTGTTCTTTCAGATATGTAAATTGGCAATTGTTACAGACACTGAAGAACACAGGGAGGAAGAAAAGGTTTCTTTAACACCAGCAAACTTCCCCTTTTGGGTTTCAGAACCAGGATTTTGAATTGGCTTTCAAAATACAGTTGCCACAGTAGTGGTGAGGTGATGTTGTTGCTGTGATGGTGCAGAAGAGATATGAGAGGCCAGAATTCTGGTGGGTGATATCTTTTCCTGGATCAACCTAATGGTTGGTATAGACATAGGTAAGCTTTCAGGTATCACTGTACCTTTCCTCATGACTCTTCAATAGAAGCAGATGCAGCTAAGCTAAATAGCAGATGAAACAAAAGCTTAAGTAGGGTCATTACCACCTGTGAAGTGCCTGGGTTAGGGAGTATCATTTTAATGGACCATGAAGTCTATGTTAAGTCCCTATGTTAAGTAAATTGCCACAGTAGGAATTTCTTGGACTAGAATATAATTGAAGAAAAAACAACAGGATAAACTCAGCCATGAAACAAGTAGTTGCAACTCCATTTGGTGGAACCAGGGGGGAAGCTGGCCTTAAATTGCTTGTTAGGAAAGGATAAAATGTTAGGCTGGTGGATCACCTCTTTCTCACTTTGGGTACTGCAAGGTGATCATTGTGTTAGATTAATGAAATGTGCCTTAAAACAGCGGCACACTGCTTTCAACAGTGTCTTCCACTCTGTCATGGAGTAGAACTGCAGCAGGAACAAAAATAAGCACACTTAGAAAACAAAAAAGCTCGCAATGACTGTATTAAGAAGCTAATACTTAACAATGGGAGCTCTTCTTGATTGGAATCCTATAGCAATAGGAGTTTTTCATTGAGTTCAGTGACCTCAATATTCTTTGTAGCAGCAGCAGAATGTTGTCGTAGCTGGTTTCTAGAGCTTGCAAACTCCAGTGCCATACCTCCTGCTTTGCCTTAATACTGTATTTACTCAAATCCAAGATGAGTTTTTTTCCCTCAGTCAATGCAGGAAAAACAAGCCTCATTTTTGGATTCAAATATTAGCGCTCTGGCTTTGCCCTGGGGTAGGAGCTGAAGCTGCTGCCACTGCTGCTTGGAGCCAGGGAGTCAGCAGCAATGCGGTGGGTAAGTGTAGGTCAGGGGCCAGGGCTAGGTTAAGGAAATAGCAGAAGTGAGGAATCAGGCCTGTTCGATGCACATAAAGTTGTGGGAATGAGCCCACAAAGAAACTGCAACCCCTTCCCCTATTACTGGAGAGTGTCACTATAGTTTCATAGTTTCTAGGGTCAGAAGGGACCCGAGTAAATCATCTAGTCCGACCCCCTGCCATCTCAGGAAAGGTTACTGGGGTCAAACAA
>NW_017728992.1:50437761-50444951 GCF_001723915.1 Gavialis gangeticus | reverse complement strand
TGCTGCCTTGCTGCAGGCCTTTGCCACCTTGTGCTGGATGTGCATCAGCAGATTCTGGGGATAACAAAAGTGAAAACAGGGATGGGAGTAGGGGTCGAAGGCTAATAAGAAGTGCTCCAAGGAGGCACACCAAGTAGAGCACACTGGTCAGTGCCCAGTGGCTCTTGAACAAGTCCAAGGAGCCTGTGGACACCACCCAGTGAAACTCTGCCCAAAGACATGAACGGATGAGTGATAGGAAGATGGCACCACAATCACTGGGATCCTCCAGCCTGGACCCTCCTTGGTCAGATAGATGGCCATCTTAGGTAGGGCCAGGAGGAGGAGGTTGACCAGGAGGACCTGGGGGTTGGTCGAGTCATGGATAGGGAGTACACAAACAAAACTGTGTGGGGAGTAGTGCAGCCAGAACCTCAGCAAGAGGTTCTTGAGAATGTGGTGAAGGGGTGATAGATGTGCACCAGGACCTCCCTTTGCTGCCAGAAGAGGCATGTGTTGGGGGTGTCCATTAAATGTGCCAGATACATGCCTGCTGCAGTGGCTCTGTGGAGCAGCTGCTAGCTGAGGTCCCCCCTGGCTCACGGGATCAGGGCAGAGTATAAAGTTGTCCACTGGGGATCCTTGCCCTCACACAGGGTGTCCCACCACTTTGTTTCTGGGCTGGATGTGAGGACAGGATGGTGGAAGGTGTGGACCACAAGTGCATAGAGCTGGAAGCAGTGGGCTGTACAAAAGCAGACCAGCTTTGTATCCCCAAGCCAGCTGAGGTGGTGTGGTGGGGAGTGCCATGGGGCCTGTTGAGGCAGGGGCTCCAGGACAAATTGTGTGAGACTGGGGAGTACCAAAGAAGTGGGAGATCAGGCAGCAGTGAGGGTTGGGGAATCAGGTGTGCAGGCAGCTGGCAAGGCCACAGGCAGGGAGGACAAGTGCTGGAGGGGATGGAGGACAGGCAGCAGGGGTGCAGATAGAGGTGGGGGGGCAAGGTGTGAGGGTTATCCTGCCTACCCCTCCCCTGTAGTTGTGGATGAATTTAAGATGACCTGCTAATAATTAGATTCTACATGTGGAAAATTAGAGGAAATGCATCATTTGCTGTGGCTAGGATCTCCCTATTGGGGGAGTTGTCTTAAATTCAGGGTCATCTTGGATTCCCACAAATACGGTATTTTGGGACCAATCATAGGTTTTTTTTTCTTTAAAGAAAACCTCAGCCCCTTGAATTGTGAACAGGACATTAGAAATGCACACAGCCTCAATGCACTAGTCAGGATGGAAGTTAATTACCACCTTCTTTCCCCCAAAAACAAAACTGTCCAACTTCTAAGTGGCCAAGGGCTGTACACATCTTGGGCCCCACAACCAGAGGCCATGGTCCTCAGAGGCTGCATGTCCTCCCTATGTCACTGCATGCTTGGGTACCCCACCCCTTGTACTCTGTGCTCCCCCCTGGGCCCTCCTTCTCCACCCTGCACTGTCTCACTGCTTGGTGAGCTCCACACTGCTGCACCATGTCCCTGGGAACCTGTCTGGCTACACTGCATGTGCCCCCCACCCCTGTTGCTGTGCCCTGCACCTCCCCAGTGCCCTGGGTGCCCCCCTGCTACACTCCATGCCTCCTGTTTCACCACATGCCACCATTATACTGCTGCTCCCCACACCTCCTGCACTGCACCATGTGTCTGGGCACTTCAACTCACCCTTAGCTCCACAGCTGCAAGCTCCTCTGCTGCATCCTGCCACTCAAGTACCCTGAGCTGCAGGCTCCCCTGGTATTGAAGTCTGTGGGGTGTTGCACTGCCCCAATCCCTGGGGCATGGAAAGAAAGGGGGAGCTAGAGGGAGGGGAGCCTGGAATACCTAGGTGCTACAGCAGCTGGAGCAATGAAGGGTGGAAGTGGGGAAGGTCGAAGCTAGGTGGGATCCTGGGGCCTGCAATTTAAGCCCTCGTGGGCCACAGGTAGGCCAAGGGCCACCAGTTTGACAGCCCTTCTCTAAAACTCATGTGTATTATGGTTCCTCACACCCTTTTGTGTCCCACAGTTTAACAACATGTCTGGGTGCCCAGGGTGGCCACCACACACAACGGGAGCAGTGACTTCCAGTTGCTGTTGCCACTGCAATCACAGTTGTGTGGCTCTGGAAAAAGCTTTTTTTCATGCCTACTCCCTTCACCCCTGTTGGCTCCCAGGATAGTTGCCCCTATCTCCCAGCCCTAGTTAAGCCATAGCACAAGAGCCACATCTGAAAGACATAGTTAAGGCCTGAATCCACTTTTGTTTTCTTTAGCAACCAGGATAACAGTAAAGCTCTGTGGCCAGGCTCAGAACTCAGACAAGTGTGTTTAGGTGCAGGACACGTACGCTAGTCAAGGGTAAGGAACTGGGAGCTATGGATCCGTCTGGCTTGATCGAATAATTGATCCACCACAGCCAATACCTGATTAAATCAAGAGCAATTATACAGGCAGCGTAATGGAGAGACGGTGTCTGGAGTTACTGATGTACATATGGTAAACTTTGACTGTGTAAAATAAAACACTGTTCCCATTGAGGACTGGATGTAGGCTATGCTTGCAGGCAACTTTGTGAATTCATTTATACTGCAGTATGGAAGGCATCATGGATTGAATTTGTTAAAGGCATGATCATGTCGCCATGAGCCAAGAGTTCGTAGTAATCAAGTGCTAGCCTAGGGGTAGGCAATGTTTTTTGGCCAGAGTGCCAAAAAACACCACAATGCCTACCTTGGAAGGTGCCGGAGTGCTGGCATGGCAGAAAAACAAAATGAGGGCACGGGGTACATGGCAGGATGCCCTGCTTGTGCCCCTTGCTCCCCACCCAAAGCACCTGCCCCCCAGCCCTGCTGCCCTGTGTCCCCCACCCAAATCCTCTGCCCCCCAGCCCTACTGCCCCTTGCCCCCCAGACCTGCTGCCCCTTGCCCCCCAGCCCCGGCTCTGCGCCTGCCAGCAGCTACCCTGGCTCTGGGTAGCTGCTGGAGCTCAGGCTGCTCCCAGCAGGGCTTGCAGCATCCCAGCTGCCTGCTGGGAGCTGTCTGGACTCCCAACTGGCAGCAGCTCCCCAGAGCTGGGGCTGGCTGCAGTTGGGAAGCTCCAAACAGCCGTGCCAGGCTCCAGAGTTGCAGCATCAGCTCCGCACTGACGCGTGCACCTGCTCCTCAGAGCAGGCAGTGGGAGAGGGGCCTGAGGTAGTGCAGCCCCGGTCTCTCCCCCGCTCCTGGCCCAGAGGTGATGGCAGGGTTCTGGAGCCTGGCACAGCTAGTTGTAGTCAGCCTGGGCTCTGGGCAGCTGCAGAAAGCAGCGAGCAGGCTGCAAACAGCTGTACCGGGTTCCAGAGCTCCGGCATCAGCTCCATGCTGGCAGCGACTGCACGGGCACCTCAGGGCTGGCTGCATGGGCACCTCAGGCCCCTTTCCCACTGCCCGCTCTGAGGCGCAGGTGCATGTGTCGGTGCGGAGCTGATGCCAGGGCTCTGGAGCCCAGCACAGCTGTTTGGAGCCTTCCAGCTGCAGCTGGCCCCAGCTCTGGGGAGCTCAGGCTGCTCCCAGCAGGCAGCTGGGACACTGCAAGCCCTGTTGGGAGCAGCCGGGGCTCTGTCACTGGCAGCAGCTACCCAGAGCCGGGGCTGGCCATGGTGTGCTGAGCAAAATGGCCTTGCATGCCATGCTTGGCATGCGTGCCAGGGGTTGCTGACACCTGTTCTTGCCTTTACCCTGATATATTTGCTCTTTGTGTGTTCCAAGAAGGTTCTGAGTTTTGGGTGGTATGAAGACTTATTATTTAGTTTTTCCTTTTTGTGTTCTGATTATAGGGTTAGGGCTGTGATTCCTTCCATTCCCTCCCCTATGGATGGACACTGTCTCTCTGTTTCTGTCTCTGTCTCTCTTCCTCCCCCCCTCTAAATACCTTAGTTATACCTGCAAAACTTGTAAGCATATAACTTGTTGGGAGATATACTTTACAACACCTGTAGGACTGGGCTTTACCTTGGGATTTGCTTTTTTGCACAGCATTCTTGTTCTGTTGTGGAAACTTAGTGTCAGGATTAGTTCTGACCAAACCTTGAATTCTCCTTTCAACCACAAAACTTTATTCTTGGCTGTAGTTTGCTTTTGTACTGGGGCGTTTTCTTATGAAGCAACTCCATGGTTAAAGCTGTCTATTATAAGCTTGCCTCTGATATCTCCTCCTCTCATACGTCCCTCTGAATAAGTTTTTCTGATTTCTTAGCTAGGCCACCACCCACCAGAGAAGAATACTGTGTGAAAGTCTTTCAGGTTACATAGACAAGCTTTTTCACAGTAGAGTTTTTTCATTTTCTGCAAAACCATTTTCCCCTAGTGTGTATATATTGAGATTTTAATATTCAAGTTCAAAAACAAGTTGGCCTAGAAATGACAAATACTACTTTCATTTGCCCTCAGTGAAGACCAATGCCTTTTTTCCCTTGCTAAATGTGTTTAGGGAGAAGAGAATTTTTATGTTTGAGGTATATGCAGGACAATGAGTATCTGAACTGCCGCACTGGCACAGATGTTCCAGGGTGGGCCCCAGGCAACATTTGTAAATTGTACGAGAAGGAGAGAGCTGCTGGGTCACAGAAACCTGCAAAGCTTATATATGCTGTATAATGAGAGAGTTCCTGGAACCAAGCAACATACTAGCTCATCAGGAATCCAGGTCCGTATAAACTTCCTTTGCTCCTGCAGAGCATGTGAATGTTACAGAAGTAAAGAGAGATCTGGGAGCTTCAGATTTGGTAAATTCTACAGCTGCAAATACAATTGCAGTTAGAACCTCTATCTAAGGGCACTTTTACATGTGCTGTGGGGTTGGGGGCGTTGGGGGAGTGAGTACTTTAATTAGAGTGGTTACAAGAGCTACTCTAACTCAAATACCACCTGCCCTTAAAAATGACTTTTTCTGTGAGCTTTAATTTAGTTCAAGCACCCCCATGGCCATTTTTAAGTGCAGGGATGCTGATAAATGAGATGCAGGAGGCTGCTGGAGCGAGCATAGTAATTACCATACTCCAGCAGACTCAGTTAATCGAGTCTGCTCTGATGTGCTGTAATTACAGCTTCCATGCTCATGTACAGGCACCCTAAACTTTATAGAGCTGAGCTTGCAATACTTGCTCTTTGCTCTTAACTCAAGCACTTCTCAGCTGTCTGAAGACTGGACTCCTTGGACACAACTGCTTATTAGGGCTGTGTGAAACAGTCCCTATTCATTTCGGATTCAGATTCAGCCCGAATCAGGAACAGCGATTTAATCTGTTGATTCAGATCACTGTTCCCGATTTGATTTGGCTGAATCCAAATCTGACAATTCGATGCTGATTTGGTGAATCAGCAATTTGGACATAGGCATAGCTTTAAAATTTTTTTTCTACATACCTTGAGGTGTTGGCTACAAAGGACCAACTCACAGGATCATCATAATATTCTAGTTTATTGGATGGATGCAAAAGTCAGACCATAAACCTTGGTGCTGATCCCCTCAAACACACACACATTAATGCACACACACACACTCACAGTAGCTAGCTATGAACACTAAGCACCGGTGTCAAGATATACCTATTCCCAAGCGCTGGAGTCCACTGTTGACGGCCAGTTGAGGTTTCTTTCAGTGTGATGTTGCTTCAGAAGGAGGTCACCGGCTGGTCATTCTGGCTGGACAGGCAGGGTGCTGGTCAGGTCAAAGAGGGCACCATTGGGGGTCATTCTTCGCTGCCTTTTATCCCTCTGTAGTCTCCCGTGCCTTTCCCCTGCACGCCATGGGTGTGGGTTCTTCTCGATCCTTGCCCTGACGCCTAGGACTGCATGGCCTGACTATTGGGACAACTTTGGGTCAGTCCCCCAGGGGTCTCTCCTGCCATGTCTTTGATGATGGTAATTGTTGTATCGGGAGAATGATGTTTGGTTTTGCCTCCCTTGGTGTGTTCCCTCGGTTGTTCCCATTGTTCCTTCTCCTTGGGGCTCCACCTCCCCTACACCCCACCTACCACCAACCATGATGTTGTTACCTGCATCGTCAAGGTCAGTGAAATGAACCTAATTGGCACTCGGTCTCTCAGAGTCTTTGGCTGCAGGCTAATAGTGATGTTTCTTTGCCGAGCGCCCCCTTCAACCTCCTCTTTCTGTGTCTACATGGTATCTGGCTTTCATAGTGTTTCAACCCCCAGCATGTTGCCTTCTCCCTGGGTTTGGTACCTGCCGTCTATCCGTGGCGTCTGGCTGCTGGTCCTACTGGGTCTGGCCGTACTCCAGTTGCTACTGCTGCTCCTTTCAGTCTACGTTGACCCTGCAGCTATCTCTGTGGGCCCTCCCTGGCCCTGTGCCTCTGTCAAAGCCCCCGTCTGGGGTCTCCACCAGGTCCCCTCACTGGAACTGCCTGAGTGCTCCAGCCCATCTGAGCTGGTTGAGGACTCAGCTTCCAGTCCTCCTGGCTTCTCTTCCGCTGGGTCTTTTGTGCTGGCATCGGGCGTCCACCCGACCAATTGGCCCCAACACGCCATTATAAAATGTGCCCAGGGTGATGCGGGAGCTGCTCCTGCTTCCTCCTGACTCTGCCAATTTTTTTTCTTTGATCTTTTTCCGCGGTGGCTCCGGCTGCCACAGTTTCGCTTCTGCCACAATCAGCTCCCAGCACAGCGTCCCGCTGCCTCCCCATCTCTCTAGGTAAGTTTTCACATCCTGTCTGACAGACTTTGGTGACTCCCCAATTCTTGGGCTTACCCAATCCAGGGGTTGTTGACCTCGTGGGTCATCCCTCTTGGTAGCTGCTGGATGGCACGTGTCAGCCCCAGGGCCATAGGTTACATGCAGTCTCAGGAGTCCGTTGATGAATTTTGATTCATTCACTGCCGTGTTGAATAGAGCTCTGGAAGTGGTTGATCAGGGGGTATTTCAGCCCCAAGGGTCTGTTTCCAGTGTTGATTAGTTGAACCCGGGGCTTCCATACCTTTAACAGTGAAGTTCAGGGAGTTCCTGGATCTGTATTGATTCTTTCCTTTTATTAGTCTGTAGTTTTGTAGGTGCTATTTACCGCTCGTTAACTTGCTTATCCAGACTAGCTACTGTGTTACACAATCAACCATGATTCATTCAGGGACCCGCTCCATACAGAAGTTCCTGCCCTTGCTAACATTGTTACGTGGTACACCTTA
>NW_017728992.1:50428559-50432761 GCF_001723915.1 Gavialis gangeticus | reverse complement strand
TTCCTGCCCTTGCTAACATTGTTACATGGTACAACTTACTTTTAAACTTAAAGTACATTTGTAAAAGCATCTACAAGCTCTATTTTCACTACAAGTACACCTTGTATAAAAATAATAATAATATAATAAAAGGAAAAGAGAGAGGAAGGAAGAAATGGTAGAAAAGAGAAAGCATCCCCAAAAGGGGGCAACTACTGCAAAAGGGGCTTTTGCCATGTGGAAGAGCTTCACATTTGGAGGGGGGGCAGGCAAAAAGGTTTCTTGCTACAGAGGTAGCAGTGCAGCTCGTGATTGCTGCAATGCTGGGGCAGATGGAGTGTCCCACAGCAGCACAGGGGCTCTCCAACGTGCTCAGCAGCGAACCCAGAAGCGGACCAGAAGTACTTCCAGGCTTGCTGAGAAACATGCTGGGGAGTCTTCCTGCATCCCCCTGGCTCAGCAATCAGCTGCAGGGGACCCTGGGTACTCCTTCTCAGACCCAGGAGGCACCAGTCACTGACCCAGGGGGACACAAGGGCCCCCTGCCATGCTCCCCAGTGGACCCAGAAGTGCTTCTGGTCCACTTTTGTGTCTGCTGCCAAGCGTGCTGGGGAGCCCCCTGTGCTTCTGTGGGATGCTGCATCTGCCCCAGCACCGTAGTGTTCAGAGCCCCTGCTACCTAGAGGTATGTAGAAAAAATATTTAAAGCTGTATCTCCACAAGAGAAGGCTGAGGAGGGACCTGATGACCATCTATAAACTCACTAGGGGGGACCAGAAGGGTTTGGGGGAGACGCTGTTTCCCCTAGCGCCCGCTGGCATAACAAGGAGTAATGGGCACAAGTTGATGGAGAGGAGGTATAGATTGGACATCCGCAAAAACTACTTCACAGTTAGGGCGGCTAGGAGCTGGAACCAACTTCCAAGGGAAGTGGTGCTGGCCCCTACCCTGGGGGTCTTTAAGAAGAGGCTGGATGCCTACCTGGCTGGACTCATTTGAGTCCTGTTTCTTGTTTTGGGGTTTTGTTGTTCTCCCGCCCTGGCGGGGGGTCGGGCTAGAAGATCTACTAGGTCCCTTCCGACCCTAAATCTATGAAACTATGAAACTATCTATGTCTGAATCACCAAATTTGTCCAAATCTCTCTGAATCGATTCGGAGGGTTCCAAATCAATTCAGAGAGACTAAAGTGTCCTCTGATTTGAGTTGGATTTGGATTCGGCCACCAAATCAGGCTGTATCTCTGCCGAATCGAATCAGGAGCTGAAGCTTTGCACAGCTCTACTGCTTATTACTCATGGCTTATTTGTAACTTTCTTATACAATATAAACTCATTCGCTTTTATATGGGTCAGGGTTTGGTGGTTTTTTAAAAAATTTTAAATTAAAAAAGTGGGGATTGGCTTATGCATTAGATAAATACAGGCATATAGATTGTGACTGTTCTTTTCACAAATGAACATTTTCCTGTAATACACTTGTTGGCAGTACTTAGTGGTTAAGGGAAGGTTCTCTTCCATTTTTCTCATCAATTTTTCTGTCAGAGTAAGCTGAAGTCTCAAAGATCTTTAGAGGCTTAAGGATTCATGTCTCTGTCATTTAATTTAAAGCAGTATCATTAGAATGCTATAGTTCTTTTTCAGTTGAAAACTAGAAAGTTAAAATATATTGATTCACACCCCTAAAAGCTCTGCTAATACTGGTGGTGTCTGCAGCTTGTGTCTCATGACTGGGCGGAGAAAAACCTTGCTGTTTCCAGGAATCTGCTCTCTGCAAAAAACTAAAAATTGTGAGATTTACAACAAAGGCTAAATTGTCTTCATATATACATACAAAAAGAGGGGCTTGGGTCTCTTTCATGTGGTAACATGATAGGTTCTCTCACAAGGAACTGAACGAAAAGTTTGGGAGAAAGCAGTTAAGGTGATGTCACAACCTGCCAAATACTTACTCTGACCATTAAAAAGTCCAATATTTTGAGCCTGCATGCATTCTTTTCTAAGTTTTGTAGAGTTTAGATTATGGGATGGTTTGGATAGGGATGATCCTGCCTTAGGCAGGCGGATGAACTAGATGACCTCTGGAGCTGCCTTCCAGCCCTACTTCTCTGTGACCCTATAAACTCTAAGTTTATCTTGGGGAATTGTATACATGCCTTTGGCTATGATGTGTCTTCACATTAAAATATGGATTATTCTGCAAATAAATTAACCTGTTCATAATGTCTGTGAACAACAATTGCATTTACATCTGGTTTAAACTCTTTTGGCTGAACAAGATTCTTAGCTGTAGTGTTCTGGGCCCATGGACCATACCTGCCAATAGAGTACAGTAATAGAGCAGATGTTTAAAATGTAGTTACCAATCCTGTAGATAGCGTATGGGCAAGAACAGACACTCAGGGCATGTCTATACCTTAGTGTTAGGGAGCTTAGCTCTGCCACCAAAAGTTCCTACCGTGTTCCACTCTTCTAATATCAAACTGTGGCAGTGAGGATGCTGAGTGATTTCCACAAACTGCTGCTCTTGAGCATGTCAAAAGCCTGGGTGTAGAGTTTGGTGCCAGTGGTGCCCCTCTTTTTGTATGTCTGTATGAAGACAATTTAGCCTTTGTTGTAAATCTCACAATTTTTGGTTTTTTGCAGAGAGCAGATTCCTGGAAACAGCAAGGTTTTCTCTGTTCAACTGGATTATCTCCAGTTGGTGTTAGGCAGCTTGTGTTGCAGTAATGTTAGTCTGCTTCATGAGCTCATCATTACCAGCAATTTACAGGCCTCCAGTATCCTGGGATGCATCACTCCCACTCTCCACCCCATGTGGACAATCTGTCATCCAGCAGAACTCTACTGCTGTGGACTAACAGAGAGCTGGGGAGAGGCAAGCAGCCATGGGTGAGTGGGGAGCTGTTGGGGATGATGGGGGAGGCTGGTGAGCAGGGAACTGCTGGAGAGCCGGGCAGTCATGGGACATACTTAGCAGCTCCTAGCCATGCCCCTTCTTGCCAGCTGTCTAGCCACCAGTCAGAGTTGTGAACATTAGAGAGGGAGTCCAGCTGTCCCCACCGATCCTGCTGTGCACTCAGGGGGTGGTGGGACCAGCCACATATGCCAGGGATCAGGCTGCCCCCCACGCCTAGGCTGGATGGGTCCAAGAGACCTGCTGAAAGCCGGACAAATGCCTTGGTGGACTGGATTCTGCCCATAGCCATGTTTTGCCCACCCCTGAGTTAGCATGTGTGAACTGTAACACGTAACAATACCCTTAGATGACTTCTAGGATTCCCTTTCATCCCTGTTATCTATTATTCTCTAATCTATATGTATGGTTTGTTCTTTTTTGTTAGCTCAAGGGAAAGCTGTGTGTGCAGAATCATGCTTTGTTTTGGTTGGCTTTTTTTTTTTTTCTAATCTTGCATGTTGCTATGTGTTTGCTGGAGAAGGCCAGGTTGAAGAAGTATATATTATACTGTAAGCAGAAAGTGATGAGATGATGTGACGAAAATAGGGAAAGAAGATTCTGAAAATGTATGAGGAGTGGAGATGGTGAGAAGCTGCCATTTTGAATTAGCATCCTCAGACACATCTGCTCCTTCTATCTTGTGTGTTTATGAATGAGGGAACAGGCATCAGGAAAACTGAGACTGACCACTGCTCAGAGCAAAGACTATACAAGTGCATACATTTACTTGGCTTCACTTACGGTTAGCACTGAGTGCTCACAATTAGGGCTGTGTGAAGCTTCAGTCCCTGATTCGATTCGGTGGAGATTTGGCCTGATTCAGTGGCTGAATCGAATCAGAGGACCCTTTAATCTCTCTGAATTGAATTGGAACCCTCTGAATCGATTCGGAGAGATTTGGAAAGTTTCGGTGATTCAGACATAGAGACAGCTTTAAATGGTTTTTCTACATACCTCTAGGTAGCAGGGCCTTGTTACTGCTGTGATGCTGGTGTGCATGGAGTGTCCCACAGAAGCATGGGGGGCTCCCCAGTGCGCTCGGCAGCAGACTCGAAAGTGGACCAGAAGCACTTCATAGATTTAATAAATTTCATAGACATTAGGGCTGGAAGGGACCTCAGAAGATCATGGAGTCCAGCCCCCTGCCCCAGGGGCAGGAAGTCAGCTGGGGTCATAGGATCCCAGCAAGATAAACTTCCAAATTTCTCTTGAAGGCATTCAAAGTAGGTGCTTGAACCACCTCTGGCGGCAGTCTATTCCAGACCTT
>NW_017728992.1:50427940-50428258 GCF_001723915.1 Gavialis gangeticus | reverse complement strand
AGTACAAGGGGAGAATGACATCCTGGGATTTGCTTGAGAAGCCTCTATGGATGCAAGCCAGTGTTTTGCTCGCTTTACTAGCCGCAGCATCACATTGCAGGCTCATGTTCATCTTGTGGTCAATCATGACCCCCAAGTCCCTTTCATCTGTAGTGCTAGCCAGTGTAGCACTGCCGAGCCTATAAGCGTGCTGGAGGTTTTTCTTCCCAAGGTGGAGAACCTTGTACTTTTTGGTGTTAAACACCATCAAGTTCTCATCTGCCCATTTCTTGAGCCTGTCAAGGTCAGCCAGATTGCCCTCTTGTCATTGGGTGTGGA
>NW_017728992.1:50396994-50422940 GCF_001723915.1 Gavialis gangeticus | reverse complement strand
ATGAAGATGTTGAATAATATAGGTCCAAGGACAGAGCATGGAGGGACCCCACTGGTCACAGGGCACCACGATGATTGACTTCCATTAACCACCACCCTCTGAGTCCAACCACAGAGCCAATTCCCCAGCCAGTGGATCGTGGTGGACCTGAGGCTGCAGTTGGCCAGTGTTGCCAAGAGGTGATCATGGGATACCAGATCAAAGCCTTTTTTAAGGTCAAGATATATGACATCAATCTCTTCTCCCTTGTCCAGGTAATAAGTCACCTGTACAGCCATCTATACGCATGGTCCAGTCATGGGTGGAGTCTCACCAGGTCTCCATTATCCCTATGACATCATGATTATTTGTTTTAAGCAGGAGGACAAGTTCCTCCTGTTTGTTCCCCAAGCTCCTGGCATTTGTGTACAGGCAGTCCAATGTCCCCTTGGGGGCATTTGCCTTGCCTACAGGTTGTTCCAGGGCTGGGGCTGGGGTGGGTTCTCTTAAGTGCCGTGGCCTGCTGGCTTTGCAAGAGTTGCTCAGTGGGCCAGCAGTGGTGATAGTCCCCCGGCGGGCTTAGTTTAAAGCCCGGTGGAGCAGGTCAGCCAGTCTGGCTGAGAAGAGCCTCCTCCCCAGCACTTTGGGTCCACTTCTGGGTCTGCCGGGGAGCAGGCCCCCCCAGTGCAGTGACTGGTGGCTCCTGTGTCTGGGGGAAGGCATCTGGGGTCCCCCTGTGGCCAATTGCCGAGCTGGGGAGGCACGGGGAGAGGGTGGGGGCAGCGCATTCCCCGGTAGACCCAGAAGTGGACCGGAAGTACTTCCGGTCCACTTGCGGGTTCACCGCTGAGCACGTGGAGGCCCCCCCTGCACTCCTGTGGGATGCTCCATGCACCCCAGCATTGCAGTGTTCACGAGTTGTACCTGGTACTTCAAGGTATGTAGAAAAAACATTTAAAGCTGTGTCTATGTCCAAATAGCTGATTCTCCGAATTAGCATCAAATCTTCAGATTTAGATTCGGCCGAATCGAATCAGGGACAGTGATCCGAATCAATGAATTGAATCACTGTCCCTGATTCAGGCTGAATCCAAATCCAGATTGAACTGCTTTGCACACCCCTACTCACAATGCAAAGACACATTGCCTCAAGGCCAGAGTGAAATGTTGCCTTTTGAGTCATGCAGCCTGTCAAGATCTGTTAGTATTGAAAGTAACAGCTACTGGTTGTGGTGTTACTGGCTGAGTCCTCCCTTCCATCCATCCCAGCTGAGAGAAGGATTTCACTAACTTTCCTGAAACATTTTTAGAAGGTGGAACAGGTCATTACGTCTGTCAGATTAAGAGCTGGTTAGAAATTTTCTGACTATGCTATTTTTTGTGGGGAAAATGTCAATTCATTAAAACCATTTTTTTTTCCCTGTGGGGAAATATATATCAGTTTCAGCAAACAAGAATTTCAGGTCACAGGCAGAGAGAGACCTTAACCTAGAATTGCCTGTAATCTAGTGATTCAGATATAGGACTTCAGAGACTGAGGTACATCTGAACCTGAGGCTTAAACTTGGTTCTTTTCTGACAGCTGGGCTATGGACTTTTCTGAGATGGGAATCTCTCTCTCTCCTGCAAAACTTTTGACATTTTTCAATTTCATTTGTAACCTCAGCTGTTGGTGGGACAGGAAAATATGTCCCACTCAGATCTAGTCAGATCTTTCATTATGGCGATGCTGCTCCTGCCAGGATTTCTATCTTGGCTTGCTGCTCATGACAGCCATAGCAATATGGTGTCAAATAATTCTGGTGTGTAACCTTTAATTAGCAAAGAAAACAGCCTCTGGCTTATTGTGGCTCACTGTACACTTGGTAGGTCTCATTATGCCAGGAATCTGTCTCTCCTGCACTGTTTCATGACTATGTTCACAAGCTAGAGCAGCTGTTTGGCAATGTGAGAAGTTTGAACTGGTATTGGAAGTAGAGTTGCAGTGGATCAATGCCCATGTTGAACCCCCTTGGCCTTACCAGGTGGACTATCTTTGTTTACCAACACTGCAGCAATGACGTGGAACTTCAGATCAATGTGAAATGGTACTGGTTAGACCATAAAAATGGCAGCTTTTCACAGCACTGAGAGATGAACTAAGGCATATTGTTTTTGTAATCTGCTGCTGCTTCCACTGAATTCAATAAGAATTAATATCTGTCCCTCTTAATTAATTGAACTTCCTTGCATATTTATGAAGAAAGGACTGCCTCCACAGAGAAAACTTAACACCATCGACTGTCCAAGAGATGCTGTAATGGCGGCAGGTATCTCTTTAATGATATTGCCTGGGACAGTCTGACAGAAATCAAGCTTAGTCAACAGTGTCTTAGTCATTTATTGATACAAGCAGCATCTGTTCTGGGTCAAGCACTCTCTTAGAAGTGAATTGGAGAAAAGGTGAACAGGTAGACATGGGAAAAATCAGAGCTGTGTCCAAATACATTACACACACAAATACACACGCATTGTCAAGGTCGAATGTCCACCTGAGCCAAGGCTCCTGTTCGACAAGTGTGGTTAAGGCGTGCTAGTATTGACACCCAAGAGTGATTATGTCTACCATCATGTATGGTCACCTGTGATTCCCCATCTGCAAAACTAGGTAGCCATATAGGGCACAGACAGAAGTTACATTTGTTATGCAATCAGCCCCCTGAAAGCACTCTACAGCCTTGCCATGACACCCATGCACAGCTGTGAGTGCTTTAAAAGTGGCTGATCACATGACAACCCTCCATCAAATGACGGATCAGATGAAGGTACTGCACTTTGGAGCACCTTAGGGAGCTTCTGTTCCCCAGGGTCAATCCATTACATGATTGGGGCTGGTATGATACAGGAAGGAAGTGGGGAGAGGGGCGAGGCAAATGTTTGTTGGGTGGTGGGGGTGGGGGGTGGTGCTTTATGTAAAATATCTATGGGATAGTTATCCAAAGCAACTATGGGATTTTTCTCCCTCTGGTCCCAACTCTGACTGATGGTGGTTTCTCGTCATGGCTTGCAAGAAGGTTATTACAGTTGAGGGGAAATTTGAAAGGTCATGATAAGTACTATCTCTTCCTAGAGACAGTCCCTTCCTCTGTGAGTGTTCCTGTCATTTTTTGTCTTCAGTGGGCCTCCCCTAGATATACTTCCTATACTTCCTCAGGGAAACTTGCAAGGTGTTCCAGTTCAGGGACCCTACCTGGTCCTACTTGGAGCTGTTACAGTGCCATGTGTGTTTCTGCTCTTCATTTGAGTGGGTGGATAGATTTAGCCCTCCTTAAATCCTGTCTGTCATGATTTTCTTGGCTATTTCCTTGAATAGCATGGAGGAAAGGCTGGTTAAATGGGTTAACTCTTGTCCTGCTTCCACACAGGCATGGTGGGGAATCTTAAAAAAGAAATGTTCCTGTGACCTAATATCAGGCTGAGAGAAGGATGTGCATCCAGTGAAGGCAGTGCCAAGGACTGCAATATTAGAGAAAAAAGTTTCTTTCACTAATGGGCAACTCAGCAGAGCTGGCTTGAACTTGGGCACATCGTTTGGGTCCAAAAGTCCAGGTGAGATTAAATATTGGTCTGTTTTGTTTTTTACATGGTTTCTTACTCTGGTGTTTTTCAAAAGTGTATTTTTTGCCTCACTAATCAGTGGGTTTTTGAAAGGCAGGTGTGCATATGAATGTGTTTGTGTGAAGGTGTGCTGTTGTACGAGACTTGCCAGGACTGCATTCCAATCATTCAGCTAGGAGCTATCACAAAAGCATGAACTATTGTGGCCAAGTCTAAATCAACCCTGGTTCCCTCTGTAGCTTCTCCCTGCAGCCCTGGATGGACCATGGCAGAAGTGGCTCTGGGGCTCCCCCTGCCTCCTGGTCAGCCTGGGGTAGGCAGGTCTCCCCTTCCTGTGCCAGAGGCATAAGCAGAGAGGGTGAAGGGGTAAGGGGCAGGAATGGGAGAAGGGCAGAGGTGCTTGTGGTCATGGAGGGGAAGGGATCAGATGTCAAGGGATCAGATGTCACGAACAGGGGGACTTAAAAATGTCCCCAGCTGTTGCTCCCATGGTGTGGTCTGGACTCTGAAGGGAACCCACGTGTTTGGGGCTTTGGGGAATTTGAGCCACTGTGCTATGCTGTGGAAAGGGGGGTCCAAATGCACCGCTATACCCCCCTCTGGATTTGCTCCAGTAATCTTTAAGAGGTGGTGAAATCTTCTTAGTGCTTTCATTTCCTGATAGTATCACCTCATTCTTTCCAGAATTCAGAACCAGCCAGCTGGCATTCATCCAGTTAGCTTAGCCAGGCACTCAGATTGTCTGGAGTGGCTGCTGATATGAATGTGATACAATGCCGTGTGTGTGATAGGAGGGACCAAACCCATTGGCAGTACAATCTCCCCTGCTAATTTTATGCAGGTATGGAGAGAGGATTGACCTCTGGGGTATTCCATGGATGAGGGATGGGAAATAGAGTCTATCACCACTACTGTAATGGTGATAATCTTGAAGGGATTATTGAAGACATCTTCATAGGCATTAGGGCTGGAAGGGACCTGGTCAGATTATCGGGTCCAGCTCCCTGCCCAAGGGGCAGGAAGTCAGCGAGGGTCAAAGGATTCTAGCAAGATAAGCATCCAAATATTTCTTAAAAGTGTCCAGAGTAGGTGCTTGCACCACCTCTGGGGGGAGTCTGTTGCAGGCCTTGGGGGCGTGTACAGTAAAGAAGTTTTTCTTTATGTCCAGCCTAAAATGGTCTTGCAGGAGTTTGTGATGGTTGGACCTTTTCATCCCTTGGGGTGTTCTGGTGAACACGCATTCCCCCAGATCCTGATGCACACCCCTTATGTACATATAGGCTGACTCCATGTCACCCCTGAGCCTGCGCTTCTCCAGGCTGAAGAGTCCCATAGTTGTTTGGCCTCTCTTCATAAGGGCTGTTCTCTTGCCCTCTGATCATGTGTGTGGCTCTCCTCTGGACTATTTCAAGCTTCTCCATGTCCTTCCTGAATTGTGGAGCCCAGAATTGGATGCAGTACTCCAGCTGCGGCCTCACCAAGGCCAAGTACAGCGGGAGGATGACATCCTAAGTTTTGTCTGAGATACATCAGTAGATGCAAGCCAGAGTTTTTTTAGCTTTGTTGGCTGCGGTATTGCATTGGTGGCTCACGTACATCTCGTGGTCAATCGTGACCCTCATGTCTCTTCCAGTCATGGTGCTAGCGAATGAAGCGTTGCCGAGCCTATAAGTGTGGTGCGGGTTTTTTTTCCCCTGAGGTGGAGCACCTTGCATTTCTGTGTATTGAATACCATCAGGTTTTCATCCGTCTACCTTGCAAGCCTACTGAGGTCAGCCTGGATCACCAGCTTGTCCTCAAGTGTAATATATGTCAGCTTTATCAAATGATGCAGGGATCCAGAAATAGGGGTGCCTATATATGATCTTGCCTCTAAAGTTCCTTAGTGCTCCAATCACCATCTATGACCCGGGTCCTGTCTTGAAAACTGAGAGGGTCCTGGTAGTACCTCAGTGGAACTGAAGATGAATTTTTCTTCTCAGCTTTCTCAGGACACTAAATCAGATTTTTTGAATAACAGTTTCTTATCAATTAGTAGTTATTCTAGATGTGCTAAGCCCCTTTTCCTTAGCTGATATGCAAGCCCATATGAACTCTTTCTTGGAACTTCTCTGCCTGTGTCTGTGTTTCCCTCCCATCGGAGGTTTGTTTCCTCTCACTTCTGTTTCAAGCTGTCAGAGATCCATAAAGATCAATCATAGGAATGGGGAAGATGCTTTGCTTCCAACAAGCATCATTGGCTGTGCAGCTCTAGTGGTTTTAACGAACCTTGTTTGGAGAAATTCTTCCTTCTTACTAGGGCTACATTAACCCTGTAGTGGGCCTTGGGCAAACAAACTTGTAGGCTCCGGGTCAGTCAAGACCACCCCTCCCCACCCCAGCACTGCTGCCCACAGGGAGTGAGGCTTGGAGCTGCTGCTAGAAAGCAGCCGCCATGCTGGCGGGTGGGGGGAAGGGAAGGGAAGGGAGGCAGATGGGGCCATTTGTGCCACTGTCATGCAGAGAAGGACTGGGGTCCCCCACAGCTCAGGGTCCTAGGCATGTGCCTAGTTGGCCTATGTGTTAACCCAGCCTTGCTGTCTACTACAGGCGATGAGAAATAAGCTTATGGACAACTCTTTGTGTTGTCATCTAGGTGTTAAATTCCAGTTGCTCCTCTGATTTTTCACCTCTGGATTTCTGTGTTCAAAGCCTAGTTAGGTCACAAGAGAAAGTGAGTAGCAGGTTTATTATGAGTCCTTGTTGAAGTACTCCAAAATCTGCCAAAATTGCTAACCTCTCTGGCAGGAAGGCCATGCCTAGAAAAATAGAGTGTTGTTGTAGGTCTCCTGTGCACTTGTAGAACTGCTGGAAGGTGGCCCACACAGTGGTTTCATGCATGGTGCGTTACTCAAGTCAGTGCTCCTGCTTTTTTGCTTTACATAAAAAAGCACAGAAAGCAATGGGTAGTAACAGTGTATGGCAGGGAAGAAAATAATGGTGGAGGAGAAAGAGATATCCTTTCATCTTATTTTGTTGCGTCTTTTCTTTCCTATAAGGTTTCCATTCTTTTGAGCTAAACAAATAATTTCTATTTTCAAATATGCCCTGACTTTATTTTTCATCATTAGTAACAGCAGATGAAGGGCAGACTATGGCATCTGAATATCTTGTTCATGGTTTTCCCCTGTATATCCCAATACCAGGCAGTATATATGACAAAGCAGGGAAGACTCAAAGTGACTCTTCTATAGTTTGATCATTGAGTAACTGGTTTAATACTGATACTGTGAAGGGAATATGATGGCCTCCTGTCCTTTTTCTCTTCCTTTATATTGGCTGTTCCTTTCTTCTTTCCCTTTAGGTTGGGTTCTTGGACATTGTATTAAACTGAGCACATCTGGGATTTTGGTTATATTGATTACTTTGAGACACACTGTCAGCAGCATTCAGTCCTGTAACTTCCTGCTAAGGTAATCTGATGGTGTACTTGGTACAGAAAATGCCTGCTGGACAAGAAATATAACTGTAAACACTAGACTTTCAATCCCTGACACAGTCTTTAAAAAAATTAATGGCCTTAATTTTAGACATCTCAATCAGTACTTCTGGATGAAAGCCAAAAGAGGTCTTGATTCTCAGGTCTTTGGAATATTGCAGTATTTAGATATCTAAAACCATATGTAGACACCTGACCCTGGACATGTAAGTTTGACACTTTTAACTTCAATGTCTCATTAGGTATCTGGGTGAAATAAAGTAAAGTAAGCCCCAACCAGTTTTCTCTTAAGCTTGTGAACAAAACAAAATATTGTTTTCAAACTATATTTTATAATTTGTGAGAGGAGACAAGTTTGATTTTTTTAAAATCTAAATTGTGATACCCTTGAATGGAAGGACCTTTGGACTTTTTGAAAAATCATTTTAAAATTTCTTTGTGAGGAAGTCAGCTTATATTAGTTAAGTAGGGTCCTTTCTTGCAACCAAGTATAATTATCATGGACAGCTTGTTGCCTATTTCAAATATTGAGTTGTTACCATAATAATTATTTAGAACTATACTTCTCATTTTTCAATTCCTTTCATCCAAGGATCTCAGGGCGCAGACGAAAGTGACATTTTTCAAGTGATCTGGGCCCAGAAAGCACTTTAGATCTGTGTCATAACACATGTGCATGGTTGCAGAGCACTTTTAAAATGGCCTATTATGCAAAAAATTAACCCAGGTTAAATCAGGTATTACATTAAGGTGCTCAAAAGCAGAGGTTAATTTTTTGTGCAATTGGCTAGCGGGGCTGGGCTCCCAGCTCAGCCCAGCATCCCCCTCCCTACCCTGAGCTGTTAGGGGGAAGGAAGGGAGCTGCTGACTGCTGAATGGCCAGAGCTGAAGGGGAGTGTGTGTGTGTGGGGGGGGAGGATTGGGGCCCCCTTGCCTTGAACCCTCCCACCCTCAGCTACCCTGGCTGGGGTATTAGGTGGAGCTTGGCTGGGCCCCTGAGGCAAGGGGGTCTATTCCATGCCCTCTCCTACCCCCTTAGCTCTGGCCATTGAGCAGCCAGGAACAGCCAGCATGGAGCTCCCAGCTGGTTTGAATGGCCAGAATTAAGAGGGTGGGGGAGGGAGAATGGGAAGCTGGGAGGTTTGGCAGCCTCTGCCTGATGGCCAGTGCTGGTGCAGGCTGCCTCCAGTTCCCTTCCACTCCCTGATCCAACAGGTGAACATCTGTTGGGTTGGGGAGGAGGCTATAACTCATGGCGCTTTATGTAAAGCTCCATGAGTTAGAGCAGAGCCCTAACATCTGTCTACACCCTGAATGTTCTACATAGGTAGGTAAGTATTGCCAACTGTCTTATAGATGGAGAAATTAAGGCACAAAGGTTGTGTCATACCTCAGGTCACAAAATCCAGAAGTAAGACCCCTGTCTTTCTGACTCAGTTCCTTGCTCCATGTACAACTGCCTCAATACCTACTATACATCCAGTAAGGTACACTGGAAATATAAGGGGCTCTGATTTACTACTGGAGAATTACTTCATTCTGGAAACAACTGTGTGTTGTATTAATCTAAGGAAATTAGAGAAGGTACAAGGAAGATGAACAGAAACTAGATCATTTGAGCACTGGCTTTTGCTTAAACAATACCTGGCTAAACCAGATGTGGCCAGATGTGGTTCTTTTCCTGTCCCTCTTAAGTCACAGGTGAAAAATGAACTCCAGCAGTACCACCTAGGCTTTCAGATGCTGATCAGTTTTCCAGGCCACCCTCTCCTACACCCTGGTTTACAAACATCCTTGAAGTTGTAGAGGTTTAGATTGAGATGATAATCTAAATCATGCTCAGACTATACATTTTCTTTTTTTTTTCATTCTGACACCAAAGCGATCTGTGCATATCTCTGATTTGAACTGGATAGTAGTACAGAGACCAGTATGTAAAGCTGCTGAATGTTAAATAAAAAAAAATTAAAACAAATCTCTTTTTATATCAAGCACCAGGTGGCACTCTTTGTTTATGTTCTGAGCTGTACATTATATCCTGTTATGATACAGAGTTATTGATCTGAATGTAAATCTTCCTTAACACAACACATTTAATTAATAAAAAAAAGATCTGTCTCCAGTCTGGCTCACGTTATTGTATCTCACCTTTCTGCAAGACTTGGGACATGAAATCAATGGTTATTTAAAGTTTGATTTTTAGGAAAGTGCCTAGGAAAAGAAGAGGGGGGAACCAGTCCCAGATGCCTCTGATGGAGACTGCTGGGTAGGTTTTCCTCCTTTATTTTGTATTCTCCTCACAACTTCCAGTATGAAGCTTTTCAGTATGAGTGCTTGCTGTCACAAGCGATGCAGTGCAGAGATGGAAACTACCTTGGCGTTTTCTGCATTCTAAACAAAGATGGGAACTTAAAAGAGGACAGAAAATCCCCCCACCCCCCTTTCTAGCATGATCAGTGTGCATTAAGAGAGCAAATGGAGAATTATGTCATGTATCACAGCCTCCATCCCTGAACACACCTGATCCCCACGATCATGGTTCTGAAATGCCCTCAACTGGACACAAGCACAAAGGTACATTTAAATGCACCACAGCTCTTAATCTGTCCATGAGAAGCTAGCTGATAAAATGTCAGGGTAGTGAATGCAAACTATGTGCCTGATCCTGCCAAGAGCTCAGCACATCCTGTAAGGTGCTGGCTCCCACTAGCTTGCGTGGGAGCTGACTGCATTCATCTCACAGGCTCTAGACCCACCATTGGGAAGTCGCTAGTCTGTGTGCAGGAGGGGTGTTGCCCAGTTGTGTTAATAAGACCAACCCACATGCGTGTGTGCAGAGATGGGGGTACAGTAACTAATGCTCCTTCTCTGCTGCATTAATTTCCCATTGGTGAGGGGAAGCTGAGAGTAAAACTAGCCCAGATAGCTGCTCTCATATCTGCTGGAGGCAGCACTGCCAGTGGGTCTCTCTGAAGTAAACAGGCTCGTTCCTCATTTGTTTCTTGCTGTCAATATGATGGTTCCAACTAGATTTCTTTCTGTTTGTGTTTGCTGCTTGTCTTGTGCTGACAAAACATGCGTAGTTTGTAGCTCCCTCGTTTCAGCTGGCTGCTATTCCATTTTAATGCGGGTGCTTCATTGGAGGTCATTTACTCAGTATGTTGCCTGGGCCATTTACAAATAGGAACTGATGAATATTTCATAGCCGTTCACCAGGAATTCTGTCAAAGTGTAGCTTCATGGCAATGAGTCAGTAAGTGATGCACTCAACCTGAAGTTGTTTCCTTGCTGTGTCTCTCGTCGGACATGCTAATTATTGGTGTTGGGGAAAAGAAATCTTCTTTTAATGTAAGAAAGCCTTTTATATTCACTTCCTTCAAGCCTTGACTCTAGCTAAATATCCCCTGAGTAGGCACCACTCGAGAGGAAGCTTTTTCAATTGACTGGAAAGAATGAACAGACAATGCCCACCTGTCCAGTCTAAAGTTTATTCTCTGTTCTGTTTTTGTTCTGACAGCTCTCTTAGAGAAAAAAGGTTTGTGCTTACAGCAAGCTATATAATATGAGTTACCTAGCTTGCTGTAAAATCCTAGTGGAGACAAGCACAAGTAATGTTTGTTTGAGGTTGTTAGGTGAGGTCAACTTCTGGTGGGAGTCTAAAATCTTAATGCCTGCTTGAATTTGCAAGGAGCCTCAAAAATGGCTCTGAAGAATGCAAATACATCTAGTCACCTAAAATGGTGTGAGCTCAGATGTACATTAGCTATTTCAGATGGAAGAAACATAAAGTAGATCATTTCATCAAGAGTCACAGCAAGAGGCAGAGCTTATTGGTATATGCCCAGTACTGCATGCAAGTGGCTTCTGCGTGTGGAGGCACTGGCACTGTAACTCAGTGGTACAGACGTATTAGCCATTTCTATACTAAAATGTTCTACGTATAACATTTCTATTTGCATAAACCACTTACATTATTATTTGCTTTGTTGGTAGAGGCTGTATTGGCAAAAGACCTGTTGCACTGTAGGTAGGCATCCTATGGTGCGTCGTATGACTGTTGAGCACACTGTATTGTCAAAAAGTTTTGCAATGTATTGTGGGAAGCCAGTGCACTTCTCAGGGAATTGCTGGGACTTTGGAGCTGGGGTTTCAGGTCAAGGTTAAATCTAATCTCCACATCTCGGGTGAGTGCCCTAACCACTAAATTCTTGGGTAACTTGGAATGGGATCTTTCTGATTCTGACCATAAATTCCTAGAGCTAACAACCCTTTCCTGGGCAAAATTTTATTTTACTTGGTAAATTTCTATGGATATTTAGGATGATGCAGCATTTTCAGACAAACTCAATTACAGTACATCTCCCACTAGTTCTAGTAAAGGTACCTGTCTATGTAGCTATATTGCTGCCGCTACACCAGTACAGACTTCCTCTGTGGAAGCTCCATTCTGGAATAAAAGTGATTTTATTCCAGAATAATTATCCCATTTTGGAATCTGACAGGATCTCGTGAAATCCTATTATTTAGTAGTATAGTGCATGCTTGAGGTTGTTATTTTACAGACCTAGAAAGGCAGTTCCACTGCCTTGAAATGCCTATGTCTTGCTGAATGCTGTTTTAATGCCTCTTAAGACTATCAGTTATTCTAAGCATCTTCCTAACTGTAGCTGAGGTGCTGCAACAGGATAATAGGTTATGTTACTAGCCTGGAACAATGAAATAAGACCAGAACAAGTCTCCTTGTTATTCGGGAATAACTATGTTTGAAGGTGCTGTTAGTCCCGAATGAGGTAGTAAAATTGTACAAAAGCAGTTCATTCAATGTGGTGACACACTATATAACACTGCCAAGGTCACTAGGGTCCACAGTAAACTTGTGGTACAAACACGACTCATGAATATGCAAACTTCCTGGAAATAACTTTAACCTACATACTCAGAGTTGCTTGAAGGTGTTATACGGCTTCAGCCTTCTCTTACCGGGCGCCTTGCTCCCAAGTGACGTCAGGGTGCAGTCTGAGCTCAGATGCCACCTGGGTGGTATAGGTGCTGCCCTTACTTGCCTGCCATGACTTTGATGTTCTAACTGGGGAGGCAGTTCCCATCAGGTGGCTTCTCCAACCTGCAGATGAAGACGCCTCTGTCCCTGCTCTTGCTTTGTGGGGCTCCAAACCTCCCCTTTACCCCACCCTTACCACATCCACAGCTAGGATGGATACTGTCTTCTATCGGCATCCACTTTGGACGGCTCTTTCTCCTCACTCGGCTTGTCCACCCCTGATCTGGGTCAAGCTGTTCTGGTCAGTCTGCCCTTCACTGTAGCCGGTTCCTTGGCTTCAGGCTGACTAGTGTATCTGGGCGGGCCCAGTCTCGGGCCAGCTAGAGCTTTCAACAAAACTCAACACCTGGATTTTCACCAGAGGGTACCCCCTGGGATCTTACCTCCCAGTGTCCCTTTCAGAATCTAACGTAAAGGAGAAACTTAGAGGAGTGAATAAGGGACCCACGCATCCCAGTGCCCCAGGTGACTATGGGGGTGCACTGCCACTCCATGCCTCACCCTGGCCCAGCCTCTCAGTTTGGCCAGACCTGCCCCCCAGCCAACCTGGAGTCATTCCTGGTCTTCCCCAGCTTGGAAGAGTGCGTGGTTCCCATGCAGAGTTGCTCGTGCCCCCCCTGTTGTGCCCCCCATGTGGGGTACCTGCTCCTGCTGCTGCCTTCCGCCTACTGTGCGAGGGTCCTCAACTTCCCTCCTGTTGCCTGCAGCTGGGGAATCCTCCTTCTGGCCACTTGCTTGTCCAGGTCAGTGTCTGTTCTTCCCTCCACTGGTGTCCCTGGATCAGTGCTTTCCCCTTCCTCCAGCAGCGTCTCTAGGTTGGAGTCCTCCTCTTCCTTCTCCAGCGGCTCTGGGTTGGCATCTTCATAGTTTCATAGTTTCTAGGGTCTGAAGGGACCTGAGCAGATCATCTAGTCTGACCCCCTGCCATGGCAGGACGAGCACTGGGGTCAAATGACCCCAGTAAGGTGGTCATCCAACCTCCTCTTAAAAACCCCCAGGGTGGGAGCCTGCACCACCTCACTTGGAAGCTGGTTCCAGACTCTAGCCGCCCTGACCGTGAAGTAGCGCCTCCTGATGTCCAGCTTCCTGATGTCTTCTTTTTTCTTACCCAGCATCTCGGGGTTGGCGTCCTCTTCCCCCACTGTTCGCCACCCAGCTGCTTTTCCGGCTGCCATTTGAGCAGCCCATGGTTTCCGGAGGCTCCGCGCCCTTCCCCCACCAATCCTCAGTTGCAGGTAGCTCTGGAACCATGGGGCCACCGCCCATGTTTCCTCCAGGCTGCTGTTCTCTGGGATCCCTATGGTGAGTCCCAGGGTGCATGGGGTTGGGGTCCAGGACCCCTTAGAAGGGCTTCCACTACTCGTCTCACACTCAGTGTGACAAACCCATCCATGGGGGATTCCTGAAGCCCCAAGTTTCTCTCCACTTCTTTGCCACTTGCCCCAAGGGACAGACTGAGGTTGCCGCAAGATATTTCCTTATCTCCACAAGTCCTAGTTTCACTGCCCTTACTATGGGCCCCGCAGCTGCACTGAGAGATCCTGTCAGCCCCAGATGACCTTGTTTTTGGGTTGAGAAGAAATTATATATCACTCACCCAGAAATCACTCTTTCCACAAGCAATCAGTAAGGAGACAAACAGCGAAAGGATTTATTACATCGGATGGAAGAATTATGCAAACAAAATGCACCAAAGCTTTGGAGACAGAACAGAAAAGAAGTACAGATGCTTATCCTTTTAGCTTTCTGTGACACTCTTTGCCCGAGTTTTAGAAACCTGCCTTCATGGTGATTTTAACCAGCCTGGTAACTGAGGTCATTTTCTAACATGAACAGACCCTAAAAAGCCTCTAAGGCCAGCCCCTTCCTCAGCATTTTCTAATTACCTCTTGAGGTTTCTGACCACCCTGAGATACCTAGAGCCCCTCTAGCTGAAGGGCTATTATTCTCAAATTTCTTTGCTATTGTACAGTTGATTGTCCACCACAACCCGATAGGTGGACAGTGTGCAAAGGTGCCCATCCCACCAGTGGCCCTTCAGCATGCTGTTGTCAGTAGCAAATGTTCTGACCCTAGAACACTATGGCAAGGGATATTTAACAGGTCTGCCCATTCTCTGAATTCCCTGGCTAAACCATATCCAAAACTATAATGATATACAAAGCCAGCACAACATAATCCATACAGTGATAAAAATAGCATAAATGGATACAGCATAACATGAGCTCTTCAACAAGAGCACACATGCCATGTCAGCAGGGATCCGGGTTTTCCATTCACCGTGGAAAATTACAGTAAAACCTGGATTTATTAATTTTAAGGGGAAAAACGCAGATTTCCTTTTCTAAAGGAGAAAAACACAGGCAATGGTGGGTTTTCCCTTGCAGGCTGACAGAGTTCCAGCCTGCAAGGGGCTAGGGGAAGTGGGAGGAGAGTGGTCAGGCAAGGGGTACCATGTGCATGTGCTCACATAGACATGTGTATGGCCACCAGGCAGCCTGGAGAGTAGCTCCTGCAAGTAAGTTGGTGTGTGTGGGGGTGGGAATTGAGGCCCCCATAGTGAGGGAGGGGGTTGGGTAGGGCTGGGGCTGTTGCCCAGCTGGGGTGGTGCATGGATCCTGGGGTCAGAATGTGCAGCTTCAGGGCCCAAACAGGGAGCAGGATGGAGCTGCAGGCAGCTTGTCCAGGGTGTGGCAGGAGGCCTGTCTCCCTGCTGCTGCACATACCCCCAGGGGTGGCATGTAGGGCATGTGCCCCTCTGGTTTGTGCATGGGGCGGAGGCTGGGATGGGCTCGCAACTGTAAGCTTGGGGCTTCCTGCCCTGCTGCCTTCCCTGCAGGGCCTCCACAGCTCAGTGGGTGGGACCTAGCATGGCAGGGGAGGGTGGGGTGGGCAAGGCAGGACACCACTAACATGATCCCTGCGCTGCCCTGGCAAAGTGCCTCCTACCTGCCCAGCAGCAGTGCGGATGGTAATGTGGTGTTGTGCCCGTCACTTCTGCCGGGCAGGCAGGGGGTGCCTTGCCATGGTGGCTCAGGGATCCCAGCAGCACTGAGCTTCCCCACCTGGGCCTGCTGTGCCCTGCCACACTGGGTCTTGCCCACTGGGATGCAGAGGCCCCAGGGGAAGGGCAGCAGGGTGGGGAGCACTGAGCCCACAGCAGGCAGCCACTCCGTCACCCCACAGTCTCTGCTTTGGCTGTGCCACCCATGGGGAGGTGGAGCCAGGCTGTGCTCCATTCCACCGCAGCAGCCACCACCTCCCATGGGTGGCAGCTAAGGCTCAGCCACTGCTGTGGGGGGCAGGGGACCTGAGTCCCTGGTCCCATAGCCCTGGCAGCTTGACCCCTCTGGCAGGGCTGGGGGGGCAAGGGGCTCTGGGTGGGGAGTGAGGAGCACCAGCAGCACTGGGGGGACTGTTGGGGAGTGATGGGTAACAGCATGGGCAGGGCACTGGCATATCAGGGCTGCTCAGTGCCATAAAGCTGTGGGGGGGTGAGGTGGGGCAGCTGCAGCTGGACCCGCATCCTGGTGAGCGAAGGTGGGCAGAAGAAGCTCCGATTTTCTATGATAAAAACCTCAAAATCAAACACCAACATTTATAGGTATTTAGAATTTATTTTATTACAGTGATTGAGGCACTGGAAGGCTTCCAAATTGCTTTAAAGTATAAAAATTGTAAATATATCAATAAAACATTGTGTTCAACTGATACCTATATATAATGGCGTTTCATTTTAATAATGGAAAAAATGGAGATTTCAGGGGTTTTAATCAGAGTTTGTGTTTTTACCAGAGAATTTGTGATTTTTAAAAAGAGAAAACCAGGACTCCTGCATATCAGTACAATAAAACACAAGAAAGCATTCATGACATGCCGTGAACCCCCAAAGCAAAACAGGTTCCTGACACCCAGTTTTTCCAAGGTTTTGAATACTTTTCAGAGCAGCAACAAGCACCTGCAAGTGCTGCACTCAGGACAGTTCCATTTTATTTGGTGTCTTTCTCCTCACCCACTCTCTATTGCCACTTTGGTGGTATTTCCTTTTTTCTGGGTTTTTTTTTTCATGTAGCTCTTGGTCTGTAAGCCTAACCATCCTAGGAACAATTATGGAAACTCCTGACCTAAAACATTTGTGTTCTGACTCTTGCCTACCTTGAAGAGGATCTGAAGTCCAGTAAGGCTAAAGGGAATCTGTGGCAGGGAAGGAGGTGTTTGGGAAGGAAATGCTTTAGTTTGGACTTTGTAATCAGAATTCCTGGTTTCTACTCTAAGCTCTACCAATGGCTTTCTGAGGGACTTTGGTCAAGTCGCTTACCTTCTCTTTGCCTCCTTGCATCTTATGTATGGTTTTTGTGGGACTTGTTTAATGTTTTATGTTTGCAGAGCATTTTTACATACTTGGGTAGAAGGTGCTTCCTAAGGGCAACCTCTCTGTTAATTGGAACATTTCTCAATTTGTATGCTAGCTTTGAGAGGAAGAATCTCACCAACAGAGAATGGAAGTGACTCAGCATGGTATACCAATATTTACAACTAGAATTCCATAAAATTAGGCTCTCAGGGAAAATATGAGAGATCCTTTCAAGGCTCATCAAGATTTTTATTTTCCTTCTTTCAAAAAAAAATCTTTTTCTTTAATTGGATTTATATTTCACCCATCATAATGACTCAAAAATAAAAAGAAAGAGGGGGGAAAATATATTTGGGTGCGTCTACATATGCTGTTAAGGCAAAGCAATGAATTCACATTGCACTGATGTTTATTGTTTCTTGGGCATAACATTTAAACGTGTGCCTGGAACTGCAGCATGTTGAGCTGGGTCGGAGTAGCCCTGGCTGGCAGGGGTTTGGGGACATCAGCCTGCTAGCCTGGGGCTGCTCTGACCTGGCTTAAAGTGCAGCAGAGGGGCTGGCTGGGGCATGAGGGTGTGCCACAGGATAGTACTTGTATTTAGCATCACATGTGTAGATGGTGACATTTTACTGTGAAGCTAAATTAGGCAACTCTACAGTAAACATCTTGTGTAGATGCGCCCAGTGCGTCTGTTTTTCAAACAGAATCAGGCTGATTTTGTACCTGAAATGCCCAGAATAAACCTGCAATGTGTTAAAACTTAATAACTTTTGGGGACCATGGCCTTTTTTTCCCCTGGGGAAAGAGGCATATGTCTCCAGTTACTTATGATACAGTGTTTTGTTACTCTCTCTCTTGCAAGCATGCATAGACATGCACACATGAACACGCTGGGCCAGAACATTTTACTTTTGTCACTGTGATACAAAGAGGACTAATCCTGGAGCAAAATACTGCTCAGGTTGAATATAGGTGACTCCAGACTTGGAGGAATAACTAAGAGTGTGGTTTCTTTGACACATTATTAGTTCCCTAAGTGGGTAAATATAACATTATGCTACATAGAAACCAAAATAACTGCAGTTATCATTCTCCTGAAACCTTCTTGGGGTCATTGAAAGTAGCAATCAGTGTTTAAAGGAATATGAGTAGTTGTCAGAGCACATGGTTATGAGTATAACTTGAGGTATGAATAAGTCACTTAAGTATCCTTTGCCTTCCCCATCTGTAAAATGGATATAATGACCTTGGAGCTGCCACAATCACTTTATCATAATTAAGTTTATAACTGAACTGCATAATTTCCCCCTTTACTTTCTTTTTTCCCTCACTCTAGTACCAGAAAATCCCTACAAAAATCACTTTGGTCTCACAATATGTAAGATAGGTCTGAACAGAAGGCAATATTTTTCTATCAAACTTGGACAGATTTGGAGAAATTATCCATAAACGTAGAGGTCCCGTCCTCTATGTTAGGGCATATTACACTTACCAGTTAATCATGCCCTAACTGGTCAGACAGTCACGTTAAATCAATAAATGGCATGATAAGAAGAGGAATAAGCTACAAATTTATTCCACAAAATATGTGTAATAACTTTGTAGCTGCTTTCTATCAAGCATTTAACTGGATATGTAGCCAGGGTTCCCTGTGGCTGGGAGCCCCATTATTTGATTGGAACTCCCAGATGGGGTGCCTGGGTGCTCCCCTAAGCCTGGGAGCTCCCAGCTGACCATAAGGCATGATGGGATCTGGTTTCTGATCCCACAGTCATGCCTCCTGCCATGCATGTTTGGCATGGCAGGAGGCACCATTATGTGGATTGTACATTAGATCTCATCATGCCTTTACCTGCACATGTAGAGGAGCCCAGTGATTTTTTTTCAGTATTTTTGCATTATCTAATACATACTTATATAGTTATATAATAATATAAATTTTATATTTGGTAGTATTGGAGTGATGTCATAGTTGTGATGATCCAGAAAATATGTGAAAAGCAAGGATTTTTATGGGTGATATTTTTTATTGGAACAGTTGCATGGTTGGAATAGACTTAGACAAGCTTTCAAGTGCAATGCATTCTTCTTCAGGTCCCACTTAGACAAGCTTCAGGTCACTTACCTTCACACACCACAAACATATCACCCACAAAAATTCCTCACCTCTTGCCTGTTTTATATTTATATAGAGTAAAAAAGTTACGTGGGATATTTGTCTGAGTTCCTGGGTATCAGACCAAAAATGAGTTGGTTTTAATGACTATTTTCTGAAGTCTTTATGAATCAACAACATTGAATTGCAACATTGCTCTGGCATATTAGCTAACCAGAGTGTTGCCACAAGTTACTGAACTAGAATCAGGAATCCCTGAGTGTAATTTTCTGTTAGGCCATGCCTATACAGCAAATTACTAGGCCTGTGTGAAGCAGCAAGTATTCGCTTCGTATTTGGATTTGGCTGATTCGGAGGGACAGTGATTCAATTCAGATATTCGAATTACTATCCCAATTTGAATTGGCTGAATTGGATCCGAAGATTCAGCACTGCTTTGGAGATTTGGCCACAGACTAAACAGGCAGCAGTCCTCACCACGCTGGACACAGCTGCCTCCACCTGGTAAGTCTGTTGTGATGGGTGGGGGAGGAGGGAAGAGGTGTGGGGGAGGGAGGGACTGGGCCTGGTGCTGGGACAAGCTGCCCAGCTGGGGCAGGGGGTGTGGGACTCGGGGAGGCGGGTATGGGGGTGCAGGATGTGGGATGTGGGCACAGCAGTGCTGGGAGTGTGGGCTATGCCCTGCTGCCACTTGCCCAGCCGGGGCTGGGGAGGGATGTGGGTGTGGCTGTCTCCGGGCAGAAGGGAGCAAGCGGCACCAGGGCATAGCCCTGCTTCCAGCAGTGTTGTGCCCGCATCCCACGCCCCACCACTCTGGTTGGGCAAGCTGTGGCAGTGCCTGTCCTGGTTGGGCAAGTGGCAGCAGTGCCTGCCCCCCTGCCCCAGTTGGGCAAGTGGTGGCAGTGCCCCCCCCCACACCAGCTGAGCAAGTAGTGGCAGTGCCTGCCCCCACTGGCCAGGCAAGCCGGCTGAGCAAGTGGTGGCAGGGCAAGTGGCAGCAGCGTTCTCCCATCCCGTGCTGGCTGGGCAAGTGGGAACAGTGCCTGCCCCCCGATCCTGCCTGGGCAAGCGGCAGAAGCACCTACCCCCACACTGGCTGGGCAAGTGGTGGCAGGGCACAGCCCCCACTCCCAGCGCTGATGGGGGCATGGCAGTGCTGGGAGTGGGGGCTCTGCCTTCCTGCCGCTTGCCCAACTGGGGTGAAGGTGGGTGGAATGCAGGCACAGCAGTGGGAGTGGGGGCTGTGCCCTGCTGCCACTTGCCCCCTTCCACCCAAAGTGAGCTACACCTGCATTGCACCTCCCTCCCTACCCCAGTTGGGCAAGTGGCAGCAGGGCACTCCCAGTGCTGCCGCACCTGCATCAGTGCTGGGAGTGGGGACTCTGCCCTGCCGCTGCTTGCCCAGCCAGCATGGGGGGTGGGTGCTGCTGCCACTTGCCCAGCTGGGGCGGGGGGGTGTGTGGGATGTGAGTGCGGCATCACTGGGAGCAGGGGCTATGCCCTGCTGCCACTTGTCCCCTTCCACCCTGAGTGAGTTGTGCCTGCATCCAGCCCCAGCTGGGCAAGTGGCAGCAGGGCATAGCCCCCACTTCCAGTGCTGCCACACATACATCCTGCCCCCTCTGCCCCCCTCCCTGAGTCCCATGCCCCCAGCCCTGGCTGGGCAGCTTGTCTCAGTCTCAATCCTTCCCTCCCCCCACCCTAACAGATTTACCAGCTGGAGGCAGGTGTGTCCAGCGTAATGAGTACTGCTGTCTGTTTAGTTTATGGCTGAATTTCTGAATCAGCTGAATCTTTTCTGAATTGATTTGGAGGCTTCTGATTCCGATTCAGTGATTCAGTCACCAAATTGGGCTGAATCTCCTCCAAATCTAGTCAGCTACTGAAGCTTTGCACAGCCCTACAAATTACCCTGCTAGGTGTAAACCATGCTGCCTTACATCAGATGCCTCTTAAATGAAAAGCATAGCACTATAGGCAGACTAATTAGTACAATGATGGCTCTTTCCATTTTGATGAGTAGAGGAAGGGATCATGACTAGATGAATACCTTCTGGGGGTGGGGGAGATTGGTAGCAGAACTGTCTTACTAGCACTATGGGCAGCACTATGTTCAATTAATATTTATTGACAGCTTTTGAAGGGAATACCTTGCTAAACTTTATATCAGCTCAATTGGCAAAGTCCATTAACTTTTTGATGAGCTCAAAAAGAATTTATTGGCAAGACTTGGCATATAACAGTCAGTTGTCTATTTTTTGTCTCTAATTCATTTTCTGCCCACTACATATTGGTAAGACCACCTTTTCTAGGCCATCTCCAATAGGATGAAGTTTTGGCATTTACCCTGATACACGGCCCACAAAAATGATACTTAGTAATTTCTTCCTAACACATCTTTCCCTTGCCCCTAGTCAAAATACCCAAGTTTACCAAACAATATTCAAAGGCATGGAAATAGTAAAATGGTACACTAACCGCTACTGCTTGCCATTTAGCCAAAGAATACCATTCAAGCACTTGACACTAACTGGGTGTGTCTACACGAGACACTTTACTGTGCAGTAGACTAATCTGGGAATCCCTACCCATCTATCGGCTTGCTGCCAGCTGCCGCACCGGCCACTTGGTACAGGGGGCTGGGAAAGTGTCCCCTCCCCTGCAGCTCTTTCCCATCCCCCTGCCCTGATTGGCTGATTGGGGCAGGGAGCTGGGAAACAGCTGCAGGAGATGAGACATTTTCCCAGCCCCTCAGAGCCCAGACCTGATCCGGGCATCCCCTGTCAGTTTGAGGTTGGCACCTGAGGGATCCTAGAGCTCTCTCTGGCTGCCATATGGCAGCTGCTTCTGTTGGGATCAAATCTGCTCCCAGCAGGTGCATGTGTAGATGTGTTTTTTGTGCACTAATTCCACTGTGTACAAAAAATACCTGAACCTGAAATACTCAGGCAATTCCTTATTAGTAGCAACATAGTCCTTGGTCTGAAGAGTTAAATCTAGCATAGGGGGTAAAATTTTCAAAAGCACCTGAGCATTTTAGGTAGCCAACCTACAGCAAGCATGCCATAGCTGGCGTGGGCAACCTCTGATAAGGCACAGAGCAGAGCAGCAGAGCAGGAAACCAGCACAGGGCAGGGAGAAGAAAGCAGAGCAGCAGATCAGGCAGAGGTAGGGGGTTGAAGTGGCGATGATGGTGGGGGGAGGGTGTGCAGGGCTATGCCTGCTACTGTGTTAGGGTATAGCACCCCTGCTAAACTCCACTGTCTTAGTTTAGCAGGTTAAAGGGCTTACTCTGTATCAGCTGGACTGTGCATCCATTTTTACCTTATGGTAAATGAAATCTAAATCACAGTAACTTAGCCTTGAAAAAGGAGCATTTTATCATGGTTGAGTTTTCACTTAACACAGGTTATGAGTAAACACATGGACAGTTCCCAGGAATGTCTGATGTTCAGTAAGTCCTTGTTCCCTTTTTACTGGTTTCATCTGATTTGTCAATCCCCTTAAATGTTTAAGTCCTGATTTCTAAAAGGCTTTAGATACTTAAGAGCCCAAATCTTCTTGATGTTCTATGGGGCTTCGGCTCCAAAACACCCAAGTTACTTTTGAAAATGTTACTTTAAAATTCTAAGTCACTTAGGTGCTGTTGAATAATTTGCTCAGGATACAGTACTCATGTGCAAGCATTTTTAACACTTGCTATTTAGACATCCCATCAAGGCTCCAATCCATTTTTAACAATAGTTATATTTCCAAATATCGACCAGGGTTTCACCTGAGTTCTTCCAAGGTTCCTCATGTAACTTTTTGCAACTTTATAAGTTACTCAGAGAATTTCATCTGATGACAGGATCATTTTGGAAGAGACTCAACTATTGAACTTTTTACTCTGCTGCTGACATTCTCTGGATGATTCAGTGCAAAGATTAGCTGATCAGGCAGGTACACAAGCGATTCTACTTTTTGCCTCCTTATACTGACCAGCTTTTCTGTTTCTTTTGTTCGTCTTTTGCAGGTATCTGACTTTCTCTCTCTTTTTAAAATTTTTTTTGTACTTGGGCAGTCCCCAAATTTGGCTTATTGGGATTTTGGAAGTTTTTTGGGAAGGGGGAGAAGGGGAGTAAGACACTCCAAGTATTCTATTGGAAGACTGGCAATAAACAAACAAAATTCATTTGTGCCCTTGAACAACGAAATACCTATATTTACACCTTTACACAGGGAGTAGTTGGTGTACAATTGCACTGCTTAAGTCAATGTTTCTTAGCTTTTTCAATATGAACATCCCATGTTACAAATGAAAATCATTTCAGGACCTCCCTGTTAGCTACAAACATGGGTGACTGCACATCCCTTGAACCTGTTTAAGAATCCTTGGTTTAAATGACGCTGAGGATAGGAAAAAATATTGCAAATTAATAAAGCATGGTTGATGTTGACTTGTTGACGTAAGAGTATTTGCTCATTCATGATGGATTTCCTTTCTATGGGGAATGGGAGGAGAGCCTTCATACTCTGTTAATCTTCCTTGAACAATGAGAATTTGATTCCCTAAAACCTGCTTGTTTGTTATTTAATTTACAGATAAAATACAGCTTTCCTTCATTTGGCAAGTCATTGGAAGTTGATATGGGATGCTTTGAATCCTCCCATAGTAATTACAAAACTCACTATCTACTCTCTTTCTAACTGCTGTAAAATGGAAAGAAGAAAATGCTAAAGCCCAAGAGCCACATTTCAATTTCAGAGCTTTCCTCACTGTGCTTTTCTGCTTTTTTTAGTGCAATATTTATTTTTGACTTGTTGCTCCCCAATACATCATCCTCTTGTCAATGGAGCCTCTGCTATAACTCATGCAACAATAAAATAATAAAATTAAATACATCTACCATCTTCCAAAGCTCTTCCTAATCAGTTGGTGGGGAGCATTACTTGTGTGTCCCAGAATGTATGGTTAATAAATGCTCGTCTCAGTGAGGAACTCTAAAGTAGCATTCACACCCGTTACCCACTAGTTTAATTGTACATTCATCGAGTGGGCGCCAAAGCAGCAGCTCCATTGAATAGCTCATCTTCTCCCATAAAATGGTATTTTGTGGTATTACCGGTATGTCTATACTGCAAATTAGGCAGTGTAATTGCAGTATTCCTGAGTTGGCTTTAGTCTATCTAGCTTGGATACCCATGCTGGTTTGTGTTCTAATTAGAATGTTTCAGCATGGCCTTGTTGTCACATGTATAAGCCCTCATGGGTTTAAAAATAGCTGCTGGGGTACTTTATCTAAACCTTATCAAATGAGGTTTAGATAAAGCATCCTGCTGCCATTTTTAAACCCATGGGGGCTTAATACACATGATAGGCGTTTTAAGTAGAGCTGGCTCCCTGGGAACCGCTTTAATTAAAGCAGCACCCCTTGTTTCCCCTGAGCACGTGTATAGACAGCCATTGGCTTCACCATGGGCTGCATAGGTCCATTCAGAACCCAGGGTGCTCAGCTGGCTTGCCTGTCCTAAAATCCATGACTTTGTTGCTATTTTTACCTGAGTGAACAGGGTGAAAGCTGACTTGAATATACCTACATATGTTGAAATTACAAATCTTGATTGCAGTGTAGAGATGCCCTTAATGTGCCCAGAATACTGTTTTAGGGCCAATGATGAGTTATTGAACTGAAATTCCATTTTGGAGTCCCCTTAGCAGCTATCCTTTACTCCATCTAGAGGTGCATCTAATAACCTGGGATTTTCCTATTTTAGGATCCCATCCTGATGCTATACTTGGCTGTACCTTTTTACATGAAGCAGGAGTTTTGAAGTCAATCATGAGAATACAGACATGCTTTGAAGGTTAATTTCCACTGACACAATTGGATCCTAAGAAACCATCTCTCTTTTTCAGATATGGCCACCACTGCTTCTGTGGGGGCACCAGAGATGACATTCCATTGAATAAAAAAGACAATTTCTGGTATGGTGTTCGCTGTCATAGACATGTGCCTTTGGAGGCTACTCCTCCCATAGGTTGTAATAGATTAGTTTGTCAGTCTAAAAGAAGTGTGCTGCAAGACACTTTTTTTTATCCCTGGCATGTAAAGACTAGGGATATTTATGAGGGAAGGAAAGGGTTCTGATGTGGGTTTGAATGGAGAGTTTCAATTGCCTATATTTTTGTTATGGCTGTGGTACAGTGTTCTGGGAAAGACTGGGTAGGTCACTTTGTTTTGTGTATGACTCCTTTTAAGAGAAAGAACAACAAAGTAGTGCTTTACCTTATGTTGCAATGTACACCTTGATCATGAAGGCTGAAAGCAGGTCTACATTGTTAATGCCATGCCACATAGAGGTAAATGAGTTACACTGGGTACCAGTAGTATTAGTGTGGAGCTCTAAGGCTACATTAGCTGGTGTGGAGTCCTGTGCTAACGTGGCTCTGCTGTTGAGGACCCAAGGTTCACTTAGATGTAACTTGGGTACCTCTATATGGCAGTGCGCTGTGTCTTGTATAGACATATCCTTGATATCCGCATGTTCCATGACAATTGTTCAGAGCACAGTTTGACAATAAAATATGATTTTTCCCCAAAACACTTTGTGAGGAAAGAATATATATACATTTTTTTCTTTGATTACCTTACTATGTCCTCTTTTAAAATAAATTCAAACCTGACTGTCTCCTTTCATTTCACTTTCTTTTTCTTATTTGTGGTATCCTCTTACTTGTCCTCTTGCTGTGCAGACAAAACTGTTCTAGCTGGGGGACAGAAGATATGTACTCTGAATTTTAATAGACTATTGTTTTTGTCCCCTTATGACCTCTTCAGATAGACACAATCATGATGTTACTATTCCTCTGGGAGACAGAGTGAGCAAGGACACCTCAGCCAGTGGAAGGCACTTTATCTACTGAGTGATTGTTACTCTTCAGTCCAATTAAAAATGGCACTTTGTAGAATGGTAGTCTTGCTGTTGTGACTGTAGCCATCTTGAATGTGCATAAGATATCAATGACATGCCTTTTGCATATGCAGTAATTCTAGCATCCATATGGAGGTGGGTATGGGATGGTAATTATCCCTTCTCTCCTAGGAGATGAATAACTAATATTTTCTTCCCTTATTTCTTTCTAATCACCAGAACTGTTGCTGCTAAATGACTTGTTGAATTGCTATCATTTAAGGGTAGCTCCAATTTAAAAACAAATAAAGAACATAATAAGAACATAAGTTTAACTGGTCAATGTATCATCCTATTCATGGTGGGTTATCACATGCATATAATTGACTACTTATCAAGATTACAAGGTCATTTACAAAGGAAAGTAAGGTAAGTGGGGTAGAGAGCGCAGCACAGCTGAGGCGGA
>NW_017728992.1:50396334-50396983 GCF_001723915.1 Gavialis gangeticus | reverse complement strand
GGGGGGTCGGGCTATAAGATCTACTAGGTCCCTTCCGACTCTTAATCTATGAAACTATGGAAGCCAGGTTGGAGCATGGGCAGGAAATAACAGTGTGAGATTTATTTGGAAAAAATGGAAGCTTGTATGGCAATACTGTTTTGAAGCAGAGTTGAGTGTGTCTGGAGGGAAAGGCCCTGCATTAGAAGAGGATGGGCTAAGGCTGAGGTCTATGGTAAATTCAGATTTGGTATAGCCAGTTGGCTCTAACACGTTGGCATAATTTGTTGGGTTTTGTTTTGTTTTTAATTAAACTATTTAACTCTTTTCAGCCCCACATTTCCATGGATTTGATGAACAATATAAGTGCAGAAAAAAACATCCATCACTTGAAGGTCAACTGTCGTGCATCCACAGATGCATCTCGAGCAGGTCCAAGGAGGTGATCCTCCCCCTTTATGCGGCACTGGTCAGGCCGCAGCTGGAGTACTGCGTCCAGTTCTGGGCACCGCACTTTAAGAGGGATGTGGACAGCATCGAGAGGGTCCAGAGGAGGGCCACTCGTATGATCAAGGGACAGCAGGGTAGGTCCTATGAGGAAAGGTTGCGGGACCTGAACCTGTTCAGCCTTCAAAAGAGAAGGCTGAGGGGGGATCTTGTGGCCTGTTAT
>NW_017728992.1:50390978-50396281 GCF_001723915.1 Gavialis gangeticus | reverse complement strand
ATGACCACCTTACTGGGGTCGTTTGACCCCAGTGCTCTTCCTGCCATGGCAGGGGGTCGGACTAGATGATCTGCTCAGGTCCCTTCCGACCCTAGAAACTATGAAACTATGAAACTTGTAGGAAGCTTTTATATCATCTCCCTCAGCCAAAGCTTTAAGTTGCAGGGATTTAAGTCCTTGTCAGAATTCTCTTAGAGTTAGGAGCGTATTTTGGCTGATTCAGTGTATATCTTGCAAGGTTAGTTCAGTTGCACTGAGTAGAGTGTTGACTGTACAGCGCCATGACTACTAACAACTGGACTGTGGGTAGTGATGATAAGGAAAATGTCAATGCAAAATCTGAAATTGGGTCAAAAGCTAGCATAATTTATATGTAAAAGATTTGATCCTGACCTTGGTTCTGTAAGGAAAAGTCAGCAAAAATGCTATTTTACCTGGTCAGGTTTGTACTGTCTTTTACTCTATCTAAAACAGACATTGCCAAGTAGAGTGGATCAGCTGTGCTGCTAGCACAACATTTTTATGGTAGCACAAAGGCAACATCTGTTTCCAGCCTTGCTGACTATAACAGGATTCATCTCCAGGGGTACTGTGATGCCCTTGGAGCCCCTTCAGCCCTTATCAACTTCTCTTTCTTTGGACAATCAGCCCTTTGCTCTCCCCACACCTTGATGTATTTATCTTTTAGATAAAGGGAGGCTGCCCCAGGGCTTCCCAAGCTTGATCTCATGCTCCTGAGCTCAGGAGTCACCAGTCTCCATCTTAAGGGCTAATCACATGGCTCCAACTGACGCTTACACTATGCCCATGCCTTGCAGATGTCATTGTTCGTTATCAAGCTGTCTCTCTCTGCCTACACTCAGGTACTTTGCCCATCTTGACTGCTCCTGGGTGTGGCCTTTGGTCCTTGACCCAGATCCTGCCTCTCCTCAGGCCTTGGGCCCCTGGCTTTGACTCTGCCTTTTTCTGGGCTATGGGTCCCTAATTTTGCTGGTCTCCAGCTGTGAACCCTCCTGGGCCCTTGCCCCGCTTCTAGATCAGTTGAGACCTTTGGGCTCCCTGGCCCTACTCACCCCTCCTAGGTTATGAGTTGCTGACTCTGCCTCTCGCCCCTAGTGGGCTATAGGTCCTTGATCTTCCTTGGTCTCACAACCATCCACCTGCTTTTCCCAGCTTAGGTGTTTGCCAACAGCCTGATGGCAGCCCTGCTATTCAGGAGTTCTTTGCATCTCAGCTGCTAGGATCAGACTCTTGCCCCAGCTCAGGCTCTGGGCTAATATCCTGTAACCCGAGCCCTCTGTTGGGTCACATGACTCCTAATTGCCTCCTGGAGCACTGCAGATTACCCCATCTGTAGTTCGCCTACTCTTAAAGTAGCACTGAGCCTCCTGCTATACTGACACAAATCAGAAAGGTGTAACAAACAAACTGTGATTGCTTTTACTCAGATTATTCTGTATGTGCTGCAGGGTTGTCCTTCTTGTGCTTCCTGGTATGAACCACTAGCAGGTTTCTTTACAGGTACAGTTTACCAGTGAGTTAAACTAGTGTTACAGTGGTTGTAAGGGAGATCAAAATCCAGCCCAAAATATATGAATCTGACAGTTCCCTCTCTTACTGAACACCAAATGCTAGCTTTCAACAATGGTGGCAGCAGGCCAAAGTTGTAGGTAAGTCAGAGCAAAACACACCTTAGTGTCATCTGTGCTCATTAACTCAGGCCTTCTATATTAAGGGTATATTGAAAGTGCCCCTCAATGTCCTACTTTGGTTGCCAAGTTATTATCATCATGGAAGCTGCCCTGCTGCTTTGGTACCCTCTCCTGGGACATGCTTCATGCATTCTGGGGCACGGAAGCAAGCTGATCCTGCTCTATTTAGTCATATCCTGCCAATATCATAAGAAGGGCTTTTTACAGGTCCCCTTATCACCCCAGTTAATGTGTATGCAATGAATGTTTTTGCTTGCAGAGAAGAGTGGAGCTCTCGGCTTATTCTTTAGTGTTCCCATTCAAACAAAAGCACTTCAGAAAAGAAGAGACATCAGTTATGGGTGAGTGTACCTGGGTTCTATTCTGGATCTCTGCTGCACTAACTTGTTACCAGCAGTAGAAAGTCTTTATTATAGGTGACTTATAGGACAGAAGGATTCAGTTATGTTGCCAGGTCTCCAGTGGATATTCAGGACTGACAATTAAAAAAAATATTTGTAACACTGAACAAATCTGATTTGGTGTCACAAAGAGAAAAATATGTAACTCCCAATGCCTTTTGTTCTAATCACTTTCCAGAACCCCAGAGAACCACACATTACATATAGTTATACTTTCTTGTTATTTTTCTGGTGTTCTTCTCCACCCCCCCACCCAGCTCCTTTAATTTTGAACCGTCCTCTGGTGCTTGAAGTCCCTGCTTTTTGATGTCCCTGTTATTTTTTGTTCTAAGTAACAAGGAAGTCGGGTGACACTTTACAAGACCAAAAACACGGACTCAGCTCTTCATAACTTTCCAGCTGTTAAAATTCCCATGGGACTAATCTCTTAATTTCCAGTTGTCCACTTCAAATAAAATCATATATTGAACTGTGCTACTTTAATATCACAAATATGGCTCCCATATGGCTTCTAGTTTGACTCAGTGCTTGCTTAGCTGAATGCCAGGGTGGCATTTATACAGATCATAGACCACATTAAATAAAATCTTCCCATAAAAAATGTTCTTGGGAGTTTATACCAAAAAACCCAAAACATGCTCATGAAATGCATTTAAAAATACAGGGTGTCTACCCTCAAAAGAAAAGGTATTTCTGAAGATTAGATCACTGTGGCATGTCTAATTTTCCACAATAACAATCCACCATTCTTTCTTCCTTTCTTTTTTTTTAATCTCTTCCTATGTTGATTTGTAGCAGTATATGTTCAAAGTTGTATGCAAAGGGTGTTTTTTAGAAACAACTTGGTTTTTTTATAGACAAGTTTGGGGGCCCAAAATAAGTCAGATACTCTAATAAGTTTTCTAGTAATTGCTTTAAGATGCAATTAGGGTACAAATGGGTTTCATTTACACTCTGTCACCGTTTCTAAATTAGCTCTCAAAGCCAGCCAGCAATCTTTCAGTAGGAGACAAACTAAAAGATGGCTTGGATCAAACCTGTGATTAACATAAAAAACTGAAAGTAAACAGCTTGCTTATTTCTACTGGCAACTAAAAAGTACAATGATCTGTTTTTTCTAATGATAAGCTATTCGGCTGCAGTTAAATATTTGTCTTATAGTCTTTTTAGGATATATGGAGGTATAATGCAGTATAACATTACACTATAATATAGGCTGTATTTTCAAGAGCTGAGAATATATTTGCCTGCAATTTTTTTCATTATAAACAAAGCTTGTGACAATACGGTAGCGTGCCTTCAAGTAGTCTGTGAAATCTCTAGGTGAAACATTTTCCTATGCCCTACCTTGAAGATTCTGCCAGACACCAGCCAGAGAAACAATATATTTGTAGCTAGACCTTGTACATTTGTGTGTATTTCAAAAACAGTGTTGTTTGGGACTCAGTTGTGCGAATATGGCGATTTCATATTCTTTCTGTGGCCTTGGAGGCAACAGATGCAATGACAGCCATGTACTATGAGAAAGCTTCTTGGTAACATAGGGATCACTGGGTTGTCTTTAATGACATGGAGGGAAAAGGAAAAACAAAATAAACTGTAAAAAGCTATATGTGGAGTTTGAATTTGAGGGGGGGAGATGTTTACTCAGAAATGACTAGGAGTAAGCCAATGTAAAGGGGATTGGGGTTTGCCTCTTCACGGCCAGGTTGCCAGTTCAGATTGAGCTAAGGTCTGTTGTGGTGATAATTTACCCTCTTAGGTTGTATGGTCTATGTGTGGTGAGTTGATATTTCCGTCTCCTTCTCAGTGGGCATGGGCCACATCATAAAATGTATCTGTTGACACATGTTAGCTCTATTAGGAGTGCCAGCAGGGAAAGCAGGCAGAATGGGTGTAGAGAATGGCTAACTTTCTGACCCCTGTAATAATGGCCAGTCTGTGTTAACTGGGTTAACCGGGTGAAGGTCTATGCTACTGCCAACTGAGCTGCACTGTAGCTCTTTGCAGCTGTCAATCTAGCAGTTGCCACAGCCTCTAAATTCATGTGAGCAGCTGAAGAGTTTTTGAAACATGTCAGGGATCCATCCCAACTGATATGCCACCACTAGAACACGTCTCACATGCGTCTGTCACAATCTGTGCGCTATAATTTGGGAACTGAAGTGAATCTGCAGCTTGGGATTGAGACAAACAAACAAAAATAGTTCGAATAAAGCAGTAATTCTTACCCACAGTGCTGCAGCACCCCAGGGTGCCTTGAGATCCTTTCAAAGGTATTGTGGGGTGGAAATGATACACAAGTTAAACCCAGAGATTTCAAATAGGGATCCATATTGTCAGAAACCTTTTGACCTGTTGTGGTCTTTCTGAATTCTTTGTAAAGGACGGATTGCTCTATTATTCTTCTATAGTAAAAAAAAAAGAAGTGAAAACTAAGTTGGCATTTTCTGAGGGGTGTCTTAAATCTAAAAAAGGTTGAGAACCCCTGATGTAAAGTCTAATTGCAAGAATGAGTTTAGTTTGTAGTGTATATATTTATTTTTGAGGGTCGTAGAAGTGCCCATATCTCAGTATCCAGGGGATGTGCATTCAGTCTGGTGAGACAAACAAGACATTCAATGAATGTATCCAAGATAGCAGAAGAGGTTTTGTTCGTAACTTAACTTTTGTCTGTCGCTTTTATATTTTTGTCTCAGCTTCCCACTTACACTTTTTAAATTACAGAGTTGAATATGCCTAACAGGAAATTACATTATGTCTCCTCCAGATTTGTTCACCCTATAGGCAACAGTAATGCAATTTACTCTCCAGAGACTAAGAGTAGTACGTCTTAGTAGGCCAGAAGCAGAAATAGTAAGACTTGACTTTACTATGACTTCATCTTCCCATATGACTGACACCAGCTCAGTACTATTTGTCATGAAACACCGACAGAATTTCTTTATGATACTGTAGCATGGCAGGCAAGGATTGTTAGGGTTAAGGTAGCACAATAGTTTCCATTTGAGCCCTCCTCCTTCCTGTTGTTCTTCATTTTTGCATTTTTTTCTGAAACATTCACATTTTAGACTAAAATTGTCCAGGCCTTATCTCTTCCTGGAAGTGAATACAGAAGGTTTAGTGTAAACAAGAATGAGTCAGGCATTTTTAAATGGAAAAAAATGTGTGTGTGTGTGTGTGTGTATAT
>NW_017728992.1:50389493-50390944 GCF_001723915.1 Gavialis gangeticus | reverse complement strand
TATATATATACATACACACACACACACACACACACACACGTGTTGGGGTTCAGACAAACAAATGTGTGTGTGTGTGTTTATATGGCATCTCTTTCCCTCTACTTCGTAAGATCTGAAATGGCTAAGGTTAAAAATAGAAATGTGGCATGAAAAGTACCTTGAAGGTTTTTAGAAAAAAATCAGTTTTGATTTGGTAGATTTTTGTGAACTGCATATGTAGCACATTTGTGAGGCCAGTTAAAGCATAGCTCCTACAAGCATATTTAAAACTCTAGCTCCTGGATTCAAGTGATATGATCAGAATGTTGATTTCCATTAAAAAAAAAATCCTGGCAATTGTGGTTGCAATTAAAGTTCCTAAATATGAACTAACAAAGCTGAAACAGAGATCTGCTGATGGCCAAAAGCCATGGCCCTCGGAGGTTTGCATAATTGGGCAAGGGGTGGGTTGGGAGGAGAGGGTGAGGGCAACTGGGCAGCAGCCTTAGCTACTGCTTTTTGGGGGAGATATGCAAAAATAGTGGCTGCTACAGCCGGCAGCTGGCTGTTCTGCTGCCAGCATTGCCCCACATGCCAAAGCTGCCCAGAGTACAGAGTTGCTCTGTTATGCCTCTGGAGGTTTGACCTGCCTCATGGATCTCAGCAGTATGTCAGCTCTGAGCACCAGTGCTTCTAGGCTCCTGTAGTGCTGTCCTTGCCTTCCTGGGAAGGAGGGACTCTCCTGTGCTTCTCCTTCAGCTGGGATCCCTGAAAATCTGGTTGTTTCTTGGGCCCTGTCACTTTGCACTTGGCTTTTAGCAAAGCCATTGAACTTGACAAATAAACTGTGTTCCTTGATGCTGACCACTGACACTTGATCTTTTCCATGAAGTGTCGGCTTTTGGAGCTCTATTAAGGACATAAGGAGATAAGAAGAGTCATACTGGCTCAGCCTGTATCCTGTATCCAGCAGTGGCAGAAGTGGATGCTGTACAAGGAGAGCATCATATCAGATATCTCTAGAGTGATCTATCTCCTGGTCTATGCCATCTCTGGCATCCACCATTTATTGGGTTAAAGGTACTAGAGGAAACATCTCAACAATTCTGTTCAGTAGCCATTAATAGATCTATTATCCATTAATTTATCTAGTTCATTTTTGAACCTGACTGAGCTATCTGCCACCACCATCTCCAGTGGTAATGAATTCTACAAGTTAACTGTGTTGTGTAAAAAGAGTACTATTTAAGTAAATTAAGTGATTTTTAAGTAAATTTTTAACCCTGGTGGTTGCTAAAAAAAAAAAGCTAGATCACACAAGCCATAGTGCCCCTCCCCCTTTCCTGCCCTATTGGTTGCTGCACTAGCTGTCTCCTTGATTTCTGGGTGCTACACACAGAGGCTGTCCATACCATTTGTGACTTCTATGCCATGGGTTTCACCTTCCTCCGCCACCCCCACCCCCACCAAAG
>NW_017728992.1:50357241-50384493 GCF_001723915.1 Gavialis gangeticus | reverse complement strand
TAAGAAGCTGGTACACTTTATTTAAAAAAAAATTCTTGTGGTTTTTAAGCCAGTCTCATGATATCTCAGAGTCCAGTTCATTACTTTGAAGTGCTTGGAGTTTGCAATGCTGGTTAAGGAGGGCTGTAAAGGTACCGGTGAGGTACAAGCTGTCACCAATAGGCCTGCAGGTGTTATAGAGAACTACTATACTCTTTTTACTTCAAGGATCCCTGCTTTGGTGCAACTTAGGAAGTTCACAGCTGATAAATTGCATGGGGCATGGGTTTTCCTAATTATGGAATCGAATCTATAGTGATGCAAAGCCAGCATGGGTAAGCAAGCACCAGCAGTGAGTAAAGGTTAAGTAAGTATCTATTGAAAAGGAGAGTTCCTCAGGGTAGTAAAAAGCTGGGGTAACGTATCCCCTTCCTTCCTGCCAGTGAGGGTGTCTAAGCCAGTCTCTGCACCTATATAGCTATAGGCTTGAGGTGTTTTTAGCACAGATTTTTCATGTAGCATTGTCAGCTCCTTTGCAAGCACACAGAGCTTCAAAAGCCTTGAAAATGAAGCTGCTTTCAGGGTTTTTCTTTTTTCTTTTTCCTCCTTCAAAAAAAAAAAAGAAGAAAAAGAAGAAAACCCATGAGGAAATTCCATCCTGTGAAGCCTTTGCCTCAGCCCATTTTCTGCTTCCTTACCCAGCCAGCGAGGAACTGCTAAGAAGCATTTGAACAGATCAAAGTATGTTTTCGAGCAATATTCATGCAAAGGATCCTGTACTGAGACACAGCTGTGTCATTTTTTTATACTACACATTAACACATTGTGGGGAGCTCTCCCCTCCTCTCCATTTTCCAGACAGTTTTCCTGAATGGAAGAAGAGTCACCCTAAATCACAACAATGGCAGATTCCAACAACTCATACAGACTACACTGTTTTAATAGATTGACTTACTATTTGTGTTACAGAAACACAGTGACTTCCCAGCTGAGGGATAGCCCCCATTGCACTATACATACATATTTTAAGAGAGAGTTTGTGCCTCAAATAGCATCCAATCTTATAAAATGAGCAGGTGCAACAGACTGGTGAAAACTTGCTGGTTTCCCCATGGAGAGTCTGACAGGGTAAAATCAGAGAAGGAAGCTTTTTGGTGGTTGTGTTTGAGGGGTACCGGAAACCTGTTGAGCTTGCAGGAAAAAGAGATGCACCTGTCTGTACGGTTCCAAAGCAAGATTGTGAGCACACACTACTTGTGTGCCTGGTTATTTAGTAGAGGCTTTATGGTGATGTCCTATGCATGGACCTGCATTAGAGGAAGGGCTGATTATTTCCCTTATCTACAGTATAGCAGTAAATGACACAGCAGCTGCAGGAACGACACAATCGGAGCAGATGGAAGTTAATTCAGATAATGTTGTATTTCACTGGTTCCTCTGTTACACCCCTTAGATCCACAGAGAAAAGGTGACCACAATACATGCCCAAAGAAACCCCTTCAATAAATCAAACCGCAATAACATGCAGCTTTTCTAAACAAATTCCAAGTTGTAGGAATCAATTTCCTCTGTAATCTTGTTTGACATAACTCATCACCTACTTCACTAAACATTATTCAGCCCTGCCGCTAGTGACAGAAATACTTGGCTGAGCTGCTGAAAACTGGGTCATATGGTAGATAAAACATAGGCTGCTCCCCAGGGCCACCCTCAGCACAGGCCCCCTTGAGATGTTAGATAATAATACATATCTCCAAGCTACCATAAACACTTGGTGTTCCTGGGCTCAGTTTCTACTCATGAGGAAGGGTAATCCTGGAATATGCTATGTGTAGAAGGAAGTATATATGTATATGAAGAGGAACTTGCAGACAAGACATCTGCCTTACAGCTATTAAAATGCTAGAGTGTCCTGCTGGTATCTGTGCGTCTATATAATGATTCACCAGTTGCTTGCCTATGCTCACCCTGACCCATACCAGCTTGTGGAAAGAGTTTACAACTCCCTTTGCTCCTGACTTTGTGCTCCAAACTGTTATTTAGAGAAGTGGCTCTTTAGATAAGTAAGAAATCATCACCTCCTTAACCCGAGGTAACTCAATGACAGAGAGGCTGGAGTAAATGAAACACCTTAGTTATTCAAACATATGTAGTCCGGTGCACCAGGGTAAGTGCTCCTTCCTCGAATGGAAGGGAAGTGTTGGCTAGGCAGGAGTGCTGTGAGAGGGATCCGCAAATGCAGGCCAGTTCCTTCTATTCCCTATAGATTCAGGCCCGGAGAAGAGATGCTTAACTATATATGGATTTATTAATATATACAGAATTAAAAGGAATTGTTATTAATAAACATATGCACACAAATATGGTATTATCATTTAATGCTATATCCTGTAAATGAAGGCAAGGAGGTTACACCATCTCAAGAGGCAGCAAACAATACATAGGTAAACAGTTGATCTAAAACAGGCAAACAACAGGTAAGTACAGGTAAGTAGCAGGGAAAGGTCCCAGCAGGGCCCCAGTAAGAATCACATACTCTACACTCTATTAAACTACAAATAAAAATACACAAAATATAAGGCACTCTCTCACAAAATATAAGGCACATCATCAACAAGATAAACTTCATTCTTTAACTTCCCCAAGGCCCCAGCTGGTCCTGGGGCATTGGCTGCACTCTGGCACCCAGTGGGAGGGGAAAATCCCCAGTGCCCTTCAGGCCTACTGCAACCCCAAAGAGATGCCTCCAGAAGAAAACCCAGACCTGGGGAGCCCTTTTCCTGCTTAGGCTTCCCTTCCAATAGGCAGCCTCACAAACCCGGGGTGACTGCCTTTTCCCCTGTTGGAAACCCTTTTCCTGTGTAACTTATGCCTCTGGGGTTCGGAGAGAGTGCTTTTTGGCCCCCCCAGTATGTTGCAGGAGCCTCCTGGGCCTCTGACCCCTTCTGGGCCGCCTGCCCGCTTGGAGCCCCAAGCACCATCATGTGCTCCTGGGGGCTTTGCCTTCTGCTCAGGGTTGGGGGCCTGAGTTAATCTAGGGCCTGGTCCAGGTCATGGATCTGCCATGCAGCACCTTCTACACCAAGTACCCGGCCTCGTGCCAGGGGCTAGGGACCTGAACCACCCAGAGTGGCTCCCATGATTCTGGTCCCAATCGGACCACTCTGGTCACCATGCTGCTGACACTGGAAATAGTCCACCAGTCAGACTTGAGATTCTCCAAGCTGGCCACACAAATAAAGAATCTGTAGGTCAGATTTTTGCCTCTGGAGTAAAAAGGATGAAGATTTATCCTCTGCCTGGGATTGTGCTTCCTCCTCCCTCCTGCAGCTGTAGGAGGTAAATAGAGGACCCTGCCTGAGGTGGTACATACTGGGTGCTTCTACACATTCATTAATGCACCTTAGATACTGCATGTTTAGTTTAGTACTTGCTTAATAAAATACTAACTGCATGCGCAGTACCTAGAGTTACTGTGCAGTAGCACTAGCGCAAGGTTATTTAGTGATACTTACTGAGCATTAGCCTAATAACACTGTGCAGTAGGCTATTTGCACGGTTTTTGCCGTGACATGCACAGTGCTATTAGGCTAACGCGCAGTAAGTACCTTGTATAGATGCGCTGGCAGAGTATGATGCCCTAGTGATCTCAGGCCAGTGGCATAGTCCATCTACTACATACTGAGCTCCTCTGAAGAAGTATTTGGCTCCTACTGCTGTTGTTGGACCCTTTTCCAATTTTGAATTCCTTAGCAGTCACCATTTAGTATACAGGTTTAGAGTCTCTAAGTTTGTTAAAAACACTGAAGTTCTGTGGTGCCTGTATTATTTTGGTTACTTTACTCCACTCATTGTATTTTCATTATATCTTTTTATAATTATAAGAAGAACAGTATGTGGTATATTTCTCCAAACTGCAGAACCAACTTTCACTGAAGAGACACATGCTTATATCAAAGCTAAACCTAATTCCACCAGTAAATGCCAGTCAAAAGGAAATTATTCTGACCTTGTATCTCAAACTCATAACTTCAGCTGACTTGCAGCTGCAGGTATTAACATCTGATTTTTATCAGGGCAAAGTGTCAAGGTGGGTACCCCAAATCAGAGACTGCTCTTGGACATTTTTGGCCTAAATTTTTTTCCCCATGTTTAAGTTTTCTCAAACATGTAACAGGATAAAATTTATGCATTTTTGTAAAGAACTTTGTGACCCTCAAGTGAGTTACCATTACAAGGGCAAAGTACTATTATTCATTAAAGGCTTTTTAAATGTAAGCTTTTCAGTTTAAGAGCAACCTGAGAAGAATTTAAAAAATGGGACTCAAGTTTTTTTTTTTTGGGATGCTGTGTTTTGTTATGTCTAAGGAAGAACTAAAAAGGTGGTAGTATGCGTTTATTTTTCTGCTTGTTCTAACCCTAGAAAGGTCAGGAAAACTAAACAGAGCCTTCTCTGATTTTTCCTTGAAAACTTGTTTTCTAGCTACAGGGGGGCTGATTCTTTACCAAAAATTTATCCATAATGCTTATCAGTATTCAAAATTAAAGAGCGGTTACAAAGAAACAAATCATGTTGTTTAAAGCTGTCTGGTTTACAAATCCTGTCTCCCTGAGTGCTCTGCTTTCTTTCTCAGCCGCCTAGGGAGTCACAAGTTTTACAGTCATAGCAGATACCCAGGGCACGTAAGACATGAATTTCCCATATATAAAAAACCACAAAAAGAAAATCCCCATTTTCTTTTACATCAGGGCTGTCAAATTAAAATGAGCTTGCAGGCTGGATCTGAACTACAGGGTTTCTTGCAGGCTAGGGTTTTTTGTAGGCCAAATGACCCATCTGCAGGTATGGCCTGCATGCCTTTTTGCTGTGGCTGCTTGAGCCATCTATGTCAGCACCAGCAGACAAGGAGTTAATAAGACTGTTGCTCAACAACTGGTGCCAACTGCTGCCAATTTTGCTCGCTAGCAGCAATAAAAAATGCTACCTTTGGCGGTGGCATCCACCCAGTGCGTGCTGGTTGCACCAAGCCAACATCAGGCTACAGGCTGCAGTAACAGCTGTAGAGATGGATGTAAATGTAGAATTGCTTCAGGCTGGGACCTTCTGTACCAGCTGTGCTGATGTATTATGACCCTGAAGGTAAGATTTTGGGCACAGCATTTCTTTACACAAAGCCTGTTTGCTTGAGCTTCATGTTGAGTGAATATATTTGGCCCATAAAACTGTCTTGGGAGAGAAAAGGATTCTGTTCTGCTCTTGTCTCACTGAGTCACTGGACAGAACAAGGGTTGCTGTCTGGCCTATCCCATATTAAAGGAGAAAACCAGTTCTATATCTTTGAATTGAAAAGGTTTGAAAGAAATAATTCCAATAGACTCATTTCAGTTAGCAACTGTAGCTTTTTCCTGTTCTTGCCAGTGTGCCACTATCTTAGCAGTTGCCTTCAAAGATAATTGAGTTTCCAGCTGCACAGCTAGTGGTGACTTTGAACTCATTTGCAAAGCATTTCCACATGGGTGGTCTAAATGGAGATCCTCTGGAAGACCAGGACACCTTGATTTGGGTGTTGGATATTTGCCTCACAAACGAGAAAAGCCAGAAATGATTCTAATGGCAAAGAAGAGAGGCCCAGTGGGTTGAGGGAGTGTGAATAACATGTTGTTAGATGGCCCACTGCAGCCTTTAATAAGATATCTTTTCCATTAAATGAGTGTTTAAATTTTCAAGAAGTGCTCAGGGTTACAAAGGGGTTTACTGTGGTTCTGATTTTCATGTAGGTTTTGAATGTGTGGAGAGGAGATGATGCATTGAGAACTGCTCATGAATTTTCCCAGTTTCCTGGTTTCCCCCCCTCCTGGGAACTATTGATGGTCATTTCATCTTTCTTATGTGACTTTTAAGATTGTTGGGGAAAAAAAAAATTGTTTTTTTGGTTAATTCCCAGTGGGATATCTTACAAAGAAATAGTGGGGCTGAGAAATGGGCAATGGAACATAAAATGGAATTTAAAAAAAAAACTTAGATTCCACTAAGCCTAGAGTCACTACCCTCAAAATTTATCTCAATCGTAAGTCCTAAATAAAGATAAAGTCCCAGAAAATAAAATAAAAAAAACCCCCAACCCAAATACAGTACACATTTTCTTGCATATATCAGAATTTATAGGACTTAAATTGGATGCTGAACATGATGTACATCAGTGTTATTACTGGTTTCCAGATGGGCAGAAGAGAAATGGCATTAATGAATTATGTTTCTAAAACTAGATATTTTTTTCCAACTCTCATGCTTCAATCAGTCACTCTGTCTCTCACTTGCTCTTTATTTTAATCATAACTCTCTATGTTTCAAGGTCTCTTTCCCTCAGTGTTTTACAGTTGGAGTAATTTCTAACTCACTATAAAACTTGTCAGAGGTACAGACAAAAGGTCAGTTTTAATCTATTTTATATAGCCAAAATGCTCTTTTGAGGGGATCAGGCTTCATGGCTTGGTAGGGGTTGTCCTGGAATTAGAGAAACATTCAAGTTCGGAGAACAAAAGGGACACAATGACGGCCTGAGCAAGAGAGGAAGTCAAAATATCCACTGGAATAACTCCACTGAAACCAGCAGAATTCTGCTACAAGAGAATTTGGTCCAAGGAGTTGAATCAATGCCAATTGAAGACTAAAACAAAGAGCCAATGGGCAAGGGGATTGGGTTAGTGTTGTAGTCAATACCTTTCTCCCTCCTCCCCCAATTAAAAATGGTAGAACCATGTGATAACGATAGCTATTTTCTTAGTGCTACACTAGGTATATAAATAACTTCTCTCTGTCTTGTTGACTAGTATTTTTATAAGGTACGTATGACTGTTATATAAGGCCATGTTTGAGGTTGTCTCACACTGATCGAGTTACACAGTACAGCTGAGCCAGAGCTTGGACTGATGCAGTGAGACTGTGCTAGGAGTTTGCCCAGCACCAGTCCAAATATCCTTAATCAGAACATTTCCCTTCATTTCTGCGTTACAATATGGCTGAAGCTCCCCTGGAACAAGTACCTCAGATCCCAGAGAGGCAGTTAAGCTGCCTTGATCTGCAAGGGAGCATCTATTGCTAAGTGCAGTAGCAGACTTTACAGTACCAGCTGGCTTCCCACCTCTGGAGGGTGAAACCCTGGTATGAGCTCATTAATAAATATGAGCTCAAGCTGTAAAGTCTGGATCCCAATCTGAACCTCCCTTGAGGGCTCAGAATTTTTGATTTAGACTTCTTATAAGCTTCACAAGTTTCCAGTTTACTTATCATGAAATGCGCAAGAAGAATTTTAGTGTGTCCTTTAAGCAGCAGCTCTCCTGTTCCTAGTCATATCTGAAAGATAATATATGTGATAAATCAACCTGCCACAGGCATTCATTTTGCTTTAAGGTGGTACCAGTGATTCCAAACCTTACAAGCACTTAGGCTCATAGAGTAATACATTTGAAAAGGTCCTCAGGGTCATCTAGTCCAACCTTATCCAAATGCAGGATATTCTTTTCCTCCTCAGCCCATTGATGGGTGAATCTTCATGTGCTTGGTGTAATGCAATTGTGCCTTTTTTTTTACTAATCAGGAAATTGAAGGAGAAATAAGTTGGCTCTATTCTCAGTATGACAGGGTTGTCAAATATCAGTAAATTTACTGACAGTCGGCAAAAAAAAAGAGACTAAAATGTCTGTCAGTAAAGTCCTTAAAAAAACTTTAGCCATCAGTAGAAATACTAAGCATCCACAGCCTGATTGAAGCTCCAACAGACAGAGCACAGAAGTGCCAGCTGGTGTTCAAGTGGGAAAGCAGCACTGTGTAGGGAGCATTTTTTCATCCATGTGCTACTGCTGCTGCATTTCAAGTTGCCTGCAATACTGCTGGGGCCAGAGATAGGCTTCTTTGGGGGCCCATGCTTGGATGGGGTGAGTGGGGCTGGCAGGATTAAGGCTTGAGGAATGGGCTGGGGGGCCAGCATGGTGCAGGGTGCAGTCAGGGGCATCAGGGTGTGGTGGTTAGTAGGGGCCCCCTGGTAGTAGTGACAATATGGTGTAAAACCATTTCTGCAGTGAAGCAGGCTTGCCACTCCAATAAATTTTACTGACAAACTTTTTTTTTTACTTTTTTACTGTGGAAGATGTTAAAACCCTAAATTTGAACCAAGCCCTTCTAACTAGTAGAAGAGTTACATTTACATTATTTAAAACATACCAGAAAAAGCATGTGCCACTAACAAAAATTGGCTGTTGGTAAAAAGGTAGCAGATTATCAGTTAAAAAAAATCCTCATTAGGCAACCCTGCAGTATTGGTCTGTGGCTAAGTGTGCTGGATACTGTCAGGGACTGAGCTGCAATCTTAAACCAGGATTTGGGTTTTCAGGCCTTTGCTCAAATGTTGAGACATGCATTTATCAGAAATACCAGACTATAAAGGCACTTCTTGCTGTGTGCCAGGGTTCCACAGTCAAGTCTAGTTGTCTCTATGTGAAGTTATTAAAAAAGTTGTTTTTAATATATGATGAAGTGCACACTTCAATTATGCGTGGTAGGACTGTGTGAAATTTCACCGGCTGGTTCATTTTGATGCTGTTTCAACTTGTTTTGAGCTCAAAATGAAACAAAATACTGTTCTGTCGAAACATCAAAGCGAAATGGTGCTGTTTCGCATAGCCCTAATGCGTGTGTCATATAACTAAATACTTGTATACCTGCCTAGACTAATTTATGTGTTTGTGGTGCAGGGGATATTGCATCCCTTTGCATTATATACATTGATTCTGTTTTCAGTGTTAATGTCACTTATGAATACTTTGTGCTCAGTGCTGAAGAATTTCATAGTGTGCTGGTGAATTACTGTACAGTACTTCCATATTTACTTGATTCTAAGATGAGCCCCCCCCATTTAACATGCGGGAAAAAGCTCCTCATCTTAGACTTGAGTAAGAGGGAGCAAGTAGCTTCTCCAGATCAGTCTCCAGCTCTTACCTGGGGTAGGGGCCATAGCCACAGCTGCTGCCAGCCCAGCCACTCTCTTACCACCTCTGCACCTGGCTATCTGCCTCCTGCAGCCTCTTCCCTTTCTCTTCCATTCTCGCAACCTCTGCTCTCCCACCTGCCTCTCTCCCTCCCTCCTTACTTCTGCTTTATGCTGGCAAACTCCATCCATGCTGTAGCCTGGGGCACAGAGCACAGTCCCAGCCTGGCAGCAGGAATCAGCCCACACAGCTGCTACAGGGGTTGGGTCCATGATCTGTGCCCCAGGCTAGAATGGGGATGGAGCATGCCAGTTCAGAGCAAGGGTAATGGGAGTGGGGAGCAGAGGCTGGGGGATGGGTGGGGAGTAGAAGTTGGGGATAATGGTGAGGAGGGGGAGCAGAGAGGGAAGGGCAGGATCAGGTGGCGGGGGACAGGCACAAGAAGGAGACAGGCTGCTTGACCTCCCTATACCATCTGCCCTCCACTGTCTGCCCCTCTGCAGCAGCGTGTGGGGGTGTGAATTAAAGATGACCTTCCAATAATTTGATTCTATATATGGATAATTATAAGAAATTTATAAATTTTCCAAGTATAGAATCTAATTATTTGGTGGTTATCTTCAATTCAGGGTTGTCTTAAATTCACGTAAATATGTATTTTACAGATGGGGAGCTAGAGCACTCAGAGGGGTATGATAGGGCTGCAATTCTACATTTGCCTTCTCTCATAAGTATTTAACAATCCAATTTTAAATACCTTGAAAGAATGTAAAGGGGTGACTGGTTTTCATTGGTGCTGAACATCTGCACCTCTGTTTGCAAATTATTGGAAGCTGCAGGTACTCAGCTGGGCAGCATGTTATTGGTTTAGACCGCATTCACTCTCTTTCTGGTTTGCTTTGGTTGCTCGTTTTTTCAGTCTAGGCTTGCTTCCTGTTTGCAGTGCAATAAACATTTCTCCTTTTCTCTTTTCATTCTGCAGATAGCCTTCAAAACACAATACAGCATCAGACCACACTGAACAATGCAGAAGGTAATGTTACTGAAATGAAGGGTAAATTTCCATTTGTGTTAGGGGGGGTAGGATCTAGCCTAACCGAACACTGAGATGTAGCGGAAGTGTAGAACTTGCTGAGTTGTTCACCATGCTGTGAAAAAGGAAAGTGGCAAACTGTGTGTATCAGTTGCCTCTGAGCAAAGAGAACTACATCTGGGAGAACATCTGACAGAGAGGAAATGACATCCGTGTTTTCTAAAGTGGTGGAGCAGTTTGCCACAGATGCTGGTTTGCTTAATATGCTTAAAATAGTGCCAAGTCAGCATGTCAGGATCATTTGGAGGATACCAGTCTCTTTCAGTAATGTAACAGCAGCAAAGGCTTTTGGTAGGGTGAATATTTTGCTGATGTTCACAGAATGACCTTCCCTCAGAAGCCAGGCTTGTCTTCCTTAGACAGAGGCAAGTTTCATGACTAGTGCAGAGAGGCAGTGTAGAAAAGGGAGCTGTTGCAGTATTGTGCAGGTTTCAGATCTTGGTTCATTGCTGGCTGGCACTCAGTTATCAGTATGAGGGTTATCTATTAATGGGCAGATTGGCCATCTTGAGAATAGACATGAGATCATCTGGGATGTCAAAGCAAGACCAACATCCTCCAGAATTTATAATTAAAGAGACCTGCCATTTTAATTCCTGTTCTGAATCGAATAAACATTCAGAAACAAGAATATTTGAGCCAATAGAAGTCAGAAGAGTGGGAGAAATGTGTTTGAAATGTAATTGTTAACAATTTTCCATTTAGGAATGGTTAAGGACAAGTCCCATACCTTATCCTTCCCATCCCTGTAAAATGGCACGCTGATGAACCTTTGGAGTCTGTTATTGTACAAGATGCATTTCAAAGATCTTTTAGTAAATGGGGCTATATTTCTTTGAGGCTCTAGGTGTTTTAAGGATGGAGGAGGGAGGGAGGTAAATGTTTCAGAAGCAGTACTGTTGAACATCAGAGAATACATCGGCTTATGTCTCTGTGGCACAGGAATGTGAAAGCACACTCAGCTCCTATTAACAGAAGTGAGTTCTTTTTCTCACAAAACATAGTTAACTTGTGGAACTCACTGCCACAACATGTTGTAGGGGCCAGCAATTTAACCAGGTTCAAAAGGGGATAAGACAAATTCAGACAGGATAGGTCCACCCCTGGCTATTAAACAAAATAATAGGGGTACAATTTCCAAATGATGATGTTCTGGGCCTCTGAATGCTGGAAGCTCTAAGAGGGGCAACGAACAGCTCAGTCTGGATTGGGCCTGCATAAATACTTTTCCCCTTGGAGTCTGCTCTGAGCTACCACAGGATACAGGATCCTGAGCTAGATGGACCTGTGGACTGACCTAGTATGGCATCTCTTAACTTTTTATGTTCTAAATCAGTAGGGCTTGTAGGGGTTCAGTACTTCTGAGGACTAAACCTGTTGTGGCAGAACCACATTTACTCAAATTGCCCTTGCTGTTAGTATATATTTTTAATAAACATATGGGCCTTATTTAAGTCATACTGAAGTCAGCAGGATTTTTTCCAGTAACTTCAGTGACAGTTGGATCTGTCCCTCATATAGCAACATAGTGTAAAAACACGCAGCGCCAAATTCGTTGTTGGCTTAAGTGACTGTAACTCTGTTGGACTCCATTGCCGCCGTCTCTTCTGAATTTCATTGGGAATTACTCCATTTACACTGTAACAGGGGGCCTGCTCGGGGCCAATCTCTGTGCGGCCCACTCACCTGTTCTTGGGCTAACCGCCTGCTTTTTCACCCGCCACGTGTTGATCTTAATTATAAATTAATAGATGTAATTTAGGTGGGAGGCTGCCCATTTTCTGCCCCAGTGCTAGGGGGCGCTATCTGCGGCTCCATTCCTCCCCTACACCACAACCCAAGCCTCGCAGATGACCTCATGATGTTCTCACACGTGCCAGTCCCCCCCAGTGGGGCCCAGAATCCTACTGCAGGACCCTGCCTGGGTTCCTTCGTTCAGGCAGACTCTGCCACCGTCATACGGGGCCACATATCTCCCTGCCATTGGTTCCCTTTCGGGTGTGGTCCCCTTTCTGGGACCTTCGGCTCACACTAGCCCCAGCCCACGCCCAGGCCAGTCGGGATCCCAGGACCCTGGCTCTTGGGCGTCCCTCTTGGTGGGCCTCCTTGCCCTTCTGACCCTCCTGGTCCTGGCCCCCGCCTGGGCCAGTCAGGGGAAGCTCAGGCAGGCCTCGATATATGACCCATACACTTTTCCTGGGGTCCCCTCTCTCTGGGTCCTCTTTCATGGATGTGGGGAGCTGGGGTACCTTGCACCACGACTGGTGCCTCAGGGTCTCACTTTCCCCCTGGGCAGCAGGTCATGGTGCTATTACCAGTGTTATCTTTGACCCACACTCTGCCTCCCAATTGTGGAGGACTTATCGGGGTCAGGACTCAGCTCTCGCTCTCTCTGGCTGAGCCCCCATTCTTCCTTCACTGGGTTCCACATTTCTTCCCCGCCCCCCCAGCTGGGGGCTTCTCATGCTGCCCCCCCCTGCTGGGGGCTTCTCATGCTGCCCCGCTCCCCCTCCCCGCTGGGGGCTTCTCACACTGTTCATCATGCCCCCTTTACTTGGGGTCTCAGGGCTTCTCTCCTCTGAGGGCTCAGGTCCCCATAGCCCTGCCTGGCCCCAACTCTCCTCCTTGGGGTCTCAAACCCCCCCAGGGCTCAGGCAGCCTCAGCCATGCCTGGCCCTGGCTCCCTACTCTCCTCCACAGGGCTTGCCCCCCGCAACTACCGCAGCTACCTCTGATGGAACGTGACCCACCCAAAGGTGAGGGCTAGGGGTTAAGGCACCCCAACCCACCTTTCACCGGGGTGATCACTGGCCTGGCATTTCCTGGGGGCTTCCACACCGCTGAGAGCCCCACCAGGCCCCCCACTCCCAGCAGGGTATAGTTTTTGGTCATACCCAGGACCAGGAGCCTCCTTACCATCCCCTACAGCTCCTCCCTTACCTCCGGATGAAACTCAACAGCCCTCTGACCAGGCAATGTTGTTGCCTGACCTCCAGCAGCCAAACTGCCTTGTTTATATAGGCAGCCCTGAGCCTAAAACGGCTGCCCTCATTAGGCACCTGGAGGCTGCCAGCTCCAGGGCCTTAAAGTGGCAGGCACACACAGTGCTCTGCCACAGATACCCATAATATGTAGAGGGAGCCTAAATGGTACAGTTAGCACTAATGGTAGCACTGGTGTTTTGCTGCTATGGTAGACACCAGTCCACAGGGAACTGGACCAAAACTGACAAGCTTGCGTGTCTTTGAAGGGCCTAACTTTTCAGCCCAGTTTTAGCCGGCCTGTAGCTTATTTCTGTTTTGTTTCATAAATGTATGGGTGCAGTTACTTGCAAGCACACTGACAGTGATTTATGGGTGCAAAAAAGAGGCCAATTTTAAAAAGTCGTCCCCAAAATGTGGATGGGATGTGATCCTGCTGATCTTACTTGACATATCTTGTGATATTTCTAAGCGCTTTAGAGGAGAAAAAGGTGATTAGGAACAGTCAACATGGATTCACCAAGGGCAAGTCGTGTCTGATTGCCTTCTATGATGAAATGACTGGCTCTGTGGTTGTAGGGAGAGCAGTAGATATGATATACCTTGACTTTAGTGAGGCTTTTGATATGGTTTCCCACAACATTTTTGAAAGCAAGCTAAGGAAGTACAGTTTGGATGAATGGACTGTAAGGTGGATAGAAAACTGGATGGAACATTGGTCTCAAAGGATAGCAATCAATATCTCAATGTCAAGTTGGGAGCTGGTATCAAGTGGAATGCTTTAGGGGTTGGTCCTGGGGCTGGTTTTGTTCAATATCTTCATCAGTAACCTGGAAGATGGGATGAAGTGCACCCTCAGCACGTTTGCAGATGACACCAAGATGTGGGGAGTAGTAGATATGCTGGAGGGTAGGCTAGGATTCAAAGAGACCTCAACAGATTGGAGCATTGGACTAAATGAAATATCATGAGGTTAACTAAGGACAAGTGCTAGGTCCTGCATTTAGGATGGAACAATCCAATGCACTGGTACAGGGTAGGGACTGACTGGCTAAGCAGCAACTCCGCAGAATAGGACAGGGGTTTACAATGGACAATAAACTGCATATGAGCCACCAGCGTGCCCTTGTTGCAAAGTAGGCTAACAGCATACTGGACTGCATTAGTAGAAGAGTTGTCAGCAGATCAAGGGAAGTGATTCTTTACCTCTATTCGACACTGGTGAAGCCACATCTGGAGTACTGTGTCCAGTTTTGAGTTCCCCACTACAGAAGAGACGTGGACAAATTGGAGAGAGTCCAGCAGAGGGCAAGAAAAATGGTTAGGGGGCTGGGGAACATGACTTATGTGGAGAGGCTGAGGGAACTGGGCTTATTTAGTCTGGAGAAGAGAATACTGAAGTGGGATTTAATAGCAGCCTTCAACTACCTGAAGGGTGGTTCCAAAGAAAATGAAGCTCGACTTTTCTCAGTGGAGGCAGATGGCAGAACAAGAAGCAATGGTCTCAAGTTGCAGCAACAGAAGTTTACATTAGATATTAGTGTAACAGGCAATTTAAGGGGCACATACCTTCTGAGTGTCGTAGGTTGGACTCTGCCTGCATGCTTATGGGGGATTGTCCCAACAGAGACACCATACTTGTAGTTCAGTACTATCTCCAGCAAGGGGATGCAAGATTCAAAAATAACTTAGGGAACCTGGGAAAATTCCAGCCTAGGGATTGGCTGGGCAGTTCCCCTTAAGACCTAAGTGTCTCCCTGCCCCCGGGGGTGGAGAGAGAGAGGCACACGCTGCGTGAAAAGAGTTAGGAAGAGCCTATAGCATGGTCCCACCCTGTGGGTGCCTACTGGACCCTTCATGAGTGGGCTACAGGCCAGTGGAGTGCCTAAAAGGTCAACCAGGAGAGATCAGACCCCTAGAATGAGCATGCGGGGTTCATGAGTGAGCTTAACACATTCTTTAGGGTGCAAACATAGACCTGGGAAGCCCCTAGAGAGCAGGGAGGCAAGTCCCCACTGGGCTTGATGACTTGGGGGGTTGGTAAGAGTGTGATAAATCATCATCCCCACCCCCCCACCATGAGAGCAGTTTGCTCTTCCTCTGTGAGTTTAACTGTGTGAACAGCTTTGTCAGGTTTGGGAGGCCGTGCCCAGACAGAGAAGCGTGCGCACAGGAGTATGGGGAAGAATTCGTGTTTTGCAGGGGTCTGGAGTGGAAACAACCTCTGCAGACTGTGAGATGCCTGGGCCTGCATGGGATAACCTGAGACAGCTGAAGCCTGCAAAACGTGGGATGAGAGGAGTGAGGGACTGCCCCCCCCACCCCCCATCCTTTGGGCAACAGTGGGAGTGACTGGCTATTAGTTGTAAATAATTAATTAGGGGTTAATACAGTGGGTATTTAACATAGTGCATAAATTATTGGCTTGGTAAATCTGGACATGGCCGTGGGTAGCATCACACTCCAAATGTTACATTAGGAAAAAGCTTTCTCACAAAGCGGGTAGTAAAGCATTGGGACAGGTTACCGAGAATGGTTCTGGAATCTCCATCCTTGGAGGTTTTTAAGACTCACCCAGCTAGACAAAGCCTTGGCTGGGATGATCTAGTTGGGGATGGTCCTACTTTGAGTAGGGGGTTGGACTAGATGATCTCCTGAGAGCCCTTCCAACCCTAATTTTCCATGATTTGTATGATTTCTATGACATCTTGACTCACAGGAATGGTGGTGCCCAGATCATGTGCTCTCTTGTTTTTTGGGGGCATATGGCTATTTAAATGAGATTTATATAATTCTCATTTATAAATCTGTAAATCTCAGTGTGGAAAGGTGTTGTGTATCACCAATTCCTTCTAAAGTTAAAGGAAGTCTGCTTCATACATTTCAAGATCAGATTCATAATGAAGGGAATCCCATATTTCTCTCTTATCTGTACATTATACGAAGACATTACTTGCACTGAATATTTATACAATGGAGGTGTATTTTCCTTATGGTTGAAGCTGTGGTGATAGTATAGCAGGAATTAGCTACAGAGTTTCTTGTAAACCACCGATATATCTCACTGAGACGATATTGATTTGGGGGTAAGTAATAAGAATAATCTGTCAGAAATGCTTTTTGGGTGTTGCTTTATCTCTTACAGCACTGCACAGTTCGGGGTGTCAGGGACCCTGGAAGTGCACTGCAGCTGGAGTGCAGAAACACAAGATAAATGAAGAATGTTATCAGCTAGAAGAGTTGAGTTCCTACTGGGAGAGTGCCACATGCTAAGTCAACTTAGACTCATTGTATCACAATGCCTAGAGCCTCACAAGATATCCACTCTCTCTCCAATCTCTCAGTTATAAACTTCAAAGAGAATTTACAAAAGGTCTTTCATAGAGTAGCCTATGAACTTCACTTCATAAATCTACTGGATACTAAAAATCATGGACTAAATATAGTCAATAGTTTTACGGCACATTATAATCTGCTTGCCATCTGCTAACCCCAGGTAACCTGTCTGCATTTTCCAAGCTACATTCTATTGCCTTCTTCCCTGAACCCCCTCAATTACCTCCTCACACCTATTATCACCCATTCCCTTTGAACCTCTCTGCCACGCTTTTGCATTTTGACAGACCTGCATTTTACACATTGCCTTCTGTTCTACCCAGGAGAGCACACATACACAAGGAAACTCTTTCTATGCCTGAAGAAGGGCATTTGTGCCTGAAAACTTGCAAAGAACAATTTTTCCAACTATTTAATTAGTCCAATAAAAGATATCATCACATCTACCCAAAGAACCTCATCTGCCTATCCTATATATCCTCTTGTTGTTTTCTGCTCAGCTTCCTGCTTGTGAAATTTCTATGTTCTCAGTTGAAAAGGCAGTGTGGATGATCGAAACAGCTTCCTTGTGTTGCACATGAAAAGCTAAATCAGTTGCCTCTAAACTTTTTAGATCAGAGATCACTTTTATGGGGCATGGCCTATTCTTGCTCTTGGGGCTGGTGATGCCAGTGCTGGTAGTGGTGGTTGGGGGTGGGGTGCTAGGCAACCCCCGTGGCCTCACTCCCAGCGTCACCACCATCACAACCCGCAGCCTGTCTTACCCCACCTTGCCCAACCCGTGGGCAGATCCAGGGGGCATGTGCCCCCTTAGCCTTCTTGGGCTGTGTGTGCCCCCTGCCTGCAAGCCCCGAATGAGCCACTCACAGCTCCGTCCCCTGCCCCATGTCCGCTGTGCAGGGCCTACTCATGCTTCTGCCCCATTCCCTATCTCAGAGATGGTGTAGCCACCAGTGATGCCCCATGTTTGGAGGGAGCACATGCCCCCCTGATCTGTGCATGGCAGAGGCAGCTGCCACTGAGTGCTGGGCTTTTTGCCCTGAGCCCTGCTGCACATGTCCCCTGGGCCTCCGCCCCTTCCCTCCCCCACCTACTGATCTGCTAGATGGGGAGGCAGGGGTGCATGTGTATGCACAAGTGCACTTAGTTCCCCCAGCCCAGGATTGACTTCAAGAGCCTCCAGGATCCACCAGTCAATCGAGATTGACCAGTTGGTGACCACTGAGCTAAATCAATCCCTGATATAATTCCACTGAAGTCAACTGACCTACAACTCATTTTGGTAAAATACTAACTGGCTGATGTATGACTAGACAGCAGCTGGTGTGGCTGGGTGAGTGTTTGAATTTTGCTCCAAATTTACTCTTGGGCATCAATTCACTTTGAAAAGGTAATGGTTTTTACTGTCTAGGCCACCTTCAAATTTCCTAGAACTGCCTTTGTGTGCAAGGTGTGATGATTTAATATTCTCAGAGCTGGTGCAGCATGGTAGGTCTATACATTGTGTTCTTTCAGGGAGACCTTTTTAACTTGTTTCTTCTTTTGCTGTTCCTAAGTGATTTTGATTAATTTAGGTTGAAATTTAGCTGTTTGCTTTTTGTAGATATGAAAAAGCAAAATATGTGCTTCTTTTGATGTAGAAAGTACCTCTGATTTACAGATATCCCTGGACCAGAACCTCTGGCTCCAAAACCTCCCAAGCTTTGGGAAAGGTCAGGTCCAGATTCAGATTGTGAATCTGGCTCATTTTTATTAGCAAGGAGTTCAGATCCCAAGCTAGAGGACCAATAAGTAGCATTCTGAACTGTCAGACACTTTCAGTTGCTTAATGGAGATGCCTTTCATTACAGCTTTAAAACTCTCTGTTATTTACTCAGAAAAGGGAGAGGCAAGGATTTTTGTGGGTGATACCTTATATTGGACCAACTGTATGGTTGGGATAAAGCTTTTGAATGCAAGCCATTCTTTGTCAGGGCTGAGGACAGCAGCTCATAAAAGAGATATCACATAAAAAATGCTGCAATTTTTCCATCTATTTCCTTGCACAGTAGAAAACTACAAAAATAGGACGCAGTTCCATGCCTGAGGCATCATGGTTTGCAAATTAACCAGATCGAAGTGTTCAACAAACCCAGGGATTTCACAATCTGATTGGACATTGTTTAGTGGTTTATCAGGCAAAATTTCACAGTATGCCCCTTTTACTGATGCTTTATGTAAAATGTGCAAGTGACAGTACAGATGTGTACTTTAACATACAAGTGGCCTGTTCAGCACCTGCATTAGATACATCCACTGGATCTGTTGTCATAAATTCAAGTGTGATATTGTCCATTTCCCCCCTCCATGCATCAATGGGAACTGTTAATGCATAGTGGAAGGTGTTTAAGGCTGGTGTTAGTTCTCTTGTATTTGGTAGAGCATTTCACTCTGGTATGCAATGCAGTGGAGAATCAGGCCTAGACTATCTCTTGGTGGTACTTCTCTGTCAGTTTTCCATTTGGTGACTATAAATCAGGACGTTGTGCAATGGAGAAACAAGCATAAACCAAGTGAAGTTTTTTTAATTGTTTGAGAATGGAGAGCTTTTTGCTGTTAGCTGTAGCAAAAATAATTTGTATTTGTTCTTCATTAGGTCTACCAAATGGTGTAACTAATTTGAAGTCTCCCCCTTTTTAGATTCATCATTGCTCAAATTAAAAAAAAAAGTTGCTGTTCTTTTGCTTATCAAAATGATCCCAGCTGACCATTATGGCAATATCCACTAAAACCTTACCTTCTGGGATTGTTTCTCTTTTCGTTGTGAGAAATTGTTCATTCATTGTTCAGATCAGCTAGGATGCCCAAGTCAAAGGAAAAGGAGGCTGCAGCATTTACAAAAAGCAGTTTTTTTTCAAGGAGATTGGCTAACCAAACCTGAGCTGACTGCTTACCTAAAGTGGGCTATGTAGCAAGGATTGAGCCCTAGGGGTGGCTGTGACTCATGCTACTGGCTGCATAACTCCTGCCCTGTTCTGTCTCACTAGGTATCCTCCCTTTTCTCTTGCCTGCCATACCTTGGATGGAGTAATTAGATTACAAAAAGGTAGGCTGCCCGAAGCTCCTAAATCAAGCCCTTGTCCTTCTTGTAACCAATAGGTCCCTCCCAGATGCCACTGGTCTCAGTTCTCCTCCTGTTTGGCCAAGTGGACCCTCCTGGCCCCAGGGCTATTTGTGGCCTCCTTCCACCCCTAGAGCCATGCCCATGTATCACAGATGTTATCAACTATCATTTCAGGCCTCTCCAGGCCTCTATACTCTTGCTGGAGCTTCAGCCTTCCCAGTCTTGGCCCCTCTTCTCTGGCTGGGACACTCTCAGCCTAGGTCCACTGGACTGGACTGTGGCTTCTGGGCTCCAGCCCCTGTCTTTTTCATCTAGGGCTGTAGGTCTCTGGCCTTAGTTCTTCCCCTCTCGGGCTGTGGGCCCCCCGGCCCTGTCTGGCTTCCACCCATGCTAGGTTTCAGCCCCTTTCTAAGCTTTAACCCCACTTTGGCTTAAACCAGTTCCATGCCTTGAGCTCCAGCCCCCTGGCAGACTCAATGCACCACATGCCCCTTGGGCACCCTGTAGCTTTAAACCCAGTGCAACCCCACTCTGGCTCAAGTCTAGGTGTGCCCCTTAGGCAGCCCTCTGTGGTCTCCATTTATCCCCTTTTGTAGCCACTTCTGGTCTGCCAGTGTAAAGTGTAAACAAAAACATAAGCCTACTGGCTATAACTAACATACCTACACACTGGGTCCTACTCCCTGCGAGTTGTGAGCCTCTTATTTGTAATCTCCAGGGCAGCTCAAGTGCCAGGCACTCCCTCTCCCATAGCCATCCTGCTTAGGAGCTCCCCTCCTTGCTGACCACAGAGCCAGACTGTCTGTCCTGACTCAGGCCCTGGGCTTACATGCCTCCTAAGCCCTGCTTCTTCCCATCAGTTGAGTCCTTAGCTACCCACAGGGGTTTCCAATTAGGTCCCAATGGCTAGTGTCCAGGGCAGCTTACAACTGCCATTCTTTCTGCCTTATCAGGGCTCTGTCCTACTGTCCTACTGCTGGGCTGCAAGTCTAGCCCTGCAATAGGCACTCTTAGTCTATGGCTACCTGGCTGTCTCTCATGAGCAGTCTTCCCTCCTGCCTGGGGCCTACTTCTGCCTTCAAGTAACAGGAACCTTCTGGATCCCTGTTACAGCGAGGACAGAGGATGTAGAACAGTTTCTTTCTTTTCATTTTAATATACCCCCACCCCCACACAGTCCCACCAGCTTGGATTGCTCATCACTCAGTAACCATGCAACCAACTGAATGGTATTGAATTTTTTTTAGCCTCTAGAATTGAAAACACTGCTTGTAATTGATGGTTTGCTTTAAGACCACAGGAAGCTACTTGTCACTATCCATTAACAGGCACTTTTCTAGCCAGTTTTGCCATTTTAAGAAAAATAGATGAAGAAGCAAAAAAAAAAAAAGTGGGGGGGGGAGGGGGATGTGGAATCCATGGTCTGCTATTTATATCTTAGCCAAAGAAATTGAAATATTGAACTAACTTTCTACTCATGACACCATGTTCAATACATATTATCACTGTTTTTCTTCCAGCCTGATTGAACCTCCAAGAATAAAAAATGCACAAAACATGAATTGAATTAGTTTTGAGTCCACTGACTCAGAAGGAATCAGAGAGATTTAGAAAGGAGACTGTCATCCCGTCTCCACAGTAGAGGCTGGGAGCCCTGCACAGGTGGCATCAGGGCCCCATTGTGCTTGGCATTGTGTGGACACTCCTAGTAAGGCTGATGGTGAGGAACTGGAACTGGTACTGAGGAACTGGTACTGAGTAGTGATACTCTACAAATTTAGTCTTCAAATTTTTAACATATCCCTGTGGACTTGAGATATGACAACACTGGCACAGTCTTCAAGAAGGGAGATAAATCTGTGTGCGGGAACTATTGAGGTATCACCCTCCTTTCCCTAGCAGGGAAAATCCTTGCCTGCATCATCCTAAACCATCTTCTACCTGTTGCTGAAGAAGTCCTGCCAGAATCTCATTGTGATTTCAGACCATCCTGTGGGGTAATTGACATAATCTTTGAAACATGTTGGGAACTACACCAGGACCTGTAGATGGCCTTCATTGACCTCACTATAGCCTTTGACTCCATCAATCACGAAGCTTTGTGGAAAGTACTGGTCAGATTTGGTTGCCCTGAGAACTGGTCAGATTTGGATGCTCTGAAAAATACATCAAGGTCCTGAGGCTTCTCCTTGACCCCAAGACCACAGCCATTCTTTGTCACGGTCTTGTTGTGGTCTGATTGGAGAGACATCCATTTTTCTTCTGAACTGGGGTCAAGGATGCATCACTGCCCCAATTCTGTTCTTCACTTTTTTGACTGTCATCCTGTTCTCATTAAGGTCTGCCTCCCTTCTGGAATTGACACTGAATATGAAACAGGTGGGGAGCTTTTCAATCTGGGACATTTTTGCCCAAAAATCAAAGTATTCAAAACAGCTATGTTGACCTTCAGTACACTGAAAACTGTGCCATACTTACAGACATGGAGGAAAACCTCCAGATCATGCTGGATCCCTAGAAGCCTACTGAACTTTGGGCCCCTCTCTCAACATTGAGAAGACTAAAGTGCTCTATCAGCTTGCTCTCAGTCGTGAATATGACCCCCTCTCTTAAATTACCATCAAGGGAAAGACCCTGGAGATAGTTGAGCACTTCCCTTACCTTGATAGCTACCTCTCTCAGAGAGTGATCATAATGAGGAGATCCAGCATGGAATCTGGTGCACAAGTGCCTCTTCCAGGGAATTGCTTTAGCATGTTTCTATTAATCAAGATCTCTGGAAAGATACCAAATTTCAGGTCTAAAATGAAGTTATCATCTACACATGTGAAACATGGGTGACCTACTGCTGTCATCTCAAGAGCCTGGAGAGGTATCACCATCAATGTCTCTGGAAAATCCTCTACATCAATGGGAAGATTGCATCACAAATGCCAGCATCCTAGCTGAAGCCAGTGTTACTAGCATTGAGTCAATGATCCTCAATCACCAACTTCGCTGGACCAGATGTGTGTGGATGCACAACTCTTGACTTCCAGAACAAGTGCTCTACTCCCAGCTTAGATGTGCCCTGAGATCTCACGGTGGTTAAAGGAAATGCTATGAGGACACATTCTCAAGAAAATGGAGGCAGACATTAAGATCTGGGAATAGCTGGCTACTGACCAACTCTAATGACACCACAATCTAAACCAATCAGCAGCCCTCTTCAAGGAAAAGTTTCTTGCCACCAAAGGAGAGAAGAGAGAGCAAAAGAAAACAAAGGAGAGAAATCCCAGTATGGCCTGTTCTCTTCTATGGAAAGACCTGCATTTTTGCGTACAAATCTGTGGCTAAAGGATTGGACCCTTAAGTCACCCCCTGACCATGGTAGAGATCATCCTTGAATTGAGGGATTGCTTATGAGCTGCATAGCCAAAGGAATTGTGGGTTGCACTCATATTGACTTTACTGTGGCTGGCATAGATTACAGGTATAGTGAAGATGGGCTTCAGTGCTATCAACCCTGAGTACTTAGCCAGAATATCTAGCAGGCTTCTGCAGCGTGTGCTGAAGTCCTCATCATTTTCACTACTGCTATTTTATGTGATAAGTAGACTAACACAGGTACACTTCCCTGTACAGCAGTCACACCTTAATTTGGCTGTATGGACAGGCCTGTTGTATAAGAAACAACCCCTGCCTGCCCTTAAAACCTTCCATTTGAAGTACAGTTTTTGCTTTATGCAATGGAACACTAAGGAAATTCAGCTGGACAAAGAAGTAGGTGACTTTTCCAATTTCAGATTAATTATACTCCTCCATATTAAAATATCAGGGTGAGAATTTGTTACTCAGGAATTTACTATCAGAGTAACTTTTCAATGGAAACTTCATTTTTTTTAAATAAAATTTTCCATGAGAAAATTTTGATTTTGTTGAAACATTTTGGTTGGCTAAATACAACTCCTTACCTGCACTGCTGGTAGGCATTTGTCAATTTCTTTTTCCTCCTCTAGGAGGAAGAAAATGAAATTGATTACTGCATTCCAGGCAGGCAGCTGGCAATCCAGAAAGTTCTGATTTTGTTCTCTCAAACACTTTCCCATAAAAAAACTTCACCTTTTTTACTTTTTGCCTCGATTTGGAATTGATTTTCATATCTTGGGTCAGCTCTAAATGCAAGTCTAAATTCTGCACTCCTTTTTTAGTGGCCAATTATTTATAGTTTGTTACCGATCGCATATCACACAGCATATGTAGTTACTTTTTCAGGGAATGTTCTAGGATGGAAGGATGAAATTCATTACACCCGCTTAACCTGCTCCCTGAAAATTTCAGTTCAGGAATCTTCATGTGAATTAGAAGGAGCCAGTGTGTCAATTTACTCATACCTAAAAACGGTAGGTTATTTTACCCTTGTAGTGAAAACGTCTATAGAAAGCATGCAGGTATTAGTAATTCAGACTTTTGTGAAGTGGTGATAGGGTCCTCTTTGGTTCACCCTGATTTCCCACTACTGTTCTTTTCTGTTTCTATTTTTCATCTCACTCATGTCATCTCTGCCTTCAGCTTACCCCTTAGCTAAGCAACTTATAGGATATCTGTCACTGTAGTATCTGAAAACTGCACATAGGTAAGAAAAGAAATTCATTAAAACCCTGAATCTGAAATCATTTTAGAAACAGGGAGAATTGAGGCACAAAGACCCTCTGACCAGCTGAAGATCTAGTATTACAGGCAAAGCTTGGGACAGAGGTACAAAATGAATCCAAGCAATGAACCCTAACTCCCACCCCTGTGCATTAACCCTGGGGCAACTCCTCCTCTCTGCATTAACCTCAAGACTACTACTGCTGTTACTACTACTACTACTGTTTCTTCTTCTTTTTCATCTTCTTTGTCTTCTTCATCATCATCTTCTTCTTACTCTTCTTTAAGGTTTAGTTTTAGAGATGGTTGTTGAAAATTGGTTTCTCAAGGGTTGACATGATGCCATATGCATCAAAGAAAAGTCAAGACTGACAAGCTATCTTCTGATCACCTTACACAAGTGAACTAAGGACAGTCTGTCAGACCTTGCTTTACATTTCAGGTCATACTCCAAAATACTCAAACCAATATTTCATTAATGTCCAGTTCTTAGAGAGAGAAAATCTCTCCCTTAGAAACCCATACACTGAGGATGAGATGATTATTAGGGGTAATCTAAGTATCCTGCAAATAATAAATGACTATATTGCCCCAGTCTTTAACAGGATATAGATGTATATGAGGGTAAATAGTTCGGTGCCTAATGGCTGCAAAATTTAAGCCATTTATTGTAACAAAATTGGGAGAGAGGGACCTTCATCCCAGAATACTAAAATATTGGCATGTGAAATAGCAAGTTTAGTAAGAAGGATGTGTAGTGTATCTGTATTAAAAAAGAGAGAAAAAGTGAGGGCATGCTCATTCATTTGACCTCAATATTATGAAAAGTCTTAGAACAGATTTTGAAGGAAAGACTGATCAAGGACTTTGAGGCAAATGGAACCTGGGATAAAATGTGACATGCTATTATCTGGAGTTGATCATGTCAGACTAACCTCATATATTTCTATAACAGGCTAACTGACTTCTTAGATCAGAGCAGTGTGGAGTCCTAAAGTGTCTAGACTGGAAAAAAGTATTTGATACTGTACCTCATGGGATAGTGTTATTAAGGTAAAGAAGATGGGGAATTGTAAAGTGGCTAAATGGGAGGCTACCTTAGATTATTATTGAAAGGAGAGCTACCAGAATGGAGAGTTTACTAGTGGTCTTTCTTAGGGAGTTGTCTTGGGTCCCGTCCTATTTAATATTTTCATTAATGATGCTGAAGAAAGGACTATGACTATGTTTATGAAATTTATGGATGACCCATATTGGGGAAGAATTCCCTATAGTGAGGAGGACCTGATTATCATATAAGAAAAATTAGATAACCCTGTGGACTGGAGTAATAAAAACTGTATGAGATTTAATAGCACAAAGTGCCAAGTCATACAGGCAGGGACTCATACCAAGACCTTTTGCTAAATGCTAAAGGCTCATAGATTGAAACTGATGGAGGTACCTAGGTGTACTGATTGATCATAGGATGACCATAAACTGTGAATGTGATATGGCTGCCAATAAACCTAATGCAATTCTGTGATGTATTGGAAGAGGCAATTTTAGCAGAGACGGGGAAGCATTGGTACTAATGTACAAAGCATTTAGAATATTGTGTACGGTTCATCAATGTTCAGAAAAGATTAATTTGAACTGAACAGGTGCAGAGAAGGGCTACTAGAATGTCTAGGGGAATAGAGAACTCCTCTTATGAGAGGAGATTAAAAGAGTTTGGCTTGTTTAATCTAGCAAAATGAAGGTTGAGAGGGGATATGATTACTTTCTATGAATGCATCAAGGGGCAAATACCAGGTCAGGAATAAATATAGATTGAAAATTAGAAGAAGGTTTCTAACCATCAGGAAAGTAAAGTTCTGGAAGAGTCTTCTGTACAAGGTAGTAGGCAAGGAATCCATTTTTTTTGTCAAGAAAGAGTATAATACATTCATGAAATCTCTTTAGGGAGAGTATGATAGGATAGTAGTTTGAAATTAAAGCTTGGGATATAAGGTCTTTGGGGGTTTAATTTGTTGGTATTTTCCATAGATACCAATAATTCAGCAATCTGGTGGACTTGGTCATTGTGGGGATTGTTTCCAGATGAGAGAAGTGTCTGGCAAGATTGGACTTTTGGGCCTCACTAATAGTGCAGGCACAATCTGGTGCACAGCTTGAAGCTAGAGAAAATGGTTTCAGCATGAGATGTGGCTTATTGGCTTCTGCTGGAGTCTGAGCACTCCAACAGAACTTGTGGGGATTATAAATTGGCAATAAATCATGGGGTTTTTTAGGTGATTTTTATGACTTTGAGGTTGTGCTTTAGTTTAGATTTCAGGCATGTTTATGGTTTGTGTGTTAAGGTATTGTAAGGAAGGGTGAGCTGGGTAGCTGTCATGGCCGTTTGCATATTAAGTTTACATCCTCAGTTTCTGTCCTCCTTACTCTTGATCTTCCAATATGCTGACAGTACTTGTTATACTGTATTTATATTGAGGACGGAGAGAGCCACAGAACACTGAACAAAGAGCCACCCACAAGAACAGCCCAGCCAAGACAGGCGATGAGCACAAGAAATACCCAGGTAAGAGACAGGGGCCAAGATAGTCCTGGGATTAGGGGGACGGTGGATGCACCTTCAGGAGGCCTTAAATGCCTCTGCACCAATGCTTGTAGTATGGGGAACAAACAGGAGGAACTTGCCCTCCTACTAGCTAATACTAACCCGGACATAGTGGGGCTCACTGAAACTTGGTGGGATCCAACGCATGACTGGGCAGTAAACATCAGGGGCTATAGGCTGTACAGGAGGGATAGACCAGGGAGGAAAGGTGGGGGTGTGGCGCTCTATGTCAAAGAGCAATACACATCTTCAGCAAACAGCACTGGGTCAGAAGAGGGGCAGACTGAAGTGCTCTGGGTCTGTATGCAAGGGGGTCATGGGGAAAGGGACTTAACAGTAGGGGTTTACTACAGGCCACCCAACCAGGGGGAAGAACTGGACTGGGAATTCTCAGGTCAGCTTGCAGAGGCAGTTAAGTCAAGGAACATGGTCATCATGGGTGACCTAAACTATCCAGACATCTGGGAAGAGCAGTCAGCGAGGTCTGATGGCTCACGTAGGTTCCTAGCTGAGTTACAGGACCTCCATCTAACCCAGGAGG
>NW_017728992.1:50356724-50356943 GCF_001723915.1 Gavialis gangeticus | reverse complement strand
CCATCTTTTTGAGCAGGGACTGGGGCATCCCCTGCACTGGGATCCCTGATGGATGCAGGGGAGGTGTTGCCAGGCCCAGGGTCAGTGAGGACCTATTCAGAGAACTTCTGGTGGTTCCAGATATGTTCAAGTCAGCAGGTCCTGATGATCTCCACCCCAGAGTGCTGAAGGAATTAGCAGAGGTCATTGCAGTACCCCAGCACAGCTTTATGAGCACTC
>NW_017728992.1:50351274-50351724 GCF_001723915.1 Gavialis gangeticus | reverse complement strand
GGCCAAGATAGTCCTGGGATTAGGGGGACGGTGGATGCACCTTCAGGAGGCCTTAAATGCCTCTGCACCAATGCTTGTAGTATGGGGAACAAACAGGAGGAACTTGCCCTCCTACTAGCTAATACTAACCCGGACATAGTGGGGCTCACTGAAACTTGGTGGGATCCAACGCATGACTGGGCAGTAAACATCAGGGGCTATAGGCTGTACAGGAGGGATAGACCAGGGAGGAAAGGTGGGGGTGTGGCGCTCTATGTCAAAGAGCAATACACATCTTCAGCAAACAGCACTGGGTCAGAAGAGGGGCAGACTGAAGTGCTCTGGGTCTGTATGCAAGGGGGTCATGGGGAAAGGGACTTAACAGTAGGGGTTTACTACAGGCCACCCAACCAGGGGGAAGAACTGGACTGGGAATTCTCAGGTCAGCTTGCAGAGGCAGTTAAGTCAAGG
>NW_017728992.1:50346042-50346274 GCF_001723915.1 Gavialis gangeticus | reverse complement strand
TGGAGGGATGTGGGCAGTGGGGTCCCCTAGGGCTCGGTCCTTGGGCCCGCACTGTTCAACATCTTCATCAGCAACTTGGACGAGGGGGTGGAAATCACCTTGTTCAAATTCATGGATGACACTAAATTGTGGGGAGAAGTGGGAAAGCTGGAGGAGAGGGACAGGCTGCAACTAGATCTAGGCAGGTTACAGGGGTGGGCAGATGAGAACAGGTTGGGATTCAATACTGACA
>NW_017728992.1:50330409-50341042 GCF_001723915.1 Gavialis gangeticus | reverse complement strand
ACCTAGTCCTGGCCATGAGCGACAACCTGGTGAGTGGACTGCGGGTTCTCAACCACCTGGGTGATAGCGATTATTGCCTACTGGAATTCACCATCCAGCGCAGGGTCTCAAAGGCCTGCAACAGCCCTAGACTTCAGGAGGGCAGATTTCAGTGAGGTAAAGAGACTAGTTGGGGAAGCACTAAGGTCCTGGATGGGAGGGGAGTTGGGAGTCCAGGAAGAGTGGTCGTTCCTTAAGGAGATGATCCTCCAAGCCCTAAGGGTGATAATCCAATTCCCACACGGATCAAAGGGGGCAGGAGTGCTTAAAAGCCCCCATGGCTCACCAGAAGCATCCACAAATGTCTCAAAGCTAAAAAGGAGGCGTATACCCAATGGAAGGGAGGGGCCATCACCACGGAGGATTATACCTCCATTGCCCGAGATTGTAGGGGGACTGTTAGGAAGGCTAAGGCAGAGATGGAACTGGGACTAGCAACCCAGATCAAGGACAACAAGAAGTCCTTTTTTAAATACATAGGGGGTAAAAAGAAGGAACTGGGTAATGTAGGGCCTCTGCAGGATACTCTTGGAAATCTGGTGGTCACACCAGATGACAAAGTTAACATCTTTAACAATTTCTTTGCCTCCATCTTTTTGAGCAGGGACTGGGGCATCCCCTGCACTGGGATCCCTGATGGATGCAGGGGAGGTGTTGCCAGGCCCAGGGTCAGTGAGGACCTATTCAGAGAACTTCTGGTGGTTCCAGATATGTTCAAGTCAGCAGGTCCTGATGATCTCCACCCCAGAGTGCTGAAGGAATTAGCAGAGGTCATTGCAGTACCCCAGCACAGCTTTATGAGCACTCATGGTGCTCTGGCAAGGTGCCGGAGGACTGGAAAAGGGCCAGTGTGGTCCATATTTTCAAAAAAGGGAGGAAGGAGGACCCAGGAAACTACAGGTCCGTTAGTCTTACCTTGGTTCTGGGGAAGCTCTTTGAGAAAATTATCCAGGAGCACATATGCGAGGGACCAGCAGGGGAGATCATGCTTAGGGGCAACCAACATGGGTTCATTAGAGGCAGGTCCTGTCAGACCAACCTGGTGGTCTTCTATGACCAGGTCACAAAATCCTTGGACGCAGGTGTCACAGTGGACGTAGTCTTTCTGGACTTTAGGAAGGCCTTCCACACCCCATTCTCATCAAAAAATTAGGTGACTGTGGTGTCGATGCCTACACAGTCAGATGGGTCACAAATTGGCTGGAGAGCTGCACCCAGAGAGTGGTGGTGGATGGGTATTTTTTGACCTGGAGGGATGTGGGCAGTGGGGTCCCCTAGGGCTCGGTCCTTGGGCCCGCACTGTTCAACATCTTCATCAGCAACTTGGACGAGGGGGTGGAAATCACCTTGTTCAAATTCATGGATGACACTAAATTGTGGGGAGAAGTGGGAAAGCTGGAGGAGAGGGACAGGCTGCAACTAGATCTAGGCAGGTTACAGGGGTGGGCAGATGAGAACAGGTTGGGATTCAATACTGACAAGTGCAAGGTACTGCACCTGGGGAGGAAGAACCAGCAGCATACCTACAGGCTGGGGAACTCCCTTCTCATCAGCACAGAGGCAGAAAAGGATCTTGGTGTCATTATTGATTCCAAAATGAACATGGGCCACCAATGTGGGGATGCGGTCAGGAAGGCTAACTGCACCTTGTCATGCATCCACAGATGCATCATGATCAGATCCAAGGAGGTGATCCTCCCCCGACACTGGTCAGGCCGCGGTTGGAGTACTGCATCCAGTTCTGGGCGCTGCACTTCAGGAGGTATCTGGACAGCATCAAGAGGGTCCAGAGGAGAACCACTCGCATGATCGGGGGGCCAGCAAGGCAGGCCCTACGAGCGGAGGCTATGGGACCTGAATTTGTTCAGCATCCACAAGAGAAGGCTGAGAGGGGATCTAGTAGCCATCTACAAACTGGCCAAGGGGGACTAACAGGCTATGGGAGCATCCCTGTTCCCCTGAGCACTACTGGGAGTAATGAGGAATAATGACCATAAGTTGACCGAGAGTAGATTCAGGCTAGATATCAGGAGGCATTACTTCACAGTCAGGGTGGCTAGTATCTGGAACCAACTTCCAAGGGAAGTGGTGCTCACTCCTACCCTGGGGGTCTTCAAAAGGAGGCTATATAATCACCTAGCTGGGGTTGTTTGACCCCAGCATTCTTTCATGCCCATGGCAGGGGGTTGGACTTGATGATCTGCCCAGGTCCCTTCTGACCCTACCTGCTATGAAACTATATTGTTTTCAGTTATTCTGTGTTTAATTTCATGCTTCAAGGCTTTTGTGAATTGTCTGCAGGGACCAGAAGAATTGTTTCCCCCCGTGAATGAATAACTTCTAGTTCTTGTCTATTTGTTGCTTTACTCTGGCACACGAGATAGTGGCTGTACTTGGAAGTGAGGGATTGGGTGGGCTGCTTTAGGACTTCTCCTAATGGTACTGAGAAGGTGCACAAGTACCTGACTGATGTGCCTCACACAGGGCGCATTTACATGTACACATTTACTGCGCAATAACCTAAGTTACTGCAAAATAACCAAAAATTACTAGGGGTGCACTGATAAAGATATTTTTGGCTGATACCGATAACCGATTATTAACCAGCCATATTGGCTGATACAATTCTGAGTGCCGATATGCAGCCCAGTAGCTTGGAGAGCAGCATCTAGCTGGTAAGTCTGTGGGGGGAAGAAGGAGTGTGGGGGAGGAAAAGGGTGTGATAGGACAGATTAAGGCCCCCATGGTGAGGCAGGGAATAGTTTAGGGGCAGGGGCAGAGGCGGGCACTGCCCAGCTGGGGGAGGGCAGGGCATGGGATGGAGCCACAGATGGCTTGCCTAGGAGGTGTGTGTGTGTGGGGGAAGCAGCTCCCCGCACTGTGCACATCCCAGGGGAGGCATGGGGAGCATGTGTCCCCCCCAGATTTTTGTGTGGGGCAACAGCAGGCTACCTACTATGGCCTCTTCTTGGCATGTGGGGCTGGGCTGGGCCGGCGCTCAGGGCAGACAAGGGTGGGGTGGGTGGTGGCAGTGCTGGTAGGGAGGCTATGAAGTGGGCTACAACCACCTCAAAATTCACTGTAGCCCCGCTGTAGTTCTCACTTCCAGCGCCACTGCCACCCACCCCAGCCCTGCCTGCCCTAAGCACAGCCCTGGCCGTGAAGACACTGGCAGCCACCCCCAACCCTGAGCATGCAGTTTGCAGCCTTCCTCACCCCATGCACAAATCTGCGGGCACATATCTCTCCATGCCTCCCCCGGAGGTATTCATAGCAGTGGAAACTACCCCCCTTGCACCTCCCAGATGAGCCACCCATGGCTCCATCCTGCACCCCACCCTGCCCTGGCTGGGAAGTGCCTGCCCATGACCCTGCCCTGGCTGGGAAGTGCCTGCCCATGACCCAGCCCCAGTCCCACTTTCGCTCACACTGTGGGGTCTTCAATTTGTTCCCCCCATGCTCCTTCTGTCCCTCATGTCCCTTCCCTCCCATAGACTTACCGGGCCAGATGCTGTTCTCCATGCTGCCAGGGTGCACTCCTGGCTGTGCACATGCACACAGCATTTATCTATAACATTATTGGCCACATCGGCCAAAAAAGCCAATTGCCAATAATGTCAGTTTTCTGTTTTTCAGTGCTGACACGATATGGACCAATGTATGGTGCACCTCTAAAAATTATTGTACAATATGGGCATGCATGTACACGTGCACACCTGTATTGTGCAGTAACTATGATGACTTATGCTGACATGGCTGTAAATTTGCTACCTGCATCAGGCAGGTACATGTAGACACATTACTGTGCAGAAACACTGTGTCTGTGGACTGACTTGGGACTAACTTTACTCCAGGCCAGTCCAAACACAGTGTTACTGTGTTTTAACGCTGCACGCATAGACACTGGCCTACATCTGCTTACTGTGCAGTAAATGTATGTGTAGACATGCCCACACTAAGTATTAACTGGTCAGTACGGGCGCTTGTACATGTGATGGGAGTTTAGTTCTTTGGGTTGCATTCTGTGCCCCCTAAACTGAAATGGTGGGTTTTTAATTCAAACCCACCATACAAATTTAGGGGTTTTCATCAGTGTTACGGCAAGGGGCCCAATCCTTTTTTTTTTTCCCCGGTGGAGCCTACCCATGGCCAAGCTGCCATTGGGCCAAGCAGCTTCTGAGCTGCAGGGAGCCCTGACCCTTCCCTCTGTGGTGGCGGTGCCCGCTGGGGTTGCCTCGTTAGGCTTCTAGCAGGCTGGGTGTTGCCCCAGCTCAGAGGTAGCACTCAGCTTGATAGAACTTTTCCCTGACCCCAAGCTGAGGCAGCATCTATCCTGCTAACAGCCCTCCCAGGCAGCCCAGGGTGGGGCAACAGCACGGCAGAGGGAAGGACTGGGGTTCCCTGCAGCTCAGGGGCTGCTCAGTCCCCAGCCGTAGGAGAGGTGGGTATGCTCTGGCAAAAAAATAAGATTGGGCCCCTTGCCACTTCTGCCTTCAGCAGGTGCCTGCCTGCCTCTCCCATGGCCAGGGTGTGAGCTAATAGCTGCAACACATCATTACAAACTAAACTTCATCAGAATGTAGTAATGCAATAATGCAAACTCATTTAAAACCCCCAAAACTCCTGCACATGTACAGTGTGACATCATTAAGCCACACAAAATGATATTTTCATCACATGTACATGGTAATGATATCATGTGTACAAGCACCCTAAGTCTTGGTCAGGAAGGAATTTTCCCCAAAGACAGAATGGCAAGGACCGTTAGTGTATTTTGCCTTTACAGAGTGAGGTGCTGTTCATTTCTTCAGATTATCTGGCCGTATTCTACCCAATAAATTCCCTGCTCTTACAAGAACAAGGGCATTGGCAGTGCCTTCTGTCTCTTCTGCTCTCTTTTTGTGGTTGTTGTAGGTTTGGATGCTTTTGCTTTGCTAAAGATCCTAACTTTCTTGTCCTGTATGGATTATGGTGTGTGAGAGGGGTGGTATGGATATCCTTGAGGAAACTTTCAGTTGTAATATCTACTACTGTGACCCAGGTAGTCTCTTCCAGTCCTGTATTCCTATAAACCTCTCTGTCTCTTTCTCTCTCTCTTTCCTCCCCCTGCACAGTAGACTGTCTCCTCCTGGAAAGGTCCAAGAGGCTTTAATTAAGAAAAATAATTTTTATTTAGTAGAAGCCTAATTCCAAGGAAACTGTTCAGTCCATCAGACTGAGCTGTGGTTTTCATCATGGTTTTCCAAGGATGAGTCTCAACAGTTTAATTTCAAAATGTATTACTTGTCATGACCTTTACCCATGAGGGCCAAAGACCAAACTTGATGAATTAAAAGCTCTATCTCTGGAATATTTAAGTGATTCAGCAACATCTGCTGCTTCTTCTCAGTGTAAATAGTCCAGTATCTTGAGTCCACACCAGTCCCAGCTCTGAGTGCAGGCCTGTAGTCCCCCACAGAACTTGGTCAACTATACACCAGAAAAACAATAATCTCTGGTCCTGCCTCAGAAAGACAAAACTTAGATGCCTAAAGAACTTTCCATATATGCATTTGGCTTCCCCATTACAGTCCCCAATCCAAATTAACATATCATAAATATTCCACCTGTTGTAAATGCTTTAAATGCTTCAGTGGTCTAATGTTTCCACAGTGCCTTTTGTGTTGGGGTCCCAGTATCTGATCAGAGCCTTTAGGCAAAACTGTAAGAGATGATAATTATTCCCTCCTCTATTAATTTTGCATGAGGTTAGTGAACCACTGAGCGCTCTGGCAGACGATTTCAGGGTTTTCACAAAGATTCTATTCTGGTTCCCTCCAGATATGGGTCAAAGTCCAGAAGGTTTCTCATTGTCTCTGAACTGATTCATCTGTCACTAACAGGATTACCACAAGGGTGACAGTCTTTCTTTATATATTTAATTGAGCTAACAAACTGTCATGATACTTCTAAGAAACCAGCTTTAGGATGACAAATTTCAGGGGTGGATAAGTGGACAGTTATTTTATGATCCTTTATTTTGCAAGTGTATACAATGATGAAAAAAAAGTACAATGCCAAAAAAATGTATCCCTTGTAAATTCACATATCGTTTTTCTTTAGGTAGGATTTTCAGTGTGCCTAAGAGATTTAGGAACACAAAACCCATTAAAAGTCAATGGAAGTTGTGTTCCTCATTCCTTTCTGCATTTTAGAAAATCCTCCAATAGGTCCTGAGCCTTCAAAGGCTTATACGTGTGATTAAATTGCTTACTGTGTGCTTTCTCAGTCAAACCAATGGGACTATGCATGGTAGTCAAGTCAAGCATTTGCGTAAGCATGTCCATGATCAGATGCTGGGCAAAGACTTCTCTTTTTCCCAACATAATGGAGCCCAGATCCTAACTGATACCTCTGCATGTTACAACAGTATAATATTTTATGACATTTGTGTTCATTTCTTGCTGAGATACATGGTGTTTTATTAGGTAAACCACTGTTAGTATGAATATGAGTAAAATATAAAACTGACCTGAAAACCAATAGTAAATTAAACAGTTTTGCTGACAACTCTGAATATTGACTAAGGGGGGAAAACAGAAACATATCTTTTTTTCCTTCCTTGGTTTTGCAAAAGAAATTGTGACAAAGTATTTTTCCCTTTCTGGCAAATTTTCTAAGGCAAAGTGGAAAGGATCTACATAGCTTGGGATAGCATCTGTTATAATTCAAGGCTCTTCTGCTGTAAAGGTTCATTGTTTTGCTCATTCTCTCAGTAATCAAACCAGTGTGTCAGACTTGACAAGTACACTCCATACTGACAGAGATACAGTAATTGCTTTGTAGGGGAAAAATAGGCCCATCACTTGTAGATAACACAGCTCTTTTTAAAATTGTGAAGATGTACTTTCTTTTTGTTGTTTGCTCTGTATAATTGATACTTTTCTCTCTCCACAGCCATTTTTTGAAATGCAAACACCAGTTTCTTTTTATATGGAATAAATCCTTCCAATATGCTTCCAACTGGATGAAATGAGGATGATTTTTTTTCTCCATGCAAATAATAATGACTAAATTCTAATACGACTCAGCTGGGAGTTGTTCTGAACAATAGCATTAGAGTTATTACTATTATATTCAGGCTCCAACATCCTTGTAATAGTGTTTATTAGTCTACAAAAGCAGGTGTTAAAGCAGCAGGTAACGTATCTCTTAAAACCTCTGAGGTGGAGCTCAAACCAACTTCTTCCAAGGTATTAATAGGGCCATTTGTGATGGCTCCACCTCGCATGCAGTGGAAGGATCCTCTTTCACTGAAGGGAGGATGATTCAACCCCACATATCTGTGGCATGTTTGCCTATCCCATCCTAGACTTCCATTGGTCCACACCACACAGGGAACAGAAAGTCACTTGGCCAGCTAAGGGACTTCAGGGGATGCAGCAGTAGTTTGCTCAGTGATTATTCTTGAGCCAGTAGCTCCTCATCTTCCCTCTCATTTGATGCTTAGCCGTGACACCATGAACTATTGACAGCAACCCTGACCTCTTGCCTGATATCTTGCTTTGATGCTGTTGAAACAGATAAGGAAGAACTTACCAAAAGCCAGAGGAGTCATGGACCTCAGTTCAGAGCAATGTGCTATTCCTGGGCTAATGCTTTTCCAGCCCTTCTTTCCCTCTAACCCTTCCAGGCCAGTGCCTTCCCTTAGCTAAAGTATGACAGTATTGATATGACTGCTACTTTGATAGACTGGTCACTGAACCAGAAAAAGGGACCTCCAAACCTGAATGCTTTATCTGCATCAGCTCATATTCAGAGAGAGACCTGTAAAATATTCATCAGTAAATCTAGGGCATGTGGGTCCAAATACTATATCCCAAGTTAAAAAGTTTTCTTGTTCCCATTAGAGGCTAGGTTCCCTACCAGGACCTACACCCCAGCAGCACCTGCTCTGAGTGGCCAATCTGAATCAAATCGGGCATAGTCTGCACAGAATATCTATCTCTGTAACACAGCACCTCTTGGAATTCTGCTACTGATTCTTACTAGAATATCTAAGTATCCCTTTAAGCCAATCTCCTCCTTCTCTTCATGATCAGAATTTATTTAGCCTAGCACTCCTGTAGTTCTAGCATCAGAAGTGACTTGAAATATAATATGTACATGCGATGGAGGAATTTATTAAAACTTTGAATATAGGAGAATAGCTCTCAGAGAACTCAGGGTGTCTATACGTGAGCATGGAGGGTGCTCCAACCCACTGTAATTACAAAGCATCAGAGCAGACTTGATTAATTGAGTCTGCTGGAGCATGGTAATTACTACACTCCAGCCAGTCTCTGCGTCCTATGCATCAGCATGTTCATGCTTCAAAAGGTGGTGGGGCACTTTACCTATAGTTTGTTGAAAACTTTAGATAAAGTGCTTCTGCCACCATTGTGAAACACGGGGATGCTGATACACAAAATGCTCTGGGTGCTTTATTTAGAGCAGCTCTCAGAACTGCTCTAATTAAAGCACCCCCATCCCGGAAACACGTGTATAGGTGCCTTCAGGTTTGAATCCCAGCATGACACTGGTGTGACCTGGTGCAAAGGTGCAAATCAGGTTAAGCTCTCTGTGTGTACTTCAGTTTCCCTGTTTGTAAAACTGATTGTCTGAGATTTAACTATAAACAGGTTTTGGGACTACTGTTTAGAGGGCATTTAGACAGGCAAAACTGTTGACTACACATTCTAAATATTTTATCAAACACCCCACACCCAATTTCTTACACAATGGGTATTTTCCATCCCTTCATCTAAGAGAAATAGACAGATCATTGTATCTCTCATTCCCCGACTTTCCACGAAAACACATGCTAAACTGTGTGCTTGGGCAAAAAGAACCCAAGAATAGCCTCAAGGGGCACATTCACATGAGCCTGCACTTGCCTCTTGCAGCATCTCAAACCCCTTTGAGATGCTGCAAGGCTTATGCTGGGAACAAAAAAATATTACCCACGCTACATATTTGCAGTGTGGGGGCAAAATTTGTTACCTGGATATCCAAAAAATACCCTGGGGGAAAAATATGGGTCAGGACACAGTCCCAGACCATGCCCTGAGGCAACTGGAGCCTCGGTCCTCCACAGAGACCTTCTGGTAGCCAGCCAGAGTATCTCTGTGGCTGGCCCTTTTCCTGGTGTTGAAGCACTCTGGTTGCCCGTGCAGGGCAAGCAGCAGTGCAGGCTGCAGGAACCTGGACCTGGGCTCTGTGAAAGGTAAGTAGGGAATTGGGGGGATTGGAGGAGGAGGAAGGAGACCATGGGGCAGGGGCCTGCCCGGTCCCAGCTCCCCAACTGCTCCCCTGCCTGTGCTAGCTCCCTGAATGCTCCCCCAGCCCTCCACCCAATTGCTCCCCTGCCTGGCCCCAGCTCCTCTGCCAGGTCTCAGCTCCCTGTTCGCTTCCCTGCCCAGTCCCCCTGATCACTCCCCCCATTCTGGCACTCATTGGCTGCAACAGCGGCTGTTGGGGCCTTTCAGGGCCTCACAGCACAGCCCCTCCACGTGGCATGGGGCATTGGCCCTGACTGCCCAGCATCTGTTCTGCCACATCACAGGGGTGCAGCCCGGCTTGGGAAGGTGCTGCATGGCACCATGTGCTATCAGGCAGCTCAGGGCCATTCAGGCTGAGCAGCTCTGAGCCCCAGGTGATAGCTGCAGTGGCCCTGAGCTGCCTGATAGTGTGCAGCACTGCTTGGTGCCCTGCTGAGTTGGGCTGCACCTCACAATGTGGCAGCAGCAGTGCAGGTGCCAATCTCCACTGCCCCTGCTGCCCCATGGGGGGGCTGTGCCATGAGGCTCCAATGCTGCTGCAGCTGGTGAGTGTAGGGACAGTGGGACTGGGTGGGGGAGTGAGCAGGGTCTGGGGCCAGGCAGGGGAGCAACTAGGGAGCTGGAGGAGGGAGCTGGGACCAGGTGGGGAAGTGAGTGGGGGGTTGGGTCAGTGGGGGACACATGGACCCTGCGGGGGGTGCTATGGCTTGGTGGGGATGCAGTCCATGAGCTGTGTGGGGTCTGTGCCCTGCAGGGGCAGGGGACCTACCCCTCCTTAGAAGCCCCCTGATATGCTTCCCCATAGCCACAGTCCCCCCACAATCCACTCAGAAACCCCACACCCCCAAGCAACCACCACAAACCCCTCACCCACATACCTAGCCCTGTGGGCCAGAAGTGAGGGAACTGGGGTGGGGGACAGACTATAGGTTTAGAGTGAGGGGCAAAGGAAATGGGGGTGGGAGAAGAGTGGTAAAATTAAGTCAGCCACTTAAGGGGAGCGAGGGAAGGGAATAAAATAAAGAACTCATTTTAATGAATTAGGATTTGAGATTGGCATGTGGCAGGTGCAGGTCAGGCTTACTGGGGTGGCTAGGAGTTTGGAGCAGTGAAGGAAGGCACTTGTTGGGGAGCTAATGTCCCTGCCCCAGGAAGGAAGGCGCAACTCATGGGGATCTGATCCAGACCCCTACCTTGTTCCCACCCAGCCCTCACCCTACCTAGGCCCCACTCCTGGACCTGTCAATGCTCTGCAGGTTGCTTGCATGCAGTCACATCTCAGGGTTGGGGGGTGG
>NW_017728992.1:50320574-50325409 GCF_001723915.1 Gavialis gangeticus | reverse complement strand
TAATAAAATAAATTCTAAATATATATATTTATATACACATGGTCCAATGTTCACCATTGTCACAGACCATTTCAAGATGCTTTTCTCCACAAAGCACTCCTTCAAGAACAGGGAAGGAAGTAAAATCCTAATACTGTATTCAAAGAGAGAAGCAGAAGGATAAACCAAGCATTGGATAGAGAACTGGGAGTCTAGATACTGTCTGAACAGCTACATTAGAAAATGGTTGTAGATATGGTACAATGATTGGTTTGGGGGGGCAAAGGCTAGAGTGGAAAGCATTTCCAAGATTAGTTTGAAATCCAGGAAATAATTTTGCACCTGTCACAGGATTAAAAATTTTATTTTTTCTGAGATCCCCTGTTTGAGTCAACTTGAATGTGAGTTGCTTCATTCAGAGCTAAAATCCCAGACAAAATGTCTTTGATTTAAAATTTTCTGAACAGATCTGGGGTAGAGATTTGAGGGTTTTCTGTCACAGGATGGTAAAAAAAAAAAGAAGAGGTGTGTATGTGGGTACTGATCAAGCTTCCTTCTGTAGCAGACTTCTACTGAGTAATATTCCACCAATCATCTTGACACTTGGTTACTGTGGAAGAAAATGGCAGCTTAAAACAAGACGATAGGTGATGAGTTGTATCTGTCTCAACTGTATTTTAACAAACTACCTCCTGTCCTTGTAGCATCAGGACATTGAAAGTACCCTCTCCTCCTTGCTTTACCTTTGGGAAATTAGTATGATCTTGGTATTTTTGGCCATTTTTCCTCGTAGTTGTGCAAGAGGGTTCTTTGTGCAGTTTTAAGAACAGACAAACACTAGTATATGAAGTTTTAAATAAGGATAGATCTGCCTAGCGCAGGGGGTTGGACTTGATGACCTTTTGAGATTCCTTCCAGCTCTACTTTTCTATGATTCTTTGATCTGAATAGCTTCTTCTTTGATGTTCTAAATGATATCGTCTTTGTTACCTGTTTTGGTTAGTGCATCCATCCCTACGTTGATTTGTTTCTCATGTGAATCTTCAGTTCCAAATCCTGGTCACTTGGAAGTCACTGTGATTTCTGCCATTGGATGCAATGCAGTTACAAGTATAGCCAGTATGCCATGTACCTCCACAAAAAATCCTTCACTGTTATGTTTTATTTTATCCACCTAAGCGTTGCATGTGTGCATGTGCCAATAGCAATAAATAAATGAATAATGACTTGAGAAAATCTAGGTGTGGTATAACTGCAACTCAGCAGAAGCATATCCTGCCTCACCTACCTTTTGGAGGGGCTTTCTTGCAGAAAAAACTGCTGGTGCAGGGGGAAGATACTAGCACAGCCAGGAGGCAGAGGATTAACCCTTTCATCTCCTTTTTTTCACTGCCAAATTTCAGCTTTTAAGTGATGCTCCATACATATTCTGACAGTGTTAAACTCCATAGGAGTGGCTTGTGTTGCAGAATGCCACCTCTCTCTTTCCCAAAAAACTTGGCTATATGACAGTTTGGTTAACATGGTCCCTGCAGAGGGCAGACTTCCCATGGGCTCTTTAGGTAACCTTGAGTTGTAACCTGAGTTGGATACATTTGTGAGGGAGGGGGGAAACCTGCTTCCTCTGACTATGTGACTGGCATCACATACCTGGGTGAGGGGCTTACGCTCCCTATTATTCTAAGCAATGCCAACCTGCTGGGAGGGGGCTAGAGACCCTGCCAGTCTACCTGGCAACCAGTGATTCATTTCAAATTGCTTGGCTTGGAGCCAACAGGTGCTGGCCTCCATTGGACCAGGTAATGAGGTCATAAGGGCTATAAAAGTTAAGGACTACCCAGGAGGAGGGCCAATAGCCATTATGAAAAAACTCAGAGAGAGAAGCTGGACCATCTGAAACTTGCTCTCTCTCTCGAAACTCATGATCAATGAACTGCCTGCCTCCAGAGGGAATCTTCACCTGCCTCTGGATGATACTTGTGAGTAAGCTACCTGAGATCTAACTAGATATATAGCTTTCAGTAACTCAGATGCATGATCAAAGGCTACCCAGCCACCCTGTTTGCTCTATGGGATTTCTCCGATATTGCTCTACCCTGTACCCTATTCCAAACCTACTCCTTGTAACCAATAATGTTCTCCTTTGAACCTAGCGTGGGAGACTTATTCGGAGTGGGTTTAGATTATGCCTTGGGGTCCCCTTGGTTCGGCTGACTGAGGGAGACCACAATTTATGCTTCAGACTGAGGGAAGCACTCCAAGTTCTTGAAGTGGGTCGAGTACCCACAAGGACTATTAAGCCTGTGTTTCCCAGGGGGCACAGAGCCAAGATCAGGCCAGACCCTGGGTGGTGGCGGCATTACCCCCAGGCTAGCAGGTGTGCTCCAGGAAGAGGGTTGGCCAGACATGAGGCCCCCAGGGAAGCACTCAGAGCCTGGAAGGCGGTCGGGCACAGTGAGGTGGGTGGCTCAGCACAGGAGCACCCCCTACTGGCCCGCCACAGCTTGCCCCTGGGAACTAATTGTATCAGTTATGCCTCTGTTGAATAAGGAGCTCTTCATTATTAAATGCTGCCTGCCACTGACTTACATGCTCAGTGATCAACAGGCCCAGATAAAAGTTGGCTTTGAATTAATGTACTCCTGTGCAAAGCTTGCAGCATGAAACCTTATCAAGCGAATCAGATTTTAGTCTGTGGATAAGATGGCTGTGACATTATGTAATGTCTATCTTTGCCTCAGAAGAGCAAGAGTATTCAAAATAAAAAGGTAAATATCCTTTAAAATAGGCATTCTTAGTAAATAAGTTGCAATTCTTTATTATCACATAGCAGAGAGAGATACTTAAGTTTTTCTAAAACAGCTGTCATGGGGATCTAAGCAATGATGCTAGCACCAAAGTGCCTCATGGCAGAACTCACTGACTACAGAAGGATGAATATTTAACAAAAGAGTTGACGTACTTCTACAGTGAATCATTCACTACAGAAATGTAAATAAAATGACATACTCAGTTCATTGCCTGGGGGTATTTAGGTAACCTGCAAGTGAGTAAAATCAAAGTTGAGCAAGCAACTCTATTTAGAACAAGTTTAGCTGGGAACATTATGACACTTTCTGTGAGATGAAGAGGTTTTGGGGTGAATTTTCAGCATGAAGATCTTGTCTATGCAAAATCCCAAATGTCAGTGTTAAAGAATGTTAAGGTTCCAAAGGCATGAAGTAAAAAGTTAGGAAAAGCAAAAAATTAATGCTGATTGTGTAGAATTTCTTAGTCTTCTTATGTACATGGAAGGTGGTAAAGGATGCGTCTACATCATATGGAGAGATACTTCTGTACACACCTCACCCATCCACATACCACCAAACCCAGAAGTGTGAAAACACCTTGAACATGTCCTACACAACTGCTCTCAAGACTTCTGTCTCTGGCTTGCTTGATAATGTTGGTGAAGACTGCCCACAAAGTAGCTTCACTGTTGCATTTCTTGGTTTGACACATGCAAGTGAGACTTAATGGGCAGGGGTGTGTTCAAGAATGTCCTTCCTCAATAGCATGAGAGAGGTGGTATAGAGATGCCTTCATTTCTAGTTACATAATCATAAACAATTTTTTTCCATAGGTGCTCTGCCTCATTCAGCTTTGCATCACAGGATGGATGATAGATAACATCTCACCATGTGCAGGTTCAGCAGTGAAATAAGGTTTGTACAGACACCCTTAATTGTGGTGTTTCTTATATTTTGGGTGCTTGATTTTGCAACCTTACTGCTCCCTCAAGGTAGAGTTTGTGTGTGTGTGTGGGGCGGGGGAGTGTATACACAATATATACACTGGCTAATTATGTGTGTGTGGTGGGGGAAGTGTCTACATGACTCATAGAACTATCCTCTGCGCACTGCCCTGAAAAACCACACTTTGGATCCATCTGTTGCTATGTATTTTCCAGCCAAACAACCAGTGAGGACCACATTGTGATACCCTTCATCACATGGAATAACAGCTTAATCTACAAGGAGTCTAAATGCAAATTAGGGTGTAATACAATAGTATATATAAGAATAAGAGAATATGATCCACTCTGGTATGACTGGATGTTATAGACCTCAGACCACAGCAGTAATATGCTTCAACAAGCTGCCCTGTTCTGTCTGTACTACCTCTGAGATTGGAAGCAGTGTGGATACATTTACACAGTGCCAGGTTGGGCTAATCAGTGCTTTTATCTGGCAATGATAATTAGCCCTCCCTTTGTGCAGCACAGACACAGGTACTTTGTTCCTGGTTGAGGTGAAGGTAGCATGTGCAGACATAGGCAAATCTCAAATTTAAAAAAGCGGGGTGCAGATGGTGAGGTGCATCATCATACATAAAACAACATACTTTTCTCCAGTTAAAAAAGCAAGAAGATTTACAATTATGCTAGGGGCCTAGGGCTATATTATGCAGTTTAAGACTGAAGCAAAAACAAATATAACTTCACTTGAGTAGTTAGAAACAATCTGCTGGGCTGTGAAATAGGAGCTTTTTTACTAGGAGCAGCTATGAGAAAGTGGAATTTCAAAACAAAGGATAGCTTGATTGGTGAAACATCAAGACTGTTAAAAAGGAGAGGGTCAGTAGTACCCATGGAATTAAGAGTTTAGGAGGAATCAGGTAGATTACAATGAGCCATGAAGTAAACTGATTCCCTCAGCACTGCATGAGTAGAAATGCTGCTGTCACTGCCAGGCTGGTGGTTTTAAACTTAAACTGCGCCAGTGCACCTCTCCCCGCCATTTGCCTCTGTATGCAGAGCAGAGCAATGTGTTGAGGGCATCATTGTCAGGCATGGTAAGCTTGCTATCTAGATGTGG
>NW_017728992.1:50289712-50315574 GCF_001723915.1 Gavialis gangeticus | reverse complement strand
TAAACTTAAACTGCGCCAGTGCACCTCTCCCCGCCATTTGCCTCTGTATGCAGAGCAGAGCAATGTGTTGAGGGCATCATTGTCAGGCATGGTAAGCTTGCTATCTAGATGTGGCTGTAGTTGGTGTAGAAAAAACAGAGCAGTAACAAACATCTATAAATGGGGTCAGAAAGTAGATTTATCCCACAAGTGAATCTTTATATGTTGCTGGCCAAGTTTAAGCCCTTTCATTGCAACGTATACTGTATATTCAGCTTTATGGTAGAGGCATCAGACTTCAGCAATGAAAGGATGGAACATATAATTTGTTGGGAATGACAGCTATGATTGCTTTTATTATTTTTTCCTTCTGATATATATGGTAAAGCAGATGGAGAATTCTTGGCATCACTTTTTTGATTTCTTTTATTTTTGGGGACTGATTTTGAGTATGGATGAAGTTGGCTAATGGATTGCAACATAAGTTTGTTACTGCTCACTGTCAGAATTCAACTCTTAACTTTTAATTATGGCAATTAAGTTAATGCCTTTGTCTGGCTAAATCCCCCATGCTCATGTAGAAGAAGAGTTTTTCTTCATTTGGCAAGAACTGTTTTGCAAGGGCTAGCAGAGCTATTGCAGACTAAGAATGCCTCAACAGAGCAGCTTGCTGGAAAATTGTCCAGCACCTGTTTCCTTTAGTAGTAAGTGCAGAAAGGCATTTCAATTACTCATATCCATCTACTGCTAAGGTGTGTGATTTTTCACACAAATAATATTTCCTTCTAAAAAAGACAGCATATTGAGTTTCTGATGAGAAGTTAGAAATTCAAAATATCTTGCTTGATTGCAATACCCAAAACACCAAGCTGATGATCGACAACACATATAGCAAAGTGTTGTCTATCCTTTTATCTGTTAAACAACTCCAATAAAAACCCATGAAACCAACAGATTTATTTCATGTACACTTCTATAAACTGTACCAGAAACTTATGTGGTGTTTAAAACCATTGCAACCTTATTAAACCTTATTAACTGTTTTACCTCTTGAAATGAGATTCTTCCAATTGTTGGTGCAACATCAATTTGCCTATGTGATGGGTTTGTGTTTAACAGTGATTGCTTCCTTGTGCAATGACACATTGACTTTTGAGCTTCATAACACAGGGGCAGTACAGTTTCTTTCTCAGGTGTTCTTGTTTTTTAGTGTTAATAGGCAATCTCCAAATAAAAACCCTGGTATACCTGATTTACCAGAAGATCATGGGCACCATACAAGGAAATGGAGCATCTTGATTTGGAATCATGTTTCTAGGGTACCTAATAATGCTAGTAAAGGGGTGACTAATATGAGTACCAACAACAAATCAATGGATACAATTTAAACACATTCCTAAAGACAACATAGCCATTTAAAATTCGGTATCATCTTTGAAAATAGGAACTAGGCTCCTCAGTTGAGCTTGGTGGAATATTTTTAGCAAATCACTTAAATAGTCATTATGTAATCAGAAAGATTGAGAATGTCTATACAGATTTTTCACTTGGAAACACTTGGGTTTAACTCTGGATAAAATACTTAAGCGTGCATTAAAGTGGAACAGTTTCAACAGGAAAACATTCAGAAAGATGCATGCTAGAACATGATATTGGGGCCACTTTCCTGGGAAGTGGGTTCAAATCCATTTTCTTAACCAGGTTCAAATCCTTGAAATCGTTCAAATCCATGCTTTTAATCAGGTAGGGAACAGATTTAAATCTGGGTTTCCCACGTGTTTTGTGAGTCTTCTAATCCACAGACCAGTGATCCTCAGTCAGGGTGTCTTGAAATATTTTCAAGGGTGCTGTAGGCTGCCATGCAATGTTAGGTCTGTTAGGTGTGCAAACATAATTCACAAGACTGACCCAGAGATCTCACACTGAAATCCATAGTGTTCAAAACATTTTGACCTGTTGTGGTGTCTCTCCATTCTTTGGTAGTCAAGAAATGATTGAAAACTAAGAGCTGGCATCTTCTGAGGCAGGCCTCAAATCTAATGAGGGGCATTTTCACTATAAACAGATTAAGGACCACTGCCCTAGGTTATAGGATATAAGGAGCTGTGGCATTATTATTTCTTCCTTAGTCTTGGCACCTAAGCTCCTTTATGAATCCAGTCATACATTTTAACATTTCCTGTGCTTTTATTACACAATCCTGGAAATGAAATGCTTCCTTTTGGGCAAAATGATATTTTTTTTAACCTGAATTTTTTTTCCTTTTTTTTTCTTTTTTTGGCAGGCTACCTGGACTGAGTTCTCCATTGCAGAGATTTCAGGAGGATGTGGCCCATGACTGAGAGACACTTAGAATCATAGAAAGTTAGGGTTGGAAGAGACCTTAGGAGGTCATTTAGGCCAAAGAACCAAAGTAGTTCACTTACCCAAAAAACAAACAAATGAGTAGTCTTGATGGTGGGACATCTGGCGGCCCGTGGCACAAACCAGGGAACTTGGCCATGTGGTTGACATTTTTTGCATCATGTTTGTTGTGTACATGCAATGGTGCCTCAGATAGGCATAGGCAGGCACCCTCAAGAGGTTGGTCAATGTGGATGTATGTCCCATCAAGAGTCGTCAGGGCTCTCAAAACACTGATGGTGTTGGTATACATAGATAGGCATGTGCCCTGTGGCACTGGGGGTGCTGCTTAGATGGTCTGCTAGTCTGGACAGCTATGCCCCAGGGCTCCCTAGATTGGAACTGGGGCTGGAGATTGGAGCTCCCCTTGATGGTCTGGTCAGCTCTGGCTCATTGGGTTCTCCTCTTCAATCTCCGCACTTGCAATCCTCCTTCAAGACTCCCACTGCACTCCTTAGCTAAGTGCTGTTTCACCCACAGCTACCTTTAGGGTTCCACAGCTTCCCACTCCTGTTTGCTTAGGTGCACCCTCTTCATTCTCCCTGCATGCCTCCCTGATCTGTCCCAAGCCTTGCCCTGCTTCCCCCTATCTCTCCATAGATGGTCCTTTAGTCCCTAGTCTTGCCCCTTGTCCTCTGATCCCTACAGCTGGCCTGAATACCCTAAACATATCTCTGACTAGTCTCACTATGGAACTCTCAGTTGCCTTTCTCTCTGCAGCCTGGCTCAGCTATGTCTGCCTGACCTGTCCCTACAGCTAATCTAGCCATGCCCACTAACTCCTCCTCTTATTGGCCCCAGGTGTGGAGAGGCTGTTCAGGCACTCAGCAGTCTCACTTGTACCTGAGGCTAAGTCCATGTAACCATGCTGTAGGGACAACCACATTCTTCTAGACATATAGAGCTGCAGACATAAAACTTCCAAGTGGCTAGCAAAGGCTAGTTGCATAGATGCACAGCCAAATTAAGCAACTAAATCTAGCTGCAACAGGGACTTATGTAATAAGCTCCCCCACATGAGCACAGATGTACAGCAATAGAATTTAAATCACCAATTTAGCCACATATATTGCATATTCTCATGACTTGCACAGCTAAATGGGCTGATAAAATGCCACTCCTGATGTCTAAACCTTACATTAAACTGTCTTCTAAAATGAGAAATTTCCACCCCTGGCCCCCACTTCCTCACCCCTTGATGGCAAGATATCATGCTTTCAAGCCAAATGGAAAATTATATAAATAAGCAGCATGGAGACAATGGAGGGGGCCCTAGTTAGATCAACATACATTGTATGGTACCTAAAACAGGTGAAAAATTCAAAGGATTAATTCATGGAAGTGATGATGAGGGCAAATATCTCTAAGAGCAGCCACAAACCTAGCAAGGTTGTTGTGTCAAGGATCCTGATTTTTTTTCCAGTTTATTGCAAAGTTATTTCATTGGACCAATTCTTCAGCTTCAGGTTATGCAAAGAAGCTCAAACCTGAATCTGGTTGAATTTGACCATATGGAATTTCCCCAGTATCTAAGTGATCCTTGGATTGTATAGAAACAGGACAGTATGTCTGTAAAGAAAAGGGTGAATAAGTGTTTCACCTAGCCACAAAGGGCAGGACATAAGTCAGGGGTGGGCAATTATTTTAGGCAGAAGGCCAATTACTGAGTTCTGGTATGCTGTTGAGGGCTGCATTGGTAGTTCTACCCCTTGACAGGTGCCCTGCTCCCTGGCTGCCATCTTGTGATCAGAAGTCCCACCCCCTAACCCCTGACCTTTGCCACTAGAAGGCCTTCCCCTTGCCCCTGGAAATACTCCTTTCAGCAAGGGGTTTTGCCATCTCAAAACTAGAAAAATACCAAATTATAGCTTAAAAATTGAACATCTACAACATTCATTAATTTGATTTAAAAAAATGTTTGTCCTGATTTACATGTATTTGTACAGTGTATATAGAGGTGATTGAACAATACCTTAAAATTAAGTCTTATTCTTGTATATTGTGGAGGGTGGGGGATGGGTATAGGTTTGTGGGGGGCTGTTGGTGTGTGGGTATGTGGGGTGTGGGGGAGGTTGTGGGGGTATGAATGTGGGGTGAGGGAGCATGTGTGTGTGTGTGTGTGTGCGCGTAGATATGGGGTTTGTGGGGAAAAGTGTGTGGGGGAGGGTGGCTGGAGTGTTTGAGGGGGCGTGGGTCTGGGGGCCTGCTTGTATGGCAGTGTGAGGGGGGTGTGGATGCATGTGTATGGTGGGGTGTGTGTGTGGGACTCACCCTATGAACACACGTATACACACTCTCTCTCCCTCCCTCCCTCACTGCACACACGCACACAGGCTCTCCCTCTCTCATTGCTCTCTTTGTCTTTCTCTCCCCCTCCTTCATTGCAGGGATACGTGTGTGTGCACGTGCACACACACACACACACACGCGCGCGCACGCGCGCGCCTGGCCCTGTGGTACTGGTGCAGCCCTGTACTCCCATGGTCCGGCAATGCAGCCGGGGGCCATGTGGTGTGGGAGTGGCCAGCAGGTGTGCAGGGAAGCAGTGAAAGCTGTGGCAGGCAGAGGCTTCTGGTTGGAGGGAGGGGCAGCAGGCGTGAGAGGGAGGTGAGGATGGGGCAGGGCTGGGTTGGCCTTGCTACTGAGTCCTGCCGGCTTCCCTTGGATCCTACTGCCCATGTCTCCTGTCATTTTTGACAGGAAGCCAGGAGCAGATAAATATACATTTTCTAAATTTTTTAGGAGCCCCACAGGCTGGATAGAATGGCCTGGTGGGTTGGATTCAGCCCGCGGGCCATATTTTGCCCATCCCTGACATAAGCTGATGGTTTTAAATGTTAGCAAAGCAGACTGAGATTGAATCTTAGAAAAAAAATCCTAATCATAAATACTATAGAACAATGAAATAGGATTCCCAGGGAAGTTGTAGGACATTCTTCAGTGGAGATTTTCAAGAACAGGTGGGATAAACATTTATCTGTGATAGTTTAGGAATCCAATAGCCTATTGAACTAGATGATGCTTGTAGGCCCTTCCTGCTTTGTGATTTTACACATCTCCAAACCCCTCACAGTTGTAGGCTGGGTATCAATAATGCTTCAGGAATGGTGAGTTGAAATGACTCAGGTCTGAGCTGTGACCACTGCTGCTGCTGCTGATTGTCCTTGTTGCCCAGCTTCTGTGTGGATGAAACCCCTCACTGCTGAAATGCCATTAAAAATCAGAAGCCCCATGTTTGTGAGCTGATTTTCACCCACAGGCCACAGGTTGCCAAGACTTTCCCTTGGCATAGGGAACATGACCAGAGGTTTTCTTCTTTGATTATGCCCAGCTGGTAAAGTAGTTTCTTGGGAATTTTTCAGCCATATATAGGTTAGGGCAGCCCAGAAGCTGCTATGATGTATGATGTGGTCTCCATAGTCAATGAGCTGTTCATGAAGACCTTGCTCTGGGATCATTTATCAAGTACCAACTGAAAATTGTGTCCCAGGATTGTCCTCTAGATTTATGTGGATTTATTTCTGATTGACATTAATGTAAGGAGAGGCCAAACACATTTATGAACAAAGTTCATGTGAGTAAAAGAGAGAGCACAGACATGATGTGTGTTGTGGCAGAGTGCTGGCACTGATGATGCCCACCTAAGAGGCCTGATCTTGTCAACTTCATTATTTTGAAAGTGGAGCAGAATACTGCGGAAACAAAGGGCATTTTAACAAAAATGATGGTTTGGAGTGATGTGTCAAGTCCTTTGTTTTTGATATCCTTTCCTCCAGAAATAGCTGCAATGGTTGTGGTATCAGAACCATTTGGAATATTTTCTAAAGCTATGTCTGAATTTGGTGCCTGTAGAAGGAGGAGATTTATGACTTTGCTCAGAAACCAGTGTGCTGGGTGTAAGTATTGCATAAGCTTCCTTTTGTACTCTGCCACTCCAGCAGATGCCTTGACCTCTTCTAATTCTGGACCTGACCACATGGCTGGCCCATTCTGTGGATAAACTGGGCAATTGTCCAGAGCAACAGAATTAGAAGGATAGCATTTCTACAGTTGATTAGTAGATCAGTGGCTCTTGGTAGGTCAGTGATCTGGCAGGTGGGGATGGGAGCAGGAAAACATATTTTGCCTGGGGTAATGGAAAGGGATGGCACTGTCTGACCAACAGATCATTCCAAGCATGTTAAATTGTGCACTGGCTTTATGATCTCTGTTAAAGATTGAAAAGAAAATTAGTTCACCTGAACTGGACTAAAGCATTAACCTCTTTCTGTTATGTAAGCTCAGCAACACCCTGTGGTTCATACAGACTTGCTCTTGTGTTTTTTCCATAGGGCCAGTAACATTTCGTTAACATAATCACCTCATGTTGTCACATTGCAAGTCAGTACTTCATTTATAGATAAAATGCTGCAAGAAAACATCACCAACAAACATCATGACATCTGGAGCCTTTCCTGTAAGGAAGAAAACTAAGGACCTTGTTATACAGTAATTTTGGGTGGCTCTTGGAGCTCTTACCCCATGGATCATCTGCAAGTGAACACCTTAAAGTGGCTTAAAGCCCTTGTTACGCACCTCAAACTTACACCACTCCAGAGCAGGATTATCTCTTGGTCTACACAAAAAGCTCCTGGTCTATTAAGGCATGGCCACTCAACGCAGATGTGCTGCTCAAGTTGAAGGTGTGACTGCTCCAAACTCCAAGCTACCACTAAGATGATCAACATCTGTGGGGCTCAGCCTAAGGTGTAACAAGGACCTGAGCTGACTCAGAAAATTTTAGGATGGGGTAATAGAAATCTGTGAGCCTGGGTTCACAAACTGAGCACACTACTTTTTCTTTTTCTCTACCAAATTATTCTTAGCAATGACTTATTTCTGTTATTTTTCCCTTTAACTCTTTAAAACATATCTTACATATGTAGCCTTGCTTTACATTATTCCAACTTCTGGTATTAGTTGTATTATATTCATTTTTTAAACGCACAGTTTAGGAATTGTGACCACAAAAAAATAGCTTGAAGTGCCCCCAAACTCCATCTCTAAACTTACCTGGGAAATCCCTGGTTACTGCCACCCACTGCAGCAAGAACTCTACTGGCCCAAAACCTAACCCTACTGATGGGAGCCCTACTACCACCAGCCCTAACCATAACCAGGGGTATTCCACCTTGTCTACCAGTAATCTGTAATGTAGTACCTACCTGTGCCCTTAAACTTACCCTAGGGAGACCTACTAGCTCCAATCAAAGACAGCCTGGAACTAGTGGAAACGAGCATTTCAGTCTGGTGGAAACTCCAATATTTCAGCAATTTTCTTTCTCGTGTTGGGATGAAATGTTGAAATATTTTATGTGGAGTATGACATTTTAAAAAGGTTTGATTTGGAAAGGGCATTTTATTTGGAAATATTTCAATTACCCTGGTTGAGGAATTTTATTTGGTTTGGAGTGATCAGTCCCAAATGCTTAGTTTCAAATCAATTCATCATTAAATTGCTTTTTCTGAGGGATTTCTTTGCCTATGGGGGTTATAGTTTGGGTACCTTATGTTGTAGGTTGCTGGACTCTCTGATTGGACTGTGCTTCCCACAGTCAGTCAGGAATCTTTCACAGTATCGCAACTGACTCAGTTAAAGGAGAAACCATGTTGGATTTTGGTGAGGTAACATAACACATAGAAAAAAGATGGCATGGGACACTCCAGTTAAAATTTTTCCAAGGCAATATCACTTACAGGAAAATGCAGCTTAATGTTGAACTGGCTCAGAACAAAACATTTTGGGCCAGTGGAAAAAACCCCAAAAGCTACCATTCTTGCAACATAAGCCCAATTTTGAGACTGTACACTTTAATGTGGATCAATTACGGTTGCAGTTTTAAAACATGAGCAGCACTCTAAAAACAGCATAATTCTTTCTGCTTGGTTTCTCAGCTCTTGGCTATGATGTAGTCCTGATGTCTATGGCAGAAGCTCAATACCTTCCTAAAGTCAATCTTTTTAAGTAAAATCATCTATAAACTGAAAAATGTTAGATCACACTATTTTTTTTCCGGTTGCCAGGTTCTCAAGCCTTTTGAAAGAATCTCTTGGATTAAGGTAAGGATAAACTGATGGACAGTGAAAATTGAATATAGCATAAGTATATAATTCTCTCTACTGTTCATTTTACCTATTAGTGATAGGCCTAATGCAAAGCCCCAGTTCTAAATACCCAGAATTTTTGGGAAGTTCAAACTTGGTCCTAAATTAAGATCTAGATCCAAACTTTGTGGCTTATCTGATCTGTATGAGTCAAGCCCAAACCCTTTTTTCACAGTCCTGCAATTTTGGTCTAAAATGTGTGGCTGAGGCTCATGTATACATAATCTTCGTGGGTTTCTATATTTACAACCTATCACATAATCTGCTGTGACTTCCCTCTTATGTTGGCACTGTTTCCTATTATTAAAACATGTTCCTTAGATACATCTGTTTGCTAAAAACACTGGCCACATTTTTAAAGGACTCACGTTAAAAAATGACAGTGTCAGCTGGCAGGATTTTGAGCTTAAAAAACCTGATTATCACAGGGCAAGATTTCAGAACTTTCTGAAAATCATGACCAATTTGAGGGTGTCTCAGTTTTTGGCACCCGGTATCATTACTCAATTTTGATTATTTCATCTTGAAGTCTGTCTATAATTGGGTGCCATTTTGGAGCTCCGGGTATTTAAAAGTCAAGTCAAAGTCATGCTTGATCCCACTAGCCCATCAAAGTAGCATGGTAGAAGCACCTCAATTTCTATAATCAAGACCTACAGGAGAACAAAGTGGGCTTGCAATATATCCAGCCATCTGTCACTCTCCATTATCAAAGACCTATTGCAGCTGGCTCAGCTAGGGACAAGTGTCTGACTTCAGGCACTTACATCTGAAAACACAAAGCACTGTGAATAAAATTTAAATTACTTTCTATACACAGACATTTAGACAAAATGTCACGTTTGGCTGTCCAGGTCAATGCGACTGTGCAAAGAGCCATTTTCTTTTCAGGAACAGTTTATTCCAAACATGTTTCTCTTGCCTTCTTGGTTGACCATTTCAGACACATCTTTGCAGCTTTATACATAAATACATTGAATCATCACCATTTAATCTCAAATACAGAATTCTGTTGGTTTTTGGCATGGTGTCTGAGGAAGACAAGACTACTTCCAAGATGACAAAAAATATATAGGCTGATTTATTTATAAGTCACATTGACCTTGCAGTGCTGGGTCTTGCATAAAATGTTATCGCTGTAAAATTCAGCAAACCTGACATAAAAGTGAAGAAGAAAATACATCTGCAAGTACTGTGTTTACAAGGTGACCTTCTGCACTGCAGGAGCACTTTAGATAGGAACATTAAGGACATTAAATCTAAGTCATAGATCTTCTTAGAATTTTAGTAGCTTTAAGTATGTTTGATGAGCAGTGCATGATGCCACGCAACAAGTAGAAAGGGTATCCTCAAACCAGGAAAACCAAATAGTGCCAAATAAAAGTCAAAGATCTGACATGTTTCCTAGTCTCTTACTCTGAACATGTTTCCTCTTTCTCTTCTGTTGCTATGTTGCATGTTTCTTGAATAAAGCGATTGGGCAATACTGTTCCTATAGATTTCCTGGGGCTTTCCAGTCTCTGTATCATGCAACTGAGGGGAGGGAGGAGAAATCACCCCAAAAACCAGCTTGTGCGGTGAACTCATTAGAGCTAGATCTGTTGTTTTTGTCTGGGTCTTTTATTTTTTTTGTAATAGATTTATGAAAGATGTTCTGTGAATCAAGTTCTCTGGGCACACTAAAAGCAGAATCCTCTCTATAATGTAATACGAGCAGTAACCACCCATTTAAAAATACTTCCCAGATTTACAACTACCACAGTAGAAACATATAAACAAAGAGGCACCATCCTCAACCAGTAATTGGGACTGTCCCTTTGAAGACCCGGAGACCTGATTTTCTTTTGCACTAAAGCTCCTTTTCACTAGTGCTGGGTGTTAGTGTACAAAACCAATGTAAGGCTCTTTCCAGTTGCTAGGAAGTTATAATGGTGCTGTAACAGAAAGGTGAATCAGGATTGGGATTTTTAAAGGCACCCAGGTCACTTAAGGGCACCCAGTGCAGGAGAGAAAATGACATCTTCACTGTCTTTCTTGTCCAGATGTTTTTGGGTCAGGGAACAAGATGCTGCAACATCTGGGCAATGTGGCTTCATTTTGCAAAGCTACTGTGAGCCGATCAGAAAATGAGCCATAATTCTGGCAGAGATTTTAGGTGACCAGTCAGGAGCCGAGCTGTGTCATTTCTCATAGTCCAATGGTTTCTCGCAACTTTGTTTCTGGAAAATTCCAGGATCTCCACTGAACACCTCTTGCACCATAACACACTGAGTAAGATGCATTGAATCAAACTAGTCTGCACATATAACATCGTGGGGCATCTTAGCACTTGGAACTGCTTGCTCAGCTCTGGTCAGGAACCTACTTCCTCAAGCTACTTCCCTGAAGGTCCTTCTGTGGTGTGCTCTTTTGGAGAGCTTTACATAATTCCATGATTTTTCACTCTGACTGAAGAACTATCTATTTTGATATTAAAACAGTTACATTTCTGTGTACAATCTTTTCATCCTTTGTCATGGTTTTGTCCTTGTTTAGTAGCTTAATATGTGGCAGCATAAAAGTATTGGAGTCATTTGCACAGTTTCCAAAAGGATATAACAATTAGGGAATTTATACAAAATGGCTTTCTATATACCTGGACCTGTAAACAAGTAATTTTTTATGCTTTGGTGATAAGGTTAGTATGATTGCTGAATTCTCTTTGTACAGCTGTTAGTCACACAATTAATGGGACTTTTTGGTCATTTATGCCTTAAAACATATTGATTTGGTTAATCTAAAGGTTTTAATTTAATATTAGCTTTTCAATTAGCTTGAATGTATCAGATTCTTTAAGTATAGTCCAGATACCTTGCAATACATCTTCATTTAAAAATAGCTATGCATAGCTTGGCCACATTTCTTTTTAAGATAGTCCGCCTATAGAGTATCCTTTGACATACAGCTTGCGGATAAGTTGCCTGGGCAATGCCACTTCAACCTTCAGAGGTCTGTTACAAAATTGTTTAGATAGCTTTAATTTTTTAGATAGTTTCTTAAGTCTCAATTGACAACATTTAGGGGTTTTTTTAATTTAGTACTACATTATAATTTATAATATTGTATCAAATGTTGCTTGATCAGCTACTATTTTATGAGCTTGAAGACATGAAGCATAAAAGAAAAGGAAAGTGTAAAAGAAGTTACTTCACAAATGAGCAGAGTTTTATGGTTAAGGCTAGTTAATTAGCTGCTCTAGTTACTCAACCTACATCTATATGATGCACAGAAAGAACACCTGCTGTTTTGATGTGTTTCAATAGCTTAGGCCTAAATTTTGTTCAGAATGTTAACTTATGCGTGACTCTATATAACATTATTATTAATAAATGCCATGTTTTCTGTGTCATCCCTATAATAACTGAATACAAATAAAGCCTTATTGAATTTAATTATACAGATAATTCTGTCCACTGTGAGAGAAATGTCAAATGAAACAGAGTTACAGAAGAGGCCTTTTGAGCTATTTCATTTACTTGGGAATCCAGAAGAAAATAGAAATCTAAAAATATCATCTTAAAAAATAAGGTCAAATCTCAGTCACAGGAACCCCCTCCTCCCCCCCCGCCCCAACTAATAAGGAAATATAAATACTTTATTATTCCTATCTTTAGAGCACAACAGCATTACTAACCTGGATTTGGAGACCAAAAAAAAAGGTCAAAATTTTTATATTTACAAAAAACTGGAAAACATGTTTATTAGGGCTGTGTGAAACGGCACCGTTCCATTTCAACTTACATTTCAAGGTTTTGACAGCACAGCGTTTCGTTTCCAATTTTGTTTTGATTCAAAACTGCCATTCCATTTCTTTTAGTCAAAGCAGTGATGCTGTTTCAAGGCTGTTTTGACATTTCACCCATAGGCTATAATGGGGAAGCTCAAAACAGCCTCTATCATTCAGCAGGCAGATCACGGCCCAACCCCAGGAGGGCTACAGGGGCTATGCCAATCCTCCTGTGGTTGCAGGCCTCCATCTGCCTGCTAGATGAGGGAGGGATGATACCTGGACTAGAGAGCTGGGGAAGGGAACTGAGCCCCATCTTTCAGTTCCCCTCCCCAGCACTGGGATCGATCAGGGAAGGGAACTGGGGCTGAGCTGAGTGCTACCATTGGGCTGGGGAAAGGAACTCAGCCCAGCTGTGCTCAGTTCCCCTCCCCAGCATGATGACAATCAGGCTGGGGAAACAAATTCAGCCCAACTGGGCTGAGTTCCCCTCCCCAGCACGACCCTCGTGCTGGGGAAACAAACTCAGCCCAGCCCGATTATCACACTGGGGAGGAGAACTCAGCCCAGCCTGGAGCCACTGGGAGTGCAGCCCTGGTTCTCCCCTATCTCCCACCACCTGGCTGCTTTGCAACTCAAAATGTTTTGAAATTTTTTAAACATTTCAACTAGCCTCATTTTGTTTTGAGGCAGTTTCAAAGCCCTTTGTTTCATTTCAATTTTGCTGTTTTGAGCTCAAAATGAGTTAAAACAGTCTCAGAACGAAACAGCCAGTGAAATTTTGCATAGCCCTAATGTTTATGTTAAAAAGTTTGGATTTTGGGGACGAAAAACAACAACAACCAGAAATTTTGATACTGGAATGTTTTAGTTCTTCTATTTTGGCAGGAAGTTTGAAATTCTTATTAAAAACTGTACTTTTTAAAAAAGTGCTTTGACCAGCTCTTTTCTTTAGAATAATACTAGGGAAGTTGTGAGGTACAGCTGAAGGAACTGGCTAATGTTACAATAACTGTTAAAGATGGCCAAAATGTTCATATTTACAAAAAACTAGGAGCCAAATGTTTCAGTTAAAATGTTAGGGTTTTGGGGAAGAAAAACCACCCATTTTGGTATTCATAAGAAAAGTAGTATTAGTTTTGAGTTAGTCTGGCTAAATTATTGCAAGGAAAATATATACTTTGTTTGTAAAGACCTCTCCTAGCAAAAAAATATTTGATTGTATTACTGGTAAAAAAAAATGGTAGCCACTTTCCAACCAAAATGTATTTAATTTAGGGCTGAAGGAATGAGTCTGTAGAGCAGGGGTGGACAAAATATGGCCCATGGGCTGGATCTGGCCTGCCAGATGATTGGATCTGGCCTGCAGGCAGGCATCCATCCATTCATTGTATCCAGCTTCACTGGTAGCTGCCTCTGCTGTTCTCTGCATTGGGCCAAGTCCTGCTGGCTCCTGCCTGGGGCAGTGCTTGTTGCACTCCCTTCCTCCTCCACTGGAGGGTGGCAGCCCCGGCCAGCGGGCATGGCTTCTAGGCAGGGCTGCTGCTGCTGCAGCCACCCAGGGAAGTGCTGGGCCCTGCCAGCTTCCAGTGACTCCTCCTCCTCTCCCTGCTGCTGTATTCTGAGTAGCAGGTAGGGAGGGGAAGCTGCAACATTGAATGGAGTGGGGTGGGCTTTGCCTGTGGCTCCCTTAGGTTCTGCTTGTGCATGGCTGGGTGGGGAAGCATGTGGATGGAGGGGTGTGTGAAGGAGCTTGCCCCTGCCGGGCAGGCACAAGACAGGCAGGTGGGGAGGGAGCAGCAGCAGGAGCAAGCATGGGGTTAGTGCAGCCCTGCTGGGCAGGCATATGGGATGAAAGCAATAGACGGAACCAGTGCAGGCTCAGCTGCATCCCCACCGGACAGGTGTGGGGCAGAGACCAAGAGAGCTGGCAGTGCCAGGCTCCGTTCCTGTCCCCCCCACCCTTTCCTAGGGGCTTCTCTTGCTGCTTGCAGGCAGCAGCTGCTTTTCCACCCTTTGCATTGGGCTGCAAGCCAGGCAGGCAGTCCTGATCCCTCTCCTCCACCCCCCACCTGCAGAAGGCTGGGGTCAGCCAGAGTGGGCAGGAGGTAAGCCCTCCACACGCGCACACCCAACCTACCCACACATCAACCACAACTGCCACCATACTCCCACACACACCCAACAATCCCATACCCCCATCTAAACCACACACAGCCCCCCAACCAGACCCCCCACATATACCCTCCTACCCCTCCACACACAATATACAAGCAACACCCCCCCCGGTCACCTCCCAAAAGGAGTATCTTCTGGGCAAGAGGAGAGATGTCCAGTGGCAAAGGTCAGGGGGCAGGACTTCTGGTCAAAATATGGTGACCAGGGGGTGGGGCACCTGTCAAGAGGCAGGGCTACCCTTTCAGCCCTTGATGCCTCACCAAAACTCATTAAGTGGCCCTTCAGCCAAAATAATTGCCCACCCTGCTGTAGAGTATATTGGGGTCCTGTGCACTGAAAAGTGAAGATATAGAAATTCCTGTGACAATAATTCATAGTGCTGTAAATTTACATGGTGCTTTGCAAAGAGTTTAATCTGAAGCCCTGATCCTGCAAACACACATGCTTCACATATTGTAATTAGTCCCTTTAACTCAAAAACATGCATAAGTATTTTAAAGATGATAGGCACTTTGTGTTTGAAAGTTTCTCTAACATCTCTTCCAACTGGCCAAGTGAAAGATTGCCTCTTATATATTAGCTAGTTTATTGGGCCCCACCAATATTCCAGCTCTACTTACAGATAAAGTTTACAGTGCTTTTCAGGATTTGGGACTAAGAATAATAAAAACTAATATGTATTAATAAGGATTTGAAATGGGCCTTTTCAAATGTTATTCAAAAAGATAATCTCATTTTTTTTTTTATTTGATTTTTTGCCCACCTTTTTCATCTACTCCATTGTGAACCAGGTATGAGCATTTTAAACAAGGTATATTGACTTGGCCTATTGGAGCAGACAGAACAGCTACCCTGCCAAAGAAAGGTCTCCACCCCCCAAGATTTTTCCAGTTGTCTCTATGTTTCTTTTTCCATTGTCACATTAGCTACAGCACAAGCTCCATATAGGACCTGACAGAGAGTTTCCTCCAGAGCCATCTATCAGCTCTCTTCTGTGATCATAGTCCAGTATTCTCTAATATTGCCCCAGCTAGTGTAAGTGGTGACACAGAATAGGTGGGGTAAGTTTTTTCAAACCTATCTGAGTGTAATATAACACTGAGGAAAGGTAGCTACACAGCTCATACTAATCAAATCAAATGGGATTTGTGGAGCTAATTCTCACAGCTGACTTTGAATATTCCAACCCTTCTGTCTTCACTCATGACCTGATGCAAAACTCAAGTAGAGTCTTATCCTTTAGCTCCAGGATTCAGGTCAGGGAATCATGTTAACTGTGACAATACTTCTTATGTCATCAAATTCTGGAGTATTCTTGCTTTTTCTAAAGATCTATAACATTTTAAATGCAGACAAAATATTGATATGAAGATTTAAAAACAAACCCCTCAAATCTTTCTGTCAGTTCCTAGGATGGCAAAGATGCCGTATATTCCATTTATCAGGGTTTTGTTTAATTGGGAGGGCTGCTTTATTGGAGACACTTCTAGGAATCTTATTTCACCTAATGATGCTGGATAGCAATGACTGTTGCTTAATCGGGACAAATTAACATAAATTTTGCTTAATGAGGATATATCCAGCTGGAGCCAAGTCATTAAGTGGTGCTTAAATTCATATTACATTCTAAACTCTGGAAGTTGCTAAATAAGTATTAAATGAAGATGAAAGGCAATGAATATAATTTTTATTCTTGAATTTTTAATTCCATGCTATATTTTATGTCTTCTAGAATCTATTCAAACTGGGTTTTTAATGGCTTTTTCCCTTTAATCAGGACAGCTGCTTAACTGAGTTGATTGACTCTTCATGAAGGGCCCTAGTTCAAAGTATTTCAGTATATCATTTGGTGTCCTTGCTTGGCATCTTCAGGTATCGATACTTTTCAGAATGCAGTGTCTTCCTCTATTCATAATTTTTTATATACTCTGCCAGGGGGCCGGGTATTTCTCCTGTGTTAACCACCTCATTGTAACTGTAGCCGTTGGAGACTGTGTACACTTCTCCCTGTTGTTTGATGGTTCTGATAACTCTCTGAAACACTGCTCCAGGACAAGCGCCTCAGGCCAGAATTTTTTTACTAGCGTATCCATACAATGCACAGCTGATATGAGTCAGAAGGAAACTGCATCTTTGCAAAAATGGTGGGAATGAAGCCACAAATGAACATCTTTGCCTGGAAGGAAACTTTTCAGAGAGGTAAAAGAAGAAATGATAGCATTTCCATAATTTCTTGCCGAGAATATGGAGAGGATCTTCCCCGCTGCTGCACCTAAGCTTGAAGTGTTGCAGGGTCTACTTGAGTATGTCCCAGCAGGAAGGAAACTGCAAGCTGGAAGATAAAGGATAAAATTTATGCTGGGGTAAGCTGCCTTTACAGCCACATAAAAGTGGACCAGATACACAATGTATAGTGCTGAGTTGCTCTAAGTCACTTCTCTGGGGTAAAATTATCCCTCGGAAAGATGGGAATAGTTTTACACTACTACAAGTTACACCATTGCATGGTTTAAATACTGTCAGCTCTAGTAAATTTCATCTTAGGGTTGCAGGTTATTGTCATCTCCCCTTTTCACCTAGTGGCCAGGTCCTACAATAGTGCCTACAGCAGGCAGCTACTTCCAGAATGCTGATTGTGTTTATTCCAGAGACTGATATAACTTACATTGGTGTACAACTAATTTCAGTTACGCTGTGGTAAATCTATCGTGTCCACACCTGAAGTGTGGATACAAGACAGACAAATTACAACATGTCAATTCTTTGATTCACCTATGGATGTTGCTTGCAAAATAGTACTCTTCCTAGATAAGCAATCAGCTGCCAAGTTAAAACACTGACTGTTATGTTGCAGATTTGTGTAATAGACTTGCGTCATATGTATTCAAACATTTAATGACCGTGCTTTTTGTGGTATAACTGATAACCAAGTGAAAGAAAGGCTATTGCAAGAACAGAACAGTGTCTAAATTACATCATGCATGTCAAGAAGGCTCTCTGAAGACTTTTTTTTTGTTATAAAACCTTGCCTATTCATGCATAGGTTGAAGTCCCTGGACCACTTCTTAGTGTGGAAAATTATCTACACATCTATAAAGTATGGGAAAGATTCTCTGTGATAGTACATCAAATGATTTCTATTGAAGTCACTCACACATAACTCTCTCCTACCCTAATTTGCCAATACTGTCTGGCTAATTTTATGAAATTTGGTAGCCTTAATTGTGCTATCAAAAAACTGATCTGATTATTTGGACTCAGAAGGAAAATTTAGTAGACGAATACTGTTGCTACGTTCATTCCTGAATTTCAGTACAGGCAACCCCTGCTTAGTACTCTTAATTGGCTTCTGGAAAACCAAGCACTAAACAAAACAAGTGTTAAGTGAAACCCAAAGTATTTGATGACCCAAGATGGCAACCGCAATTGTTTTTAATGACCCAAGGTAGCAATCGTGAGTGTTATAATGAAATTCACTGAGCGCTAAGTGAAATCAGGCATTAATTTCAAATGAGCGTTATAGCAAAATAGTACTATGTGAAACAGCGTTAAGGGTGCTTGTAAGGCATAAGCATTCATCCTTTGAAATACTTATACACACTTATATATAAAGGGAAAGAAACATTCTTCTGTTGAACATTTTCATGGGTCACAATTCCATGGCACATAGACTTATATTTACTGTGGTAAAGCACTAAAACCTTACCAGTTATCACTTTTAATAGTGAAGGAAGTTTTGATGATTTTGCAAATGGTGCTTTGAGATTTACCTTGTAGGTAGTGATGGAATGATGGTCTGTTTCCTGGTGGGCTGGGGCAGTACATTCAAAACAATTTCTGAGTGTTCCTGGAGTGTGATATTTCAACTGGCAGAACAATATGTTGCTACCCTGGCATCAGGCCAGGTCCGAACATTTTACATTTCTTCCCCACTGTTTTGTTTTCTTTATTTACTTATTCTAAGAAATTGGAATTGACTAGCACAGCTTGCTAATAAGGGGCAGGCCATGACACAACAGCAAAAGTCAAGAATGAACTTGGATACAGCTTTCAGAACATGTGAAGAGGTCAAGCTCTTCAGATGGTTGGATTTCACATCTTGAGCCTGACCAATAAAATCTGATTGCTAGGCAGTGTGAAAGTTTCAGCTCTGCTAGGAGGGACAAAGACTGGTTTACTAACTAAACACACCAAATGGGTGACTAGTGCCTCCTGAGTCTAGGGGGGCACAATCTGTGGGCAGGCCTGGGGGCAGGCCAAAAGCCCCATATCCATTCCTATACTTATGTGCTGTGGCTTAGTGACCCCCGCTCCTCCCCCCAACACACTGCTGGTCTGCGCCACAAAAAAACTGTCCCATCCTGAGTGGTGCTGAGTCAGGGGCCAATCTCGGGGGGGGGCATGTGCCCCCCTACCAGTCACCTGTGCATCTCCAGAACATTAATTCTGCACCCTTTAATCACTTGTATGTTGAGCACTGGGGGGAGATTCTATTCCGCCTACTGGGCACCTAAGTGGACTTACACATCTGAGGGCAATTCTGTTCTATCCTGAAAATCTGTTGATGCATCTACTTTTGTAACATGCTATCACCTGTCCCTTATGACTGAGTCACAGAAAAGCAGTGAGGAGGAAGAGAATCCATCTGTCTTTTGCATTAACTGTTTCTCAGGGACTCAAGGAGGGTGGAATAAAATGGCCCTTAGGTGCTTAAGTCCAGTTGCACACTTAATAACTGGAATAGAACCAGTTCTGATTGTAACCGAGATGCCATACTAGATGCCTGTCGGTCACAAAATTAATAGAGATTTAAATGCACCTCAGAGAAGATTTTTTGTCCATCTCAGTATGACACCCTGCCTGTGACAGCATCAAGGTCCTGAAAGTCAGGGAATTTACATTGCATAATTCCTGTGAAACATGATACACGGTTTTAAAATGATGCTCTCTCTCCCTCTCTCCTGCCTCCTTTCTCTATTGGAAATAACTTCTGGGCTGTGGAACACCCACACTGCCTGCACACTGATGGGCAGATTCATCTGATGAGTAGCCAAGATCTCCCTGGGTGGTACGACACATCTCTGCCTCTGCACAGCTTTCTTTTTCATCTACCTACACTGAGCTTTTCCACATTCACACTATCACAGTCATGCAAACACTTTGCACTATTTCTATTAGAAAAAAAGACTCTGGGTTTTCTTTTTTTAAATAAGATGTGCTGGCTTTCCTTTTGGGCAATGCCTGCGTTGGTGGATTTCAGGCTTGAATAATGCCTTTGCTAAAGCACTCTATGGTCGAAGGCACAGAGAGAGAGATTTCCCTTCCTGAAATATAGACTATTTGCTAATTTTCTCAATTATGGCAAGCTTCCAGCCTGTTTAAATCCCCATTTCAATTATCTGGCAAACTTTTCAGAGATGGCATGATCTTGAAATATGATCAGGAAGTACTATTTTATAGCATTTGTGCTGGAGAATGCTATTAACCCTGTAGTAAATTGGTAGTTCTTAGCTTATGGTAGCAGTGCCTTAAGGGCTGAATTATAGCCCTCCTGGCAATACGTGTAGGGTGTGTCTTTATGAGTGGGAACATGCATTTCCCCAGGGACAAACAGCAGTGGCACAATATGTGCTACTTCTACTTGTCCTTCGGAAATACCTGTACATGTGTGCTCTGGTGCATGGCATGTTGCCCTGGGGCAGGGGGGATGGGAGGCTAAGGCCAGCACCTGGGCTGGCCACAGGAACCTTACCTGGGGTCCTGGGGGTGTCTGGGAGCTGCAGCTACAATGATCCAACAGGAGAGAGACTGGCCAGAAGCCAGAATGTGGCTCTGGCCAGCCAGGATCTGGTTTCAGATGGTAGACACTGCCACCACATGTGCTGTTCCACTGTTTTTAGGCGCAGGTTTTTTGACACTGGGACCTCCCGGTGTAAAAAAACCACTTCTGCACTGCAAATTAGCAGTGCGGAGAACATCTGCATGTGCAGCGTGTGTGGTGTGCAGTGTCGCAGATGGGTCTGCAGTGCCACATACAGCATGTGTGCACTTATCCAGACACTCTCGTAGGGAGTAACTAGGAAGTTCTCTGACTTTATGGGTTTTTCTCCCAATCTTCCTTGCAGGGTACCATCCAGAAGGCAGTTTGAGGCAGCTTCATCCTGTGGACCCTCGTGGAGAAGGTATAGAGTTACAGTTTGTGTGAGGGAGAGGGAGGGGAGCACTCAACAATGTTCCTCTGGTTCTCACTCTTTTCTTTGCTAACAGTGGTCACACAGAAGTTGTCTGTCTGCAATGCTCCTGCCCCTCCGTAGTGGAGCATGAACATAGTAACCATGGTTACTGCAAGTTTTGGGGAGTATGGATAATTCTGTATATAAGTCTCTGAAGGGGAATGCACTATTCTATATTCTTTTTACTTAAGTAACACTTGAAGGTGAGGACCTTATTGTGCTAGGCACTGTTCAAGCATAACCAAAAATATTGGTACCTATCCTAGGAGCATGCAATCCAAGGAAAGAGATGGGAACAGGTGGATATAACAAACAGAGTGGTGATGCACAAGATAGCATGTTTTTCCTGCGTGACCTAAGCTATTTAATTAGTTTTTTAATTTCTTAGTGCCTCAGTGCCTTTGTCTGTAAAATGGGAAATATAATATTGCTTTCCCTTTTGCATCCTTCATCCTGCTTCCTGGGCAGCCTGTTAAGTACACAAACATTCTGGAGGCCCCAGAAGAGGCAGGTCCCAGCTGGTGTGGACATGCCCTCCATGTGTGCGTTGGAACATCCCACAAGCCTTCTGGCCACACAATGATACAAATGGAGGCATTGTCTTAGGGCACTTTTACACATGCTCCAGTGCGTTCCAATCAGAATGCTCCAGTGTGCGGCAATGCCTCATTGTATTCAGCGTCCCCCGTTTCAAAATGGCAGCAGGGGTGCTTTAACTAAAGCTTGTTGAACGAGCTTTAGTAAAAGCAGTCTCACCACCATTTTGAAATGCAGGACACCAAACACATGAGATGCTATTGACATTTTAATTAAAGCAGCTCCCGTGAACTGCTCCTGCCCCCAACCCTGAAGCACATGTGTGAGCACCAATTCTCAAGGTAGTCCAGCAGGCTTCCTGGATCCAGGTCCCTGCAGCTTGCACTGCTGCCTGCTCCACACAGGTAGGCAGCATGCTTCAGCACTGGGGAGAGGGGCAACACAGAAATGCTCTGGTCAGGAAGGAGACTCTGGCCAGGAAGGTGCCCGGAGACTTCTGGGCCGCTTTCCTCTCACTTGTCCATGCACGTTTCTAGGCAGAGCACCAGTAGGCGGCATCCACCAGCTCCTTGGATGCTTTTGAGGACTGGTGGGTGTGGCCCAGGGGCTTTGCTCGGTGTCCCCCTCAGGTGCGCTCATTTTCGCGTTTTGACCCTTTGATCATCACATCACTCCTGTCCTGTTTTTTTTTGCCTTTGTTGTCCCAAGTGTTATCTCCCAAGGCTGGAGATGAGCAGGGGAATGAGCAGGAGGCTGGAGACAAGCCCCTGGAGACACATGTAGATTCACCCAGCAGTGACTTTATGTGTACTGATGGTTTTACAATATAGTGAAATTTTTTGCGATTTTCAAAAGATTTTTCTATCCTTGCTCCATCAATTTTTCCAACAGTTCTAGTATATTAGAGCTAGCTAGAAAGCACACCAGATGAAATTCTTAGTTTGATAGAAGAAAAAAATCTGGAAGACCCACTCCTGGTCATTTGAATATTTCTTGGAACTCCGCCATAATCTTTTTGAACAGCAGCTCAAAGTAATAAGGATAAAATCACATTTGCTATTAGGTGTGCAAAAGATTCACAAACAAATTTAAAAATTTCAAATAGGAACCCATAATGTTAAATACATTGTCATCTTTCTGAGTTCTTTGCAACAGAAAATTTGCTCCATTACTTTTTGGTCATCAAAAAAAAAAAAAAAAGAAGTGAAAACTAAGAGCTGACATTTTCTGAGAGGTGCCTGTAGTCTAAAAAAGGTTGCGAACCACTGGTTCAGGCTTCACTGATAAGAGAGACTTTTGTAGTTTTAGACCCTGGAGTTGATCAGCCAACATTGTTAATGGAAAGGAGTTGTATCAAAGGATGTAATAAACTGTTGACTTTTCAGTTAGAAAAAATATCAGTCTATAAAAGTAAGGACAAAAATTCAACAACTTGAACTCAAACAAAGCGTGAGAGATAATGAGAAACTTTGTGCGCTCAATATTGACGTTCTTTAGTTGGAACAAAACCAGTCTGATGATTCATTGGTTAAAAAAAACCCTCCAACTTTTGACTGACTACACTTTTCCTAAACTCTAACATATGTAGGCAGAAAAGCTGCTTTTCTCTAAAATTTGAAAGAATATAAACAATGATGAAATTATTTAGAGGAAAACAGATGGCTTTGTGATGGGTTTCACAGAACTATCTAGAAATGCTTGAGTTATGCACACCAACTTAAAAGTACATCTACCTGTACCCTGTAGGACAATTCCCTACCAGGTGCTTGAGTAACAGGTTACTATCACGATTGTGCCTAAAAAAAGCAAAATCCCCATTTTTACACCTTATATTTCCCCATATATATGTCTATGAAATCAACCAAAATTATGAACACAGTAATTTTCCATTCCTTATCAACTACACACTATTAAAAAAGGGTTAATCATTTAAAACATTCCATTATCTAAAGGAGAATATGCAATATTTTTTCTCAGAGGCCAGAATCTTGCATGTTGTTTTTTTCCCCCATCTTTATTTTTATTGTCTCTTACAGCAATCCTAATTTCTGCCTCCCCAATGATTACTTTGTTTCCTTTGCTTATTCCCCTGTGTCAGAGTGCTTGCTCTATGTTTACAACCTAGGCAATAGGAACCAAATATATTTACTAGGGCTGTGCGAAACTTTGGTAGCCGATTTGATTCAGAGATTTGGGCCGATTCAGGGACCAAATCTCCAAATCCAAATCAAATTGAGAGACCAATTAAAAGCTCTGAATCGATTTGAAGCATCCGAATCAAATTGAAAAAAGATTCAGCGATTTGGCCATAAACTAAACAGGCAGCTGACACAGCTGCCTCCAGCTGCTAAATCTGTTGGGGTTGAGGGAGGGGGGAGGGAAGGGGTATGGGGGAGGAAGGGATTGGGGCTGGGACAAGCTGCCCAGCTGGGGTAGGGGGCATGAAACTCAGGGAGGGGTGCATTGGATGCAGGCACGGTAGCGCTGGGAGTGGGAGCTACGCCCTGCTGCCGCTTGCCCAGCCGGGGTGCTGGGGGGTGGGATGCGGGCATGGCTCACTGCAGGCAGAAGGGGGCAAGCAGCAGCAGGCCATAGCCCGTGCTCCCAGTGCTACTGCACCCACATCCTGTGCCCCCCTGCCCTGGCTGGCAATTGGCAGCAGCACCCATCCCCTGCCACACCCCTCTGTGCTGGCAGGGCAACTGGCAGCAGTGTCTGCCCCCCCATGCTAGCTAGCAAGCGGTGGCAGCAGAGTCCCCACTCCCAGTGCTGATGCAGGTACAGCAGTGCTGGGAGCAGGGGCTATGCCCTGCTGCTGCTTGCTCAGCTGGTGTGGGAAGGGGGCATGATGCAGGTGTCTCACAGTCTGGGCAGAAGGGGGAAAGCGGCAGCAGGGCATAGCCCCCACTCCTAGTGCTGCCGCACCCACATCAGCACTGTGAGCAGGGGCTCTGCCCTGCCGCCACTTGCCAAACAGTGTGGGGGGGTTCAGGATGTGGGAGCGGCAGTGTGGGAAGCAGGGGCTATGCCCTGATGCCACTTGCCCCCTTCCACCTGGAGCGAGCTGCGCCTGCATCCTCCCCACCCCCGCCGCCCTGGCTGGGCAAGTGGCAACAGGGCAGAGCCCCCACTCCAAGCGCTACCATGCCTACATCCCACCCCCCCCCCGCTTCCCCAAGTAACATGCATCCCTACCCTGTCTGGGCAGCTTGTCCCAGCCACAGCCTCAATCCCTCCCTTCCCAATGCCCCTTCCCTCCCCGAACCCCAACAGATTTACCAGCTGGAGGCAGCTGTGTCAGCTGCCTTTTTAGTCTATCACCAAATCTCCAACGTGGCATCAAATCTTTTGAATCTGATCTGGCTGAATCAAATCTGGACAGGGATTCAAATCTCCAAATTGAATCACTGTCCTCCAAATCCAAAGTGAATACTTACTGCTTTGCATAGGCCTAATACTTACTCTGTGTCTTCCAGTATATCCAACATCCTACCTTCACCGTGCTACATCTCAAAGCCCTCTTATCTCTCTGCCTTCGCCATGATTTTTTATGTTATTTTAGTATATTATGTCTTTACTTTATTGGTCTTCCTGGATTTTTTGTTTGATATAACCCTTTCTACAATACATGGCTATGCATAATGCTGAAGATATAGATGCCATCATATTAACCACCTTTTAAATGTCAAGAAAATCTTGTATTCCTGTTCTTGAGTCTTGGAAAAGGCATTTAACAGGGTAAAGTAAAGAGCTTTCATTATCAACCTGCAGCACACAGAACTATACTTTATAAAAACTGAGGCCAATTTTCATGTCATAAAATACTCAAGACATTCGCATTTCAAGTGGGTCAACATTGTCCATCTGAAACATCTGAGACAGAACATAGTGAAAATTTTGTGTTTATTTTTGTTTTATTTTTTGAGAAAGACAGGGGAAAAATCAATTATTGAAAAACATTTAAAACAATTCCCTCTCTTTTTTTTCCCTTCATCCTCTGCCCTTATCCTGCTGCCACCTACATTCTTTTTTTTTCCCATTTAGCCATTGGAAAAGTGGAAAAGAGTGAAAGCTTTTCAGTTTTTTTATTGAAATGCAAATAGTCAGTTGCAATACACTATGGGAGAATATTTAATTTTATACACTTGCCTCCTACAGTAACTGAAAAAGTGAATGGAAACATTTTTATTAGCTTGAAATATTTTGGGACATCTTGTTTATAGAAAATATAAATTTTGGGACAGCTTTCACCTGATTAAATAACACTTGTCAGAAGAAAGAAAAAAGCAATGTAACATTTTTGCTTGCTTATTATTATTTTGTTTTCCTGTTAATTCAGTAACCTGACAAAGGTCTATCAGCTGTTAATGTGAATTACTTAGGCCCTTATATGCAATTCATGTTTTAAGCCAACTTTTTGAAAACTCATTATTTAAAAAAAAATGACTGGAAAATGTCCCTGCTCTCTCTTACTGATATTTATTTTAAAGCGTGTTTACATAAAACAGAAGGTTTGCTTCCTATTAATTTATCTATTCTGACTGATTGTCCCCCACCTTGGAACAGTCTCTTTCTTTTACAACACCATAGCCATAGACACTCATAGCGATGGTGTCACAATA
>NW_017728992.1:50280532-50284712 GCF_001723915.1 Gavialis gangeticus | reverse complement strand
CCTCTCATGAGAATTTTTCTTGTTGCAGCTTGAATGCCTGTATTCTTGTCTCACGGTCTTGAGGCCCGCCTCACTGACACCCCCCCACCCTTAGTGCTCCAGTCCTCCATTCCTCCCTCATTCTCCTCCAAGGATAAGTTGAGCCAGCTGATAAGTAGGAACCATCTTCAGCAGTTTGCCCCATTCAGGGGCTCCCTTGAATGGTTCAAGCCACCAAACTGCTCCAGAATGGGTTAGGCTCCTTCATCTCTGCCCCTTTCACCCTTTGCACACCTCTGGGGTGACTGTACAAGCGGTGGGAGGAATGTGTTGGGGTGGTGAGGGTGAAGAAACTGGTTCTCCTTGGCCCGGCACTCCTGCAGGCCAGGAGGGTATCCTTGGCAGCTGTCAAGCTGATCATTGATAGTCTGCTTGCTTCCTTAGCAGGGGAGAGACCAAGCTGTCCATGATCAGTCTCCTATTGGCACATGTAGGGGTGGGAAGGGGGGTTGGTGTGAGCAAAGGAGCACCTCCCTATTACCACCTGGCTGGAAAGCTCATCATTGAAGTGATGTTGCTTCTCTCTATCTAGGAGACTGAACACCTGTATACTCCCTCTTTTCGCTACCTTTTCCAGTGCTGCAAATTTCCAGGATATTTTGCCTAGCCTACATTTGTCATGGATTGGAAAGAAAAGCCAGAATGTTGACATTTCTCTCAAAATAAAAATTGCAAAACCTTTTGGCTGAGTAACAACAAAGTATTTCAGCTTGACAGTGTCAAAATATTATGTTTTGACAGTGTTGTTTTGGTTAGAACCGTAAAATTGTAATGATGTGTAATTAAATGCAATGTTAAATATATACATTTATATTGGATTTAAAATTTAAATCAATATTTTAACACAATATAAAAGTAAAAAGAGAAATATTTTGATATTGTTGAATGTAATATTGAAATTTTTCCCATTGACATATTTTGTACAAATCATGACGTTCTTTCAGTTTTGATAGAACCGCATTTTTCAAGACTGTTCCATCAAAAGGTTTTCAATTAGCTCAACGCTAAACAATCGTTTTTGATAAAACAGAAAAAGAAACTTAAGAAAAATAGAGTGATTCAGATCTTGAGAAATAACAATACTCTTAAAACATTTCTGAGAAAAGCTATTTCTATTGTTTTCCCATGTGAAAAGTGACATAAATAGGACTACAACCTATTTAAAAAAACAAACCTTATAACAAAATTCATAGTACAAAATTTCTAAATTCAGGCCTAAAATTGTAAAATTGTGCATGGATAGATGCAAAAACAATACATATAAAGGCTGCATCCACACAAGCAAGGGCATGCATTTAGAGCAGCATAAATCTGTGTCACTACTTTGTGCTGCAGTGCACACCCCTGCTTGTGTGCTTTGAAGTGGGACACATTGTCCTGCTGCTCCACGTGCTGCGAGAGGGGCTGGCTGGAGCACAGGGGGCCTCAGTGTGGGGCTAGCTAGCAGGCAGTCCTCACACTGAGGCACCCTGGGCCCCAGCCAGCCTGGAAGCAGCATGTGGATATATGGGACCAGGCAGCCCAGAGCGCAGAGCTACCTGCTCCCCCATCTCCGTGCATTGTGAAGCCCCCGTTCTGAGGCACCCTGTGCCCCAGCCAGCTGCTCCTCAGGGGAGCAGGAAACCCTGGGCTGGCTGCTCCCCTGTCTCTGCGTGCCTTGGTGTGGGGCTCCACTGCACAGTCCCCATGCTGAGACATGTGGAATCCCCATCCCAAGGCACACTGCCCCTACCCAGTTAGGATAGATATTTTTAATGGATCTTTGGAATGTACAGTTTAAAGTAAAAGGCTTAATTTATTAGTTATTTAGTATATCAGATTCTTTATTTGATATTTGAAACATATATTTGACAATAAGCATGGAATGCTATGTTTGACTTCCCATTAGAACTCTACAATAAGGCTGTTTCCTGATACTATTTATAGTCATCAGCTGTTTCTTTTTGTCAATTTTTTGCTTAATTCTGGGAGGTGCTTTGGCAGTCATGTGTTCAATGTTCATGTGCTTTTCTTGCTTCTTCCCCAAATCCACAATGACAGTATGCAAACTGATGTGAATTTTTACCACGGTGGAACAACAACCTACAAGCAACCTGCTTCAATAGCACTGGGAGTATATATAACATCATAAGCTGCCAGATAATATATGACCAAACATTTCATAGTTTCATAGTTTCTAGGGTCGGAAGGGACCTGAGGAGATCATCTAGTCCGACCCCCTGCCGTGGCAGGAAAGAGTACTGGGGTCAAACGACCCCGGCAAGGTGTTCATCTAACCTCTTCTTAAAAACCCCCAGGGCAGGAGCCTGCACCACCTCCCTTGGAAGTTGGTTCCAGACCCTAGCCACCCTGACCGTGAAATAGCACCTTCTGATGTCTAACCTAAATCTACCCTCTGCTAGCTTGTGACCGTTGTTCCTGGTCACTCCTGATTGTGCTCGGGGGAACAGTGACTCCCCCAATGCCTTCTGATCCCCCCTGACCAGTTTGTAACAGGCCACAAGATCCCCCCTCAGATCTTCTCTTGTGGAGGCTGAACAGGTTCAGGTCCCATAGTCTCTCCTCATAGGGCCTGCCCTGCTGACCCCTGATCATGTGAGTGGCCCTCCTCTGGACCCTCTCTATGCTGTCCACATCCCTCTTGAAGTGCGGCACCCAGAACTGGACGCAGTACTCCAACTGCGGCCTGACCAGTGCCGCATAAAGGGGGAGGATCACCTCTCTGGACCTGCTCGAGATGCATCTGTGGATGCATGACAAGGTACAGTTGGCCTTCCTAACTGCCTCCCCACACTGCTGACCCATGTTCATCTTGGAGTCAATTTGAAAGCATAAAGGTTCATATTTTCTAATGTCTCCATTTGTAAATACAGTTTGTTGTTCGCAGGGCTATAAATGATATGAAATGTTCACAGAAGGACCCCCCCCATAGCACTCCATTGCACTCTCAATTCTGGTGTCCTAAAATTTGCAGACAAAAGGTAAGCCTAAATGGTAATGGGCTTTCTCTGACACAGTGGAAATAGCCTTTTAAGTAAAGAAGAACTGTCTCAATTTATCTGAACTGAATAGAGACCTTAGTGATAGCAGAAGCAGAACTGGGAAGAGAGGCAAAGGATCCAACAGGAACACTGAGACTCAGTGGGCGTGTCTACATGTGCACTTAAATGCACAGTAGCCTATTCTATTGTGCATTCAAGTGGTGCATAAAAAAATGCTAATACACTAATGCTCAGGAGAATAGGCTACTGCACATTAAGCATCACTAAAAAAGTATGCGCTTATGCTACTGCATGCTAGAGCAGCCTGCGCATTTTTTTAGTACCTCATATTGGAGGTACTAAATGTAATGCACCTTAGTAAAAGTGCATTAGTACACATATAGATGCATCCAGTGAGAAGAACAGCTTTCCTGGGCTGTGGAGTAGGATTAGGGATCCACTTCCCAGAAGGACACTGGGAAGAATGACTAACAGGACTTTTGTGCTTGAGATACCTTTGTTTCGAGAAATGTTTGCAGTAAGCTTACAGGAAGCTGGGCTAGAGACATTTCAAGTGTGGTCTGTGAAAGTGAGGCTCATGGTTCAGGACAGCAAATCCAGCATTACTGGAATTTGTGAAATGTGTGGTATGATGCACAGTTTACTGTCTGTGTCTGCTTTAAACTTAATACTCACAATGGATACTTAAAATGTGGCTTTGTCTGGATGTTTTCATGAAGTGGTGCTTAGCACCCAGTGATCCCAACATTAGAGAATTAACCCAAAGAACTCTAGAAGTGATAAATGAACTAAGACTAATAGTAGTAACATGATTTTCTGAGATCAGTAAAGTAACCTTTGAGGGGGGATACATATCAGCCCACTTCTTCTGTGGGTAAGTTGCAGTGAGGGTCCATAAAGCACGGGAACATACTGGTTATCCCCTAGCCACATGGTACTGGAAAGGTGTCTCTGAATACTTCTTGGTCTCCCATGATTGGGGCTGAGAAAGAAAGGCTACAGAGGCACATAGGGCAAAGAGTCAACTAAGAGGACTTTAAGGAAGAGGGATAGAGAAACTGATGTCTGGTGCGTGGAGGCAGATGAATAAGGCCAACAGAATGCTGGCTCTCTTATATAGGTTTTATGTTGAGTAGGGA
>NW_017728992.1:50270393-50275532 GCF_001723915.1 Gavialis gangeticus | reverse complement strand
CAGTGAGGGTCCATAAAGCACGGGAACATACTGGTTATCCCCTAGCCACATGGTACTGGAAAGGTGTCTCTGAATACTTCTTGGTCTCCCATGATTGGGGCTGAGAAAGAAAGGCTACAGAGGCACATAGGGCAAAGAGTCAACTAAGAGGACTTTAAGGAAGAGGGATAGAGAAACTGATGTCTGGTGCGTGGAGGCAGATGAATAAGGCCAACAGAATGCTGGCTCTCTTATATAGGTTTTATGTTGTATTATTCTGTTTAGATCTCCTTAAGATCAGCGGCAGGAGTTGTGAAACAGATGGTTATGTCAGATTGTGTTGCCATTAATTTTAGCCACCAGATAAACCCGTAGCCTGAGAAGGCTTTTCTGTGCTTGAAGTGCCTGTTTGTAGACATTTATGAAATCATATTGGGGGGGAGGGGAGAAAAGAGATGAAAAAATAAATGGGAGATGGAGACTGGAATAACAATCACTCAAGGGAGATGAAGTGAAATTACAAGAAACATATACGCAGTCACATCCTTTCTATCATGAAGAGAATTTCAGTGCCCAAAGGTGTTATATTTCAAGACTGCACTGATCAAACATAAAATGAACATAGAAAACTCTAATCTCTAGGAGGAGGAATGCAGGTGTGATAAAAATAACTGCATTTTTTAAAAATGTCCCTGTAATTCTGGCAAAAAAAAGAACACCCAGGGCCAAAGGTGTGAAAGAGGCAAAAGCCAAATAGAAGACACTTAAGGCCTAGTTTTACAGGAGGAAATTCATTTAGCTGAGCGGAACTTTTTTCTGGCAGCACAGCTAGGATGTAACCTTTGTGTATTCCTGAAGGACACCTCTATACCTTTCCTGTACCTCCTCCACTTGTTGAGGGCTTTTCCATTGTTATTTTTTTACTTATTCCATATAATTATAGGCAGAGAAGTGGAAGCTAAGTTCTCTGACATCAAGATTCTGTTGTTAAATCCCAACTGAGGCTCCTTTTCACTTCTGATCCTGGCAACCAATGAGTTGGTTCAAACCAACATAAATAGGTGCATAACTATGGCTCCTAGTCAGTGCCTGGAGGCACAACATAACATTCAAGCCTGAGAAAGCTGGTTTCATATTCTTGTCACATTTCAATGTCACAAATGGCAAAATCAGGTAAATTGCTTCTTCAACAGAATTTGAAATCTTAATGGAAATTCAAGTTGAAATTGTTGATAGATTCCTAACAGTTACAATTGCTAACTAGGATTAGGAGCAGAAACTCCTTTTAAATGGAACATGGAAAGCATTGCAGAGAAATTTTAGCGATTGATTTTGCAAGGCACTTAGCACCCGTACCCTCCATTGACTTCCAGTGCACAGGACAGCAGTAGGCACCTGATCCTGCATCTGCGGATTTCATCTGGCTTTGGATCAGGTCTTAAGCCCTTAATAAATAACAATGGCCAGCTTCTTTCTTCTGAAGCTTTCATGCAGTTTTAAGGGCAACCTTAGGCCTTTGATCATTAACAATCTAAATGCAATTACTCTGTATTATTATTATCACTGCTCCTATATTGGAAAAAGAGGAACTCACTTCCCCTGCAGTGACTTCACCTTCTGGATTCAAAAGCAAACTCAAATACAAACTCTGGTTGCCCATGAAAATGCTGGGGCTGGTTTTGTTTGATCATGATTATACTTTCCTCAGCATGTTAAGGATAATTAGCCAAACAAAGGCTTTACTTGGAAATGAGGAGTCAGAGGCAGGTTTTGATTTTAAAAGAAATCTTATAATTTTCAGATAACCACTACAGAGATAACCAGAGGAGATGCTGTTAAATATCAGACATGTTTATCCCAATAATGAGAAGTTAGTCACTTTTGAATAGAATTTACTGGAGCTTGTACATGGGAATACTGGCCCGACAAACTTTAGATGGCTTTTAGCTGCAGTTATAATTAGTTTATGTAAAATAGCCAACTATCTTAATAACTTTGGGCTCTGATATCTGTGTTCTTGGTCTATCAGTTCCAAAGCAGTTTCTTTTATTCTTTCATAGTTCTTTTAATCAGAATTTAGGATGGTCTAAACTCTTGCTCAGCTTTGATTCAAGATTTCCACTGAAATTGCTTCCTGTCTGTGGGATGCCCAGTTAATACTATTACAGCTTGTTTACAGGTTTGATTTTTCTTACGTATGCCTTTCTTCTTTCTGGTCTGATAGGTGATAGGACAATTATATGAGTACATATCAATCTCTTCTTATTGCTGATACTATGCTTATAGTCACTGTCTGTACCGACCCTGTCACCTCTTTTCATTGAACCCTTCCCCGGGCTGCCCCTTTGCTGTGAATATAAACTGTAATATCTGTGTCCTTCATTCAAGGCCCTACAAAACTCTGTCTCAGCTTACGTCTCTGACCTTATATCCTGTTATGTCTCCTGTTGTTGGACAGTACTGTTCTCCCTTCTGTATGTCCTATGTGTATTCTGGGCATTTTTGACATGTGTTGAAAAACAGTTGTTAGGTGTTAATGGTGACCTATTCCATCCTATTTGAGTTCCTGAAAATCCATTAATGCATCTGTTTTTGTAACATCCTGTCAGCTTTGCTTTTAAACAAAGTCACAAAAATCAGTGAACAGAAGGACAACCTATTCCCATTTTAAATGGAGCAAGATGGAATAGGATCACACTCTGGCAGCCCTGTCAACTCAGATGCCTAATAGGTGAAGTAGAATCTGGCTCCTAGTACTTGAGAGGCCACCTACCAAAAGTCTAGAAAGGGATGTGGTGAATCTTATTCTGAGTCTTGAGTGAAAGGTCCAGAAAATGATGAGGTGTTTTGTATTCTGATTACTGCACGCAGCACTCAGGATAAAGCAGAAACCAATTAGCTGGGAGGTGATGGGAGAAACTATCACATAGGAGGTAGTAAGTAAGTACTACTTCCTTTCCTTCCTTAGGTTTTCTGCCATTGTTCATACTGGCTACAGTTAAGAAGAAATACGGTATAGTTTTTTTTCCCTCCATACGATGGCTCGGGCCAGTTCAGAGGACACCATAAAATCCTGTAGAAATGATGTGGTGTCATAAAGTGTAAGTCCAGTAGCCCATGGCTTTCCAGGGAGAGAAGGGACCACTGCCTGTGCTACTGACAACTACAGAATGTTCCATTTACATTATTATAAAGCTCCCATTTTTTCTGTAGCATGGCTGTAAAGCTCCAAACTATGCTAAAGCCATCCTGGACCTTAGACTGGGATTCAGGTTTGTTGAGAAGGTTGGTAGGGAAATTCTCATTTGAAGGAAGAAGTAAAAAACCCTTCTGTGACAAACTCTTTTTTTAAGTTGCTTATGGAGTTGGGGTTATTAGGATAAGACCCTGGAAGAATGATCAGTTGGTAGAGTGCAGGTGAGGCAGATTCGTTACTAAATGGCTCTACATTTTATTGTGTAGTTTCTCTTACTTTATCCCATATATCAGTGTTTCTCAACCTGTGGGTTGCGACCCAAAAGTGGGTTGCAAGAATATATGAAAGGGTCACAAACAAACTTTAAAAATGTATGAACAAATGTGAAAAATGGATTCTTCTTTAAGAGAGAAAAACATGGGAAACCGTGGCTTTTTGCTTGCAGGCTGGCAGAGTTCTAGCCTCCAAGGGCTGTTTGGGCCCCCCATGTCATATACACAGTTTGGCTAGGGACAGAAGTTGCTCATAAATCAGTTTAAGTGATCGGAAACTGGTTTAAACCTCTAACAGAACAGAAGCTCAGTGCACATAAACCAGTTTCAAAATGGCTGAAACTGATTTAAGATAAACCTGGTTGAATGTAGTACCAGACTTAACTGATTTGGGTCAGACTGGTTTATGAAACTTCTACCCCAGACCCGTTCCTGGTTCAAATTAAATCACAGCCCTCCAGCATCCCAGCATGCTTTCCAGCCTTGGGCTGAGCTGTGCTGTCTGTTCCAGCAGAGAAGAGTTGGGGAGTAGGGCTGTGCGAAGCTTTGGTCCCTGATTCGATTTGGTGGAGATTCCGCCTAATTCAGTAGCTGAATCTCCAAATCCAAATCAGAGGACCCTTTAATCTTTCTGAATTGAACCAGAACCCTCCGAATCAATTTGGAGAGATTTGGCAATTCAGACATAGACACAGCTTTAAATGTTTTTTCTACATACCTCTAAGTAGCAGGTGGCTCGTGAATGCTGTGATGCTGAGGTGCAGGGAGTGACCCAAAGAAGTGCAGGGGGCTCCCCAGCACACTTGGCAACAGACCTGGAAATGAACCAGGAGCACTTCTGGTCCAATTCCAGGTCCACCAGAGAGTGTGCTGGGCCCCCCCCCCCCCCACACACCTTGCCAGCTTGACGACTGGTACCTCCTGGGTCTGGGGGAGGTACCTGGAGTCCCCTTGCAGCCAATTGCTGAGCCTGGGTGGAGGGGAGGGGGCCCAGCACACTTCCCAGTGGACCTGTAAGTGGACCAGAAGTATTTCTGGTCCACTTCTGGGTTTGCCGCCGAGCCTGTGTTGGGGGGAGCCCGCCCGCACTCCTGTGGAACGCTCCATCCGCCCAAGCGTAGCAGCATTCATGAGCCGGGCCTGGTACCTCAAGGTATGTAGAAAAAACATTTAAAGCTGTGTCTATGGCCGAATTGCTGATTCTCTGAATCAGCATCAAATCTTCAGATTCGTATTCGGCCGTATCAAATCGGGGATAGTAATCCAAATCAACAAATTGAATCACTGCCCCCAATTGAGGTCGAATCCAAATTGAATAGGGCCCATTTTGCACACCTCTATTGGGGAGTGAGGGTAGAGGCAGGGACTGCCCCCCCACCCCAGGCAAACCCTGGCTGGAATCTGAGGCCAGGGAGAGGGGTTAAACCCACCTTCCCCGAAGTACAGAGCTGCCCTACTGCTAAACTTAGTGCTGGCTGTGAATATGGACTACAAATCCCAGAGACACCTGGAACCAGGAAGAGGAAGTGGTGAGCAACCCTGCAGAATCCTGCTGTTGTGATTCTGGACTTCAAATCCCAGAGACCTCAGGGTCAGCAGGAAGAGGAAGCAAACACATTGCCTGTGCTGGCTATGTGCCAGAAAGCCATGCTCTAGTGCCCCCAGCTTCTGGCCTGAGCCACTGCAGGCATG
>NW_017728992.1:50258337-50270382 GCF_001723915.1 Gavialis gangeticus | reverse complement strand
CCACTGCAGGCATGTGGCTGTATTTCCTGAATCAAAGGTAAATATATGTCTAGTTGTTTCTCAGTTTAATCTGTGCAGTGTAGACTAATCTGCAAAGACTGAATTGATTCAGTCTTGGGCTGTTTGACTGTACTTAGCTTGGGGGGTTGGGGCCTGGGGGGCAACGGGTGGTGGGTCAGGGGTGAGGGGCACTGGGTCGGGACTGGCCACTAATGTTCACAAATGGGTCCTGATACAAAACAGGTTGAGAACCACTGCTAGATATCACCTTTATATATGGGGTACTTTTAGAAAACTGCCAAATTAAGAAGCAGTCTTCCTATCTGAAAAAATCACATATAACCCATCTAGCCCAAAATATATTGTATTATTTCCATTGCTTGGAACTTAGCCACATTCTCCTCCCTTTATATGAATATGCCTATGAAAAGGAAATGAAATCTCCTTTTTCTGTACTAAAATATTTTAAATTTAATCAAAATAAGAGGCTTTTGTAATGACAGTGCTATGAAGTAAAGACCATTTTAAATCTCCCTGTGCAATTTTTCTTGGGCAGTAAAATTTGTCTTGTTTTTAATTGATCTAGCAACACTGTCTGGTATGGAGGAAGGTTAGATGGTTAATATTTTATTCTGGCAAAGCTGGGATCGATACATTATACTCTGTCCTTTTAAAATTAATTTAAACTAAGCTGCTCCTTTTTCTGTGATGGCAATTTCCTCTACAAGCTTTCTGTCTATGGGAGCAGAGTGTCTGAAATTGATGTGGATTTGTCACTCAACTTTGTACTTAATATTGACGTTGTGCCTAGGAATGAGAGATGCATGGGAAGGTGAGAAGGGGTGATGAGGCTTTAATTGTATTGCAGTAATCTTGGCTGAGAATTTGTGGGCTCTTATGAGCTTATCAGATTTAGGGCTGGTCTGTATTTGGATGAATACCCATACTCTTCCTCCTCCTACTGTTCCCTCATTGAAAACTCAGAAGGTGGTACTGGTAGAAGAGAGAGATTTTTAAAGGCACACCTGGAGCTGAGTGCTCAACCGCCACTCACTTTCAAGTAGAGTTGGACTCCTAACTGAATTTAAGCCTTTGGAAATCTAACTTTATAGAGTTCTTCCTACAAAGTCAGCAGAAGGCATGGCAGGACGGCACTTTAGAAGCTAACTGGTCCAGAGAAGCATAAGGCTTTTTAGGCAACAACCTACTGTATCAGCTGCTATGAACAGACTTGCAAAAAGCTTGGGTTCTAAACAAAAGAGAATTGAAATACAAAGACTACAGGGAGGGGATACCGCTGAGAGAAGAAGGTAGGTTGAATAGGTCAATAGTGACAAACAAGTGAATAGTGACAAACAAGGGGTTATAAAAACTAGTTCAGCTAAAAGGATAAAAATCCAGAGTTTCTGTTAAGACCATACTTAGTACAATCTAGTCTGTGGATGATTTCTTGTTCCACAGTTTCACATTCTAGTCAGTTTTTAAAATTATATTTTTTAAGAACAGCTACTCTGAGGTCAGACATAAAATGCCCAGGAAAGAAAGTGTTCTGCCACAGGTTTTTGTGTACATGCATTCGTGTGTGTGTGTGTGTGTGTGTACGCACATATTTCTGGAATTGATGTTTAATTGGTGTCTATTAATTCTTTCACAAGGGGATCTGTAACAGGGGGCCTTCTTGAGGCCAGTTTACCAGTGGCCCGCCCACCTGTTTCTGGGCCAACCACCCACCTCCTCATCTGCCACACCTTGATGATCTAATTAGGATGTTACTTAGGTGGAAGGCTGCCCATTTCTCGCCCCGATGCCAGGGGACACTATCTGCGGCTCTGTTCCTCCCCTACACCACATCCCAAGCCTCGCAAATGGCATCCACAGATGCTAACCTCACCAGCCCCACACTGGGCCCCAGAATCCTTCAATCCAGACCCTAATCCACCCGGCTTGGTGCCCGTGATGGGGCTGCGGCTAGGAGCAATATGGATGGGCAGGGCTGGGGAGACCCCAAGATCTTGAGAGGGCCAGAGCCAGGGCAGAGCCTGCACACCCTTGTGATGTGTGTGGGTTTTGTAGGCAGGGGCATGCAGGGAGTGGATCATGGTTGTGCACTGGCTCTGGCCCTCCACTGTCACCACTGCAAGATTCTGGTTCTGGTCCCAAAGAAGCTCCCCAACCAGCTATGTGCCCTGCCTATACCACTCCTGGCTGGTCTCCATGGAGACCCCATGAGCGCCAGGCCCTTTCAGTGCAAGGCTATGACAGCACAGGGCTGGGGTCAGGGCTGAACCAGATGGAGACCGGCTGGGAGCCATGCAGGTAGGGGCTGCTGGGAAATGAAGTCCAGCTGCCAGCCAGATCCACCATTTTGCCCACTGCTGGTATAGATGGTTTTGGTAGAGGAACAAATGAATGAACCCCAGATGTTATAATCTGTGTTTCTTGGTGAAGTGATGATGTGATCTGTGTTGATGATGGGGTACAGCATGCTTCTGGGTCTATAGCAATGCATGGTGGCATAGTGAGAACTGGAATTAAGTAGTTTATTGCTGGAAAGTGATCATTTGAGGTGTGGGGGGCTACCTGTAAGCCAAGACAGGCTTGCCGCCAAGGCTGCATTGAGATGGTCCTCAATTTTCAGGAGGGATTTGAAGGTCATTAATATTGTGCCCAAGGTGTTCAAGCTAAGGGCTTTAGGTGACAACCAGAGGAATTCTGTTGTTCTTGTCATGCGGTTGGTATTGCAGCAGTTTAGAGTGGCATCTGAGTCTGGCTCAGTTGATTTGAGTGGCTACAGATTTGGGATTGTATTGTAAATCAGCAATGAAACAATGTACTAGAACAGTGTTACTTGGAAGCCTAATCTCTACTACTGAGATTGTACCTTCACTGAAATTTTTGTGGGAAATTTTTCAACTGTTTCATTTTGCCTGTTATTTCAAATACATAACAAAACAGTCAAAATGACTTTATTGAAACAAAACAGTTTGGCATGTCAATAAAATCAAAATAATAAAATATTTACAGAATGTTTTATTTCAAAGAGAATTCTGAGGAGCTTATTTTTCTCTAGAGTTCAGATTAAACCAAGTTTTGAGACCATCACATTTACTGAGATGTGGAAATGTTGAATTTTTTCAAGATTGACTTACTGTGACAAAATTAACCTCATTCCATTTTCCTGCTCTTAGTCCATGCCAAAAAGTCTGTTACATATGATAAACATCCTGATGTTTAACATAACATAGTTTAAAAGCAGCATTGATTTACCTTAGAACTAAATGGATTTCAGTGCTAGATGAAACAACTCATATTCTGCACATGTATATAGATATCTATGTCCTCCACGTGTAGTTCGGATGTGCATCTAAAAGTTGTGGAGCCCTCCCATAAAATTCACTTATCGAGCACCCTTAAATGCACTCTGCCTGCTTAATTTATCTGCTCAACAACTTAGTCTAAACCTTGCAAAATTTCCAATCTAATCCCAATGAAAAAAAAAATCAAGCCCTTCAGAACATTCCTAAAATGGTTCTCTGGTTACATAGCCTGAATCTGTGTATTGCACAATGGACAGCTGAATATTTTATCGGCACTTATTTGGGGTGCTCTGCCTATTGGAGTGCAAATGACTACAGTGCTTGCAGATACTAGAGTTATTAATCATAATGGACTGGCAATAAAATCTTTCAGAAGTGCTCGGTCTGGGGATGACAATCAGTACTCAGGGATTACTGCCCTCCCTGCATTACTGAAAAGGACAGGTTCATGGCCGGCTTCCACGGAGAGAATCCCAATACGGGAAAAGTTGAGAATAAGAGTTCTGTGAAATTCCACAACAGAATATTGTGTGTCCTGTCTCTGCAGTCACATGTATGCATCACCCTATACATGCACACACACACATATTGACACATACTATCTAAGGCATTTGGGACCCTTCAGGATGAAATATGCTATGGGAATATAGGATTTTATGCCTTTAAAAAAAATAAAAGGTTTGGTTCATGCAGGAAATGAGTTTTCATTCTTAAACTTAACTTGTGGAGTAAGGAAGGGCATCATTTACTGGCCTCTTATACCTGTGAAGATCATAAATCAGGGGTGGACAAAATGGCAGATCCAGCCAGTGGCCAAACTCCATTTCCCAGCAGCTCCTACCTGAGCAGCTCTCAGCTGGTCTCCGTAGAGACCCCGGGAGCAGCAGAGCCATGACAGCATGGGATTGCAGAACCGGGGCTGTGCCCATAAAGACCAGATGGGAGTGGCGCAGGCATGGCATGCGACTGGGCAGGGAGCTGCTCCAAGGCTGGGGCTCTGCATATTGCAGCTCTGCTCCCCACCACCTCCCCCAGATCCTGGGGTCTCCCCGGGTCCACCCACCCATCTTACTCCCAGCTGCGACACTATCCCAGGTACCTAGCCATGTGTCCTGCCTGCCTGTGTCCCACTCCCAGTGGTGGGTGTGAGGTGGATGGGCCAGGGTGCCTGGGTAGTAAGGCTGGGGCTGGCAGCAGCAGCCAGAAGGAGCTGGCACTGTAGGGGCTCCTGAAAAATGGAGTTTGTCGTGGGCCCAATCTGGGCCATGAGCTGGACTTTAAGCACCTGTCATACATTCAGCCCAGGCTGTCTGCAGTACCTTTTTGATCTCTGATTGCTGACAGGTAATCCAATAGGTGTCTTTATCTTCCTTCTCAGTTCTGTTACTGCCATATGCCAGAGGCCTTTCATGCAGGTAACATTGACTTGCTGCAGTGCAGTCTAACATCAGACCAGGGGAGCCTTTCAGAGTGCTACCACATCATGTGTAGTGCCTCACTGTCATCTCCCTTCAGATTTGTGGAATGATCTTTAGAGCTTCTTGTTAATGAAGTGGATTAAGCATTGGGAAGCATCTGGTTCTATGCTCTTGCACCCTTTTTTAATGAGCTGTCACCTCCACAAACAGCCTACTGGGCTTGGTCTGTAGGTTATGCATTGTGAATTCCTGTAACAAACTCTGTGGAAGAACCCAAGTGTTACAAGGGAGCTGATAAAGGTTTTATGGAGTTAGATTTAGTTCCAATTTTGATTGCTAAATTTTGGCTAATAAAGCCCCTGTAGGCAAAAACAATGCCGTGTGCAAAAAGAACTTATTTTTTTGTTTATGACTACATATAAAAAAAAGCATGGGTTATTCCTGGGTGTGTGGTAAAGGGAACCATATACGGAATAACTCTTTTTAAGGATGCCTTAAAATATCTTATTGGGCCCCATCCTGAATAGACTCCAACTGACTTCTTGTTCCTGAACAAGGCTTAAATAGGGGTTTGAAGCACTGGGGACTCTGGGTTCCATGAATCTATTAGCTGTCACCTCCTTTCATATATAGGACTATATGAAAGTTGCTTCCTCCACCAGACTTCCAACAAATGTGGCAGCAGTTTGCTTCAAAAAGCCCCTTGCTCACCAAAAGCTGTAGAATGGAGTTGGCCATTGTTGCAAGCTGGATGAGTCTCTGTTCAGAAGACTCTCCTCTGTCTCTCCACAGCACACATGAGGCAGTGCTGGAGGAGAAGATATGGAAGGAGAACATACGGAGGAGGAGATATGGAATCCTGTTTGACCAGAACAAACACGCTGCTGAACTGACACTGAACATAGTAGAGACTATGAGGTGTGTGCCTTGCACTGTTTGGCTGTACTCTGAAAAGCAAACCTTCAAGGTTGAATGGGAACAACAGACAGCCTGGCCTCTACCCAGGCCCAAGAAGAGATGCCACATGGAAGAGTTGAATGAGATGTTGTGAGCTAAGGTTCATATAAAGCAGCGGTTCCCAATCTGTGGTACGCATACCACCAGTGGTACTCAGACAACCTGTCAGAGGTACGTGTTACCAGATTTATTATAATTACTTTATATGACAAAAATTTGCTGGTGGTACTTAAGGTTGAACTGAAAAAATCATTGGTAGTATTTAAGGTTGTATCTTTTAAATTGGTGGTGCACAATCTGTCAGAGCTTGGGAACCGCTGATACAAAGAATTGCTCTAACTGTTTAAGAATGAGACAGGAACATTTAACCAACTTCACCAGACCCTCACCTTCACCACCTTTCATTCCTTGACTAAACTAAATTACAGTGCAGATTATTCATTTTGTGGAATAAATGGAGAAGGTGTAGTGACTTGGACATTTTTCATCATAAGGTAGTGAAAGTAGAGTGGACTTATCAGTTCTTTTTTTAATGCAAACCCCTAAACTAAAGCCAAATTAGTTCTGCAATTTTTAAAATTACATTATACCCCAAAAAGGGACTTTGTTCCATACTGCCTGTGTCTATACATGCATTTACTGCATGTAAGTTACTGCACAGTAAGCAGGAATAGGCTGGTGTCTACATGTGCAGGCCTTAATGCACATTAACTGTGTGTGTGGACTGACTAAAGTTAGTCCCAAGTCTGTCCACACATACAGTGTTACTATGCAGTGAAGCGTCTACATGTGTGTTACCATGCAGTAACTGATCAGGCGTAAATCTGATACATGCATCATGCAGCTATCAAATTTACGCCCAAGTCGGTGTAAGTCACCATATTTACTGCATAGTATGGGTGTGCATATGTACGTGTGCACCTGTACTGTGCAGTAATTTTGGTTATTGAGCAGTAAATGTGCACTAGTAGATGCGCCCACTCTCTCTCAACAATTACTCCATCTGAGTGTCTAAGTTCCGCCCTCTGTTACATTTGTGGCATCTCAACTGTATCAGCCAGATAAGCAGAACAGACTTTGGCTTTGCATTTGCTCACTTCATAAGTCAAAAGATGGTTTTCCTAGCTGCCAGCACTGTGTGTTAACCTGAGGTTCATTACAACAATATTTTTCTTCATTATCCCATTTAATACATTTGACAGCACTTTGCATAGTCATTTTCCATCTCTTTCATGTTTAATCACTTAACCAGCTGCTGTTTCTTTGGGTCTTTCACACAACAACAGGGGAAAAAATATTTGGAAAAAGACACAACAGTGTATTGCAAAGCCACAAGAGGGTACAAGAGGCAAGTGTAATACCTGAAACTGCTCTTAATTCTTTCTATTAATTGATTAGGTTTCTTTCAAATTGATGGAGTCCCTTTAATTAAAACTTGTGAGGTCCTTTCCTTTTAATTTATAAATAACATTTTTACTGATGAAAATCTCTAAATTGATTGTGTTTTGCTTTAGGCGAACATGGAAAAAGCACAGGGGTAAAAATGAACCTGCAGAATGTTTGGCGTTCATTTAAATGTCCCCAAGATTCTCTTTGACGTGCCAGGTGTGAAATGCCATATGGACTGACTTTAAAAATCCTGAAACCTTGAGGGAGGAGAAATCTTCTATCTAGATGGAATGAACACAGTCAGCAGAGGGGAGAGGAGGAACATGCTTTTTAGAGCCTACGTTTGTTGACTTGTAGGACAAGCAGGCTTCTCCACATGAGGTGAATTATAGAAAGTTAGGGTTGGAAAGGACCTCAGGAGATCACATCTAGTCCAACCCCCTGGCTCAAAGCAGGATAATCCCCAACTAGATCAACCCAGCCAAATCTTTGTCTAGGCAGGTTTTGAAAACCTCCAAGATGGAGCTTCCACCACCTTTCTGGGTAACCTGTTCCAGTATTTTACTACCTTCCTAGTAATAAAATTCCTCCTAATATCTAGCCTAAACTATCCTTGCTGCAACTTGAAACCATTGCTCATTTTTCTGTCATCTGCCACCACCGAAAACAGGTTAGCTCCATCCTCTTTTGAACCCCCCTGCAGATAGTTGAAGGCTGCTATTAAATCCCACCCCCCAGTCTTCTCTTCTCCAGACTAAATAAGCCCAGTTCCCTCAGCCTCTCCTTAGAAGTCATGTGCCCTAGCCCCTCACCATTTTTGTTGCCCTCCACTGGACTCTCTCCAATTTGTCCACATCCTTTCTGTAGTGGGGGCCCCAAAACTGAACACAATACTCCAGGTGTGGCTTCACCAGTGCTGAATAGAAGAGAATAATCATTTCTCTTGACATACTGGCAACACACCTACCAATGCAGCCCAGTATGCTGTTAGCCTTCTTGGCAACAATGGCACGCTGCTGGCTCATAATCAGCTTATTGTCCACTGTAACCCCCAGGTCCTTTTCTGCAGAGCTGCTGCCCAGCCAGTCAGCCCCCAGCCTGTACTGGTGCATGGGATTGTTCCGTCCTAAGTGCAGGACTTTGCACTTGTCCTTGTTGAACCTCATGACATTTCTTTTAGCCCAATTCTCCAATTTGTCTAGGTCACTCTGAATCCTAGCCCTGCCCTCTAGCATATTTACTATTGGAGAGTAGGGCTAGGATTCAGAGTGATTAGAGAAATTGGAGGATTGGGCCAAAAGAAATCTCATGAGGTTCAACAAGGTTCAACAGGGGTGGATTTACTGAAGATGGAGCCTTTTTGTAGGAGGCTGAGGTGGGCAGAGTTCTTTCTATACTAGGTTTGGCTATCTATTTAAAATTATATTTATATGAATTTTACCTATGTGTAAGCATGCCTGGAGATTTTTTAATAAGTGCAGTATTTCATTTGGCATGTTATTGAGAAAGGATTCCCTGAGTATCAAAAGCAGTTGTCTTCCAAACATGACGTTTGCTTTGCAAAAACAGGGACTTATTGAGGACCATACACTTTTCTGATTATGAAACAAAACTGGAAGGGCATGGTGAATGAAGAAAGAAACATTCACCAATCTAAGATGATCTGCCCAGGTCCCTTCTGACCCTAGAAACTATGAAACTATCCTTGAGGAAAGCAGGCTATGAAGGCTTAGAAAATGAACCAAAGAGGCAGGAACAATAACAAACAGGAAGAAGTGTGTGTAGGGGGATATTATGTGTTAGCATTTCCAAAAGAGGTTTTCCCTCAATTCAAATGAAGGCTTGTGTAATGCCTGAAGTTTAATAATCACGATAGAACTGAAAAAACCTTAAAGAAATGTTTGGAATTGGGCTACTGTTTCACAGGGCAGTCTAATACTCTAAGATGCATAAAGCTTCCTGAAGAGGCCTTGTATTCCCAAGTTTATCTGGCGATTGTTTGGGAATTCAAATGATGACGACTGTGTCTGCCTTTACAAGCTGAAAGAACAACTCAGACTGATGGTTTTTAGCAAGGGAGGAAAGGAGCAAGGAACCTTTCAAAGAACGAGGCTTCATGGAGTTCTGGGATCCCATGCCTGACTGAAGCAGGATAGTTTTGATAACTGAATATATGAGGTAGGAAGCTGTTGTGGAAAAAACATCCCAGCATGCCTAGTGGCTTGGTATTGAGCTGGATCTCACTCAGGGCAGGGGGAGAGGGGGGTTACTGCTTCGGTATCATCTTTAAAAAAAGAATGAAAAAGCAGGTGAAGCCAGCTTGGGCCCTGGGGGTTCCTGAACACTAATGAAAAGAGAAACACATTGGAAAGCAGGGTGCCACAGTATGCCGGGGTGCCGCCAGATCCTTTCAAGGGTGCTGTGAGGCGTGAGGGCATATATATGAGGTGTCAAGAGATAAGCAGATAAACTCAGGCTCAGTCTTGTCCTTGCTTTATTAATACCCCATTCCCATTGTCTGGTCCCTCTGCAAGGAGGTAAGCACTGTAATTTGTACATTAGTTTTAAAACTGGGTGCTCACAAATGTTGTGGGGGGAGGCTTGAGTGCGGTGAGGATTGACTTGAATCCAAATAGGTTAAGAACCACTGTTCTAAGGATTTCAAAATTATTCTCCTTTTTTCTTTTTATAATAGTAGTAAGTTTGTCAGTTTCAGGAAGGGAACGTTGTAAAAAATGGGTGCTTTTTATTTATTTATTTTACTGCATTCAATGCAATTGCACCAGATTCAGCAAAATAATGGCTAATAAAACTTTGAGCTGGGAGGTTGAGTTGTGCATCTCTGGAACCCTCATTATGCACCAGTTTAAAAACATCTGCATGTGCCAAAGTCTCGTGGTTCCTCTGAGGTTTTTAATAATATTGGAATGAAGTGGCTCTGATTCCAGCTGTGAGATGCAAAGTTAGTGCATATTGATCCTGCTGTCTGTGTAAAGTTTAAAAATACATATGTAATACTGTTCCTGACACCTTTGGAAGATATTATTAGCAACAGTTAGGTTTTATTGCTGCTGCACGATCCAATACTGCTGTTCCATGTCCAAAATGCCTTGCATTCCAGTCAAACTGCATTTAGTTTGCTTTTCTTTCTTTGTGAAAAGTTGAAATCAAGTGGCTAGGCACCAACAAAACCTTGGAAAACAGGGTGCATCACAAATCTAACCTATCTTGGATATTCCAAAGGTAATACTGATTTTGCAATAGGTCTGTGATAGTTTAGCTCCCACTATTAAAACACCTACGTTAGTAGATCCTGGCCCAGATTCTGTTCTAATCCCAACATCACCTTCATTTATCCACTGCTGCTTTTTGTGATTCGGATGGTAAAGCCAGCTCTCTCACCCGGAAAAACAGTGCCCCATTATAAACAGGGATTCAGGTTTTCCATTTCCCATGGAAAAACAGTAAACCATGGTTTTTACTTTTTACTTGCATTTGCAGGTAGCAAATTTACTTGCAATTAGTGAGGTTTATTGCACAGTAAGCATGTGTATGTGGAGATGCAAATGCTTATCGAACAGTAAACTATGCTACTGTGTAGTAAAGCATCTTATGTAGATGCACTCACTGAGAGGTTCTCTCACTCCCCAGCTGTAATCCACAGGTATTTATCCAACGTACTGGGGTCTCTCAATTACAGAGTCCTCTCCACGAACATTCATAATTTGATATTAGAGCACAGACTTAAACACTGTAGATTAGCAGGTGGAAGAGTATTTCTGTGGGAATACAGGTGCAATAAGGAGCTATGTGTTGTGAAGGCCTGACAGTGGACGTTAGTAACTAAATCAGTTAACTGAACTTCTGAAATTGCAGGTGGCAAAAAACCACCTGTTGTCTTGGAGATTTTTTCACCAAGCAGTGTTGAGCCCTGACTCAATGTACTGTAGATCATAGTAGGCCTTAAGCTGTTTTAAGGATAGGTTATTATAGAGCTACTTGTGTCTACTTGAACTGTAGTTTGGCAAAGAAGAACAAGCAAAGGAAATGCTTGGGTAAAAGAAGGCTGCAAGGTGTGAGCCATTTTAGAAAGCTTGAGTAAAATGGATGGAACAAAAACTAAGGTAAGGCTTGTGAGGTCACTTTGAATACACTTAGTGGTTTGATGATCAATAAGGCTAATTTCAGATAAGATAGCACTAATTTAGGGAATAAGAATACGCTTGTGGATATTAATTAAAGTATTACCTATTAGGAATGTTTATATCCATTTTTACCTTTAGTAAGTTTTTATATTTTAGCCAAGCCATAGTGTATAAAACATGGGTCCACTTCAGATTTTTTGCTCTTCAGTCCTGAACTACAGTTCTTGCTGAATTACCCATTTGTAAGCGTACCTGGTTAGCACTACTTAAAGACTTAGTTTTGAAACATAGGCAAAAAGGTGCTTCCCCTAACACAGTGGCTACCTGTTAGAGTTTTTTAAAGACTTTAGAACTTTTAAATATTAAGACTACTTTACCTTCATATATTGATAGGTGTAATGAGTCCAGGTTTTTGTCCTTGCCCTTTCTCATCAGTACTACCCCAGTCTACTCCACCTCCTTCTTCTTTCCTGCCACAATTTGCTGGTAACCAGTGTATTTGGAGGGATGGTGTTTGTGGGGGGCTGGATCCTTTCTGGGGTGCTCTTGGGCTGTTCTCGTGGCCTCCTTAGCCATGCCCACGCTTTGCTGATGGTTCCCTGTCTGCCTGTTTTTGGGACTCCCCTTCTCGCTGTCTCTTTCTGTGTACCAGACTAATGCTGGGCCACTTACGCACCAACCCTTGTCCAGGCTTAAGCCTTAGCTCTTTTTTTCTCTAACTGAGGTCCGTCAGCCAAGGTCTACTGATTCAGGCTGTGGGTCTCTGGGCGTCAGCCCCACGGGGGGGGGGGGGGGGGGGGGGCCCAAGGCAGCAACCAG
>NW_017728992.1:50239062-50253337 GCF_001723915.1 Gavialis gangeticus | reverse complement strand
GGGCGTCAGCCCCACGGGGGGGGGGGGGGGTAGGAGGCCACAAGCAGCAACCATGGAACCATGGTTGTTGCTTGTAGCCTCCTCCATCCCTACAGCCACTCCCAGTCCTCAGGTATAAAATTCAAATACACAGGAGAACACCAGAACACAAAAGTTTAACCATCCAATTATAACAATAATAATAATTATAACAAGTCCCTTAGAGCCATAACAACTGTCACCCTCAAAAGGAGCTGTCTTAATTCCCTCCAACCCCACAGCACCTCCTTTTCACTGTCAGTCAGCTCTGTTCTCTATTCCCTTCCCCATCACTTGCAGGCCTAAACTGCCAGCCCCAGATCAGCAACTGGGCTTATATATAGCAAAGTCCAAGTCCTGCCCCTTCCAGTCACCTGACCACTGCCCCGGAAGATAGATACAAGTGTTGCTGCTGAGGCTAACAAACTGTTTGGCTCTTCTTGCTTCACAGCCTTTCCCAGCTTAGCAGTCCCTGGCTTTCAACCTTGAGTCTCTTGTGAGCTGCTTTCTGCATCCCCTTTCCTCTGTGAGTCCCCACAGTCTGGCTCCCATAAGGGGTCTGTTCCCCTCGCTTCTCCCTCTGCTCAGGTAACAGGGTTTGGGTTCCCGTTGCAATGAGACTGTTATGTCTTGAGATAAATGTGTATTTTATAAATTTGAATCATTTGCTTGCTATGCCTTATCTTTACTGTTTGGTCATGTATATCTTTTATGCCTTCTATTATTGAATTTGCTATTAAAATTGAGATATTCTTATGTTGTGAGAATTTAATTTGGTGGGATTGGCTCTTCAAACCTTTATTGGTCAGCAGTGCGCTGAATTCAGGGGACACACTTCTTTTGAATACAGTGGCTTTTGGCTCATAGCCTTCATTACTCTTCCTAGCCAGAGTAGTGTTAATATTGTCACAAGACTTTATAATGCTTTTATATCTTGCTCTAACCACAGTGCACAATAGTACAGGGTTTTTTCTGCTGAGTGCATTCTTTAGAGTTTTTAATCCCTTCTTAAAAAGGGAAGTAGGGAAGTATGTGACCACCAGTTCAAGAGCCATCTGAGCAGGATTCCAGAGCAGATATGCCACAGGAAGTGGAAAGGATTGCAGCATTTCTTAAGTAGAACAGAACACAATGTTATGTTTGAAAATATAACCATTCCAAAGCCAGGAAATTCAAAGTTATAATAGTTCCCACAGCAACTGCAGCTCAGCCACCTGGAACATCTGCAGTATTTTGTATGTGGAACAGCAGAACTTTAATATGGTCCGATGTGTGTGATCACTAGGCCTGAGTTATAGAAGGTGTGAAAACTTTGGATTTCCTGGTTTTTAACAGCAATATTTCCTTAACAGAAATTGTTTACATGAAATATCAATGAACATAAAAAGGATGTGAATATGAATGTGCAATCTAATCAAAAGTGATGTCCCTGAGACTGTGAGGGCCAAAATGCAGGGCACCCTACAAGGCATAGATCACTTTTGGCTTAGGGGAGGATGGAGAAAGTAGGACCAGCCAGCATGCCCTTCACAGATCTGCTGTAATCTTTCCAGTGCAGTTAGAAAGGCACTATATTTTTCTTCTTTGGTAGTAGTGGTGAGACAAAGGGTTGTAGGTACATAGAGACACTTGTTGTCACATCCTCTGTTTTTAAGAGGGCATGGAAAGGGGGTCAACAAACATAGCAGCCTTTCTGCCAGATTCCTGTGGAGATCAGCATTTTTTTAAATTTCTGTAGGTTGCAGAAAATTCTGTGGTGAAAAACTACAAAGCATGCTTGCTCCATCAATATGCTGCCTAACCATCCTCCAGAGATCATTTATCTATGGGCTTGTAAAAGGACTGAGGAGCAAATGAGTTGACTTTGGAATGCATGAGATTGTACCAGGGATGAGAATGTAATCGAAAAAGAAAAAATCCCAGAGGATCAGGGAGATACATTCTCACGCAGTGGTAGTCTATTAATATTCTTAGCATAATTTTCGTAAGCATGGTATAAACATTTGTAGTAAGCTCACATAATACATATCTGTCTGCCAAGAAGAGTTGCTTTCCTCCCTGGTTATGGTTCTCTATTTAAACAAATAAAAAAAATGTAGGAACACGTGTGTTTGAACCAAGAGTCTTCAAATTTGCCAACACATTTGTTTACCAAGGAGGGCAAAAGTTTTAAAGCTTTCAAAAAGCCACCTTTTATTTGTCTGAATGCAAAACAAATGTAATTCCCATCCGTTTGCAAAAATTTTTGAGAGATGTTTTAACTGATGATAAGCACCCACTGGGAGTACAAAATGGGAAACAAAATTAGAGTAAGCTTTCCAGAATGATTTAGGCTCTTTGAGCTGAAACTAGACAAGTGACTCTCCAGCTCAAATGGAGCAGCTTTCAGAAAGTTATAGACTGAGTAAAAACAAGATCCTGTTCCCCCTATGAGGCACCTAAGATCTTGTTTGAGTATTGGGTGCATTTTTTCTTGCTGGAACAACTGCTGAACTGGAGCTACTGGTAGCGGTGTGGGTTGGACATATGCAGTGGTGGACCGACAGGAGTGGGAGGGGGCCATGGTGCTTACATGCGATGCATCCTGTGATCCAATTCCACCCTGTACACATGTCTACTTTGCTAATGGTATCCAGGTTGTAGTTGTATTGGTCTAGAGGAAGAAGTAATTAGGACTCGTGCTAGATAGAGGTGATATCTTTTATTAGACCAACTACATTGGTCCAGTTGATCTAATAATAGATATCACTTCTGCTATGAGTCTCGATTACTTTGCTAATGCACCTTCATCTTGGCATTAGGACTAAATAAAAAAGCAGGGAATCGGAGGACTTGCCCACCATTTGAATTAATGCTTTTTTATGGACTTAAGTTGGGTGGAATAGAATCATATATTTGAACATCCAAGTGCCATTTGCGTACCCAATAGGTGGAATAGGATATTTCCTGTGCTTTTAACAATTGTCTAGCTTCAGATATTTTTACTTATTTTGAGTAATACCTTAGTCCTTCATTAATCCCGTGGCACTACTCCAGGTATCAGAACCTGACCTACTGAAAGCAGCTTTGCAACCTTGAAAAGCAACCATAACTCTGCCATTCATACTAGAATAATTGGAATAATGCCATGCTGGACTGTATCTGCTCCCTAGGTCAAGTACGGCAGCACTTTGTCCCATGCCTTTTTTGTTGGATGGAAACCTTTTCTATTTCTGCTCTTACCGTACATGACAGTTTTCATTGTCAATAACTTTATTGACCAATGTGTAAATGAAGGTGAGGAACTAACATTTACAGGATTTTCTGTAGAGAGAACAGCACTGGCTCTGCAACCTCAACATTATGCAATGTTCTAGTTCTGCAGAACAGTCAGTACCCTTTTTAAGTTAAAAATGTTGTAGCATTTTACAGGTGACATTTTCAGCAACATATCTGAGGAATTACACATGCATTCCCTCTGAATGCTAGCAAGATGTTGCACATCCATTCTAAATAATCAGGCACCAACTTGTAATGCAGGATGGATTGGCTAGGGTTCAAATTATGCATTTTTTACTCAGGAAATTCCTTAGTAAAATGCTTAGTGCGGTCAATGGGCATTCTGCCTGAGTAAGAAAGGCCTTAAACTCCCCTGTTTATCAAATGGTATTTTATGTTTTTATTTGTAACTTCCATTTAAGAACCAAATGTGTATTTCCAGCTAGTTTACTATTCCATGCAAAAATGTCTACTTACTAACGTTTCAAGACTGGTCTTTAAAAGATTACTTACCATAAAAATGTTGGTACATGGGCAGGAATCTAAACGGCAGCAAAAAATACACAACTTGTATAAGTGTGTGTGTATACTTACATATCTCACAGAAAAACCACATGAAGAATACTTTGAAAATCTGTTGCCTGTAAAAAATGTTGCTGGTTTTCCAAAATGGTAAGAGAAGATATTTTCTGCACATAATCAGTTGTTTGTATGCATGAATTGGATTGCAGCCTAAGTACATACTTTTAAGGGAAGAATTGTAAAAATGGGTCCAAGAGAAAAATATAACTTGGTGTAACAAGACATGCCCTAGGGTGCCCTGATCAACCTTCGCTCCTGCCTCTCAGGGTCTTCCCTTGATGTCTTACCAGCCACATCTTTGATGTTGTTAATGAAGAGGGACGAGCGCCCTTAGAAGTTGGCAAGCTCCAGGTGCTCTTCTTAATCCCCTTTTTTCTACTCCAGGGGCTCACCCTGGCCCATTCAGCTTGGAGTTCAGACCCCAGTGCCCCAAAGACTCTCCATCTCTCTGCCTAGACTCAGACGCCAACAGTTTTTTGGGCTTAAGCCTGTTTGGTCTTGGCCCCTTTTTCCTCCAGCTGAGGTTCCTCAGCCCAGGTCCACTGGTTTGGTCCCTGGCTCTCTGGGCCTCAGCCTTGCAGCAGAGGGTACCTACCTAGTACCCCACTTGTGGCCTTCTGCACCCCTACAGCCACTCTCAGTCCTCCAGGTCTTCAACAAACAGAAACAAACATATACCAGTACAACTGAAATATATGCAAACTGCTTTCAAAACATTTGCCTCCCACAAACTATAACTCCCAGAGCTAGGCCTGCTCTTACCCTTGTAGGTAGCTTGGGTATGCCTGGTCACTGCTTCCTACAGCCAGCTTCCTTGTGAGAGCTCTCTCCCTGCAGTCTGCAAGGCTTGGCTGCCTGCTCTGGCCCAGGGCCCTGGGTTTATATGCCTGGGAGCCCCACCCCCTTTCTGTCACATCCCCCAGCCAGGCACAGGGGTTTTACTCTCTTAATTAAAGGTCAGCCTGCACTTCTTTCACTACATCCTTTTAAAGTGACAGGAGCCCCCTGGCTACCTGATACAGATCCCCTCTTCCTGGACTGGCTGCTTCAATCCCTGATCCCATCCTAAATGTTTCCCACAGTGTTCCTCTCTTAATGCCATTTTCCTGGTCTCCCACATTCATGTGGATCACTTTGGCACAGGCTCCGGATGTGCTGACTGGATTTTCCTCCCCCTCCATTGTGTCTGAGTAACAGGGTTTGGGTCCCCTGTTACACTTGGTTACATGTTACTTTCCTAGCCTAGAATGATTTGTTTTTCCAAAGAAGAAAGGCATCTCATCTGTAGTTAACGAGGGGAAAAGAACAGACGAGAAAGAAACTAAAGCCATATGTACATAGAGAGGTGGCATCAATGGCACTATTGAGACACCCTAGTTCTCCTAGGTGCTGTGAAAGGGGTTCAGAATGATAGATCTTTTCCATGCTTCCGCCAGAGTTGTGGGATTTATGGAAATATGCAGATATGCTCCTTGGACCTTTTGGAACTGTGTGTGGCTGTCATGGTTGTAGAATGATAAGTGCTAGCTACAGGGTAAGCTTCTTGAAAAATATAGTGGTGGAGAAAAGGGTTAAATGGTATTCTCCAGCTTGCAGGTAGTGAATGAGTAAAGAGTGGGTGCAGAAAGGCCAAAAGGAAGAGTAAAGAACAATGTGATTGCAAGACTTTCTCCTATATGTGTGTTTTGACATGTGGATCCATTCTGCAGCATAATAGTCTCATCTGCCTTTGGTACGGGTGGATCTAGGATTTTGAAAAGCGGGGTACGGATGGTGTGGTGCACCATCACATCTAACGCAACACATATTTATCGCCAGTTAAACAAAAAATAAAACTTTATTAGAATGTAAATTAATTAGCTAAATGATATAAGTATAAAAAAACACAACAAATTAGGGAAAAACAATCAATAGATGTTATTTTCTTAGTCCTGTAAATTTTAGAATTAAATTTGTCTCTTATTCAGGTTCAAAAAACAAAGTCTAGCCTTCTTAAGCATCTTGACAGTGCATCCAACACTTCACTGACAGTTATTTTAACATGAGTTAATGTTCACCTGAGTTCATGTTTCCACATGTCAATTGACTGTTTTTTCACTAGAGATAAAAACAGTCTGCAAGGCTGTGAAATAGGAGAGAGACATTACTAGGAGTAGCTAACCGACAGCAACATTGTAGAAGAAAAGGTACCTTGATTAGTGGAACATCCAGAACATTAAAAAGGAGAGAGGATTGTTAACACCTGTGAAGTGAAGAGAGATTAGCAGTAGTCACGTAGAGTATAAGCCATGAAATCAATTGTTTCCCTTGGCGATACCAGGATAAAAATGCTGCTGCCGCTGCTGGGAAGTTGGTTTTTAACTTGAGTGGAGCAGGAATCAAAGGTGGAGTGGGAGGAGGGGACTGCGCCAGTACCTTCTCCCTGGATCCACCCCTAGCCCTTGGGCACTTGGGGTCAGCAGCCCATATTCAGGCAGAAGTGATTGAAGGGATCAATGTTAAGGGTTTCTACTATGAATTGAGTTTAGGTTTGGTGATGTCTCTTGCTATCTATGTGGACATGCCCTTTACGAATACAGGGTGCTTCAGGGTCTCCAAAATGATACAAGCAATACACAAAAGTACATCAGTCAAATGCTTAAACCAGGGGTGGGCAAAATGGCAGATCCAGCCAGCAGCTGGACTCCATTTCCCAGTAGCCCCTCCCCGCTTGGCTAGGGCCAGTTTCAATGGAGACCCCAGCCACAGCTGTGCTGTGATAGCACAAGGCTGAGGTTGCCATGGAGATCGGCCCCAGCCACACAGTCAAGGCATGTGGCAGGCCATGGCAGAGGGCTGCTCTGGAGCCTCTTGGATCTTGCAGCTGGGGCCATGGCAGAGCCACAATCTGTAGCTTGCATGCTGTGGGTGGGGGCAGACAGACAGCAGATCACAGCTCTGCCCTGGCTCCGGACTACACTATCACCGCTGCAAGAAGCCTGAGCACAGGTGTGATCTGCTGCCTGTGCGCCCCTGCCTGGAGCTTGCAGGGTACAGATCATGGCTCTGCCTTGGCCCTGAACAAGCTGCCCCTGCCACAAGATTCCAGCAGCTCTGGAGCAGCCCTCTGCCCTGCCCTGCCACATGCCCTGCCAGTGGGGCTGGGCCCGATCTCCATGGCAACCCCAGCCTTACACTATCCCAAGGCAACTGTGGCTGGGGTTGCCATGGAGACCGGCCCCAGCCGTGCACCTAGGGGCTGCTAGGAAATGGGGTCCACTGCTGGCCGGATCCAGCCTGCAGGCCAGAATTTGCCCGCTCCTGGCTGAAACAGCTGGATAGAGCTGGTGACTAGGTATTTCTGATCTCTGGCAGTACTAGGTATCTGGTGGCACACTTATTCAGTTATGCAGATGGGTGTAGCTCTTTGATATTGGCAGTGAATCCAGGATAATAATCCAAAATTTTTTCTAGGTTCATCCTTCAGGATCATATAATTTGTAAAGGAACTGTGCAGCATGAGTGAGTGAAATGATGTAAACAATATCAGCTACATGCCATCAAAGTTTGGGAGCTCTAGGAACTGATTTGGTGCAACATTTTGGCAGGAACATTTAGGGCATGTCCACATTGCAGTAACAGTGTGTCTTGGAGTAGGACATCCTTGAGCATGCCCCATCCACCCACTTCTTCACATATGCTCTGAACCCAGAAATATGCCTCTGGGGCTACTCCAGGATTGTCTTTCTGCTGCTGACTTCAAGGATTTGTAGGAACAGCCTGTCTGGAACATGCTACCACTATAGCATAGACATTTTCTTAGTAACCTCAGTCCAACACAGAGTGTGCTATAGCAGACTGCCCAGGCCTTGCAGGATTTCTGTAGCACAATAGATGGGTTTTATCTGTAGGAAGATTCAGGATTTTAAAAGGGGAGAGCAGGAGCAGTAACCTCAGGTGGGCTGTACTCCCCCACTCCCTGCCTTCCCCCCACTGGGGAAGAGAGACCATACCACAGAAGCAGCAGCCAGGGACTTTTTAAAAGTCTCAGAATCAAGTAAAAATTTCCCCCCACTTCTCAGTACCCTTCCCTGTCCCTCCATACTCAGCAGCATCTCCCCTCTCCTGTCCGTTGCTGTCATTCCTTGACACAGGGGTAGAAGAAGTTCCAGAGCCACTTCTTCCCACTCCAGCATGAGGTGCCAGGCTTGGCTGAGGACAGCAGTTGCAGATAGGTTCCCCATCTCTGTGCTACTCTCTGGCTGGTAGGGAACATCCAGGGGGACTGGGCAGGGAGAAAGAACATGCCCACTATCCCTGCTGCTGTCACCTGCTGAGCCCAGCTTTCCATGCAGCCAGGCTAGAGTAGGGCAGGAGCAGCTCTAGATCTCCTCCCTTCCCTGGGTCAGTGGGGGGTGGTGGTAGCAGTGGGTGAGAAAGAGAGGAAGGGAGGGGAAAGGTATGTCACTGATCCCAGAGGGGAAAGGAAGAGGTGATGAGGGGGATAATCTTTTTTGATTCAGACACTTAAAAAAAGTCCCCAGCTGCTGCTCTTGTGGCGTGGTCCAAAAGAAGGATGCAACAGTACTGCCATGCACCTGATAGAGGTAGTTAGTTGTGTTAGTCTGAAGTTGGGCAGAAAGCAGGGTAGATATGCATCTTAGATTAACTAAATAAGATATATGTAGAGTACAAGCTTTCATGAACTTGAGTTCATTTTATCAGATGTTGTAAAAGGACAGCATAGAAGAATGGATAGAGTGTATGATTTGAATATGAAAGGTGGAGGAGAGGGGGGAGGGAAAATGAGAGTGGGGAGAGATATAGTGCTGGGAGAAGCAAACAAACAAATAGGAAAAAAGGGGTTACAAAAACTAATCCAGGTAATGGGCTAAGAAGCTATAGTCCCTATTTAAATCATACTTAACTCAGTCAAGTCTGTGGATGATTTCTTGTTCTGCAGTTTCCCATTGAAACTTGGAACAGCAATCCTGAGGTCAGCAATGAATGTCCAGGGAGGCCTTTGTTCTGACACAGGCCTTTGGGTCTTTTTGCAGCTGATGTCAAATCAGTGTTCATTCATTCTTGCATGTAGAGATTGCCCTGTGTGTCTGATGTAGATAGCAGATGGGCATTGAAGAAGGTTATGGTGTATACGATGTTGGTAGACTTGCAGGTGAATGAACCTTAGATGTTGTATTCCTTGTTATTCAGTCCAGTGATGATGTGGGGACACAGCAGATATTTTGGTCCGTTGCAAGGTCTGGTGCCTTGGAGAGGATGAGAGTTGTTAGTCTGTTGCCTGAGAGATGTCATTAGAGGTTAGATGGCTGTCTGTAAGCCAGGACAGGTTTTTTCTGCATGACTACCTTGAGACAGTCAGCCTTTTCCAGGAGGGCTTGGAGGTCATTAATGATGTGTCTAAGGTGTTCAAGCTGAGGGCTATAAGTGACAGCCAGAGGGATTTGTTGTCCTTATCCCAGGGTTGGCATTGTAGCAGGTCAGAGAGAGGTCTAAATCTGGTTTTGTTGATTTGAGTGGCTTCAGTTTTGGGATTGCATTGTAATTGTAGGAGTTCTTGCTCCAGATCCTTAAAGTGTTCATAAGGGTCAGTGGGATTGGAGCAGGTGTAATTGTACTGTAGAGCTTGGCTGTAGAGGACAGATCTAGTGGTGTGCTTCGGGTAAAAGCAGGTAGTGTGAAGGTAGTTGTGGCAGTCGGTTGGTTTCTGAAACAGTGTAGTGCCGATGTGGTCATTGCAAACCTTCACTGTAGTGTCTAGAAAATGATTCTGTTGGGTAGAGTATTCCACAGCTATTTTATGTCCACGGATGTCAGAATCTTAAAGGGAGGCTCTGTATGTTGGTCCCTTCAGAGACAGTCTTGGCTACTAACTGTAGGCTTTGAGAGTGAAAAGAACATAACGTATAGAGAGTTCCATCATAACACTGGACTCTCTCAAGCTTTTGCTGGTGCTACATGGGCATTTTTACACATGTGGGTGCCACAGCGCCGGGTGCTTTGAAAAACGCCTGGCACTGCATCGCTTACAGTTGTAAACAGTGTAATGTGCATCAGCGCTGAGAAAGTGGCAGTGGCGTGCTTTTGAACTAAAAGACATAGAAGGTGTTTTAGTTCAAAAGCACACTGCCACCATTTTCTGTGTACTGATCTGCATTTCACCACTTATACAACTGCACACAGCATACTGCAGTTTGTATTAGCTCATGTGCAGAGCAGACTTGATTAATTGAACCTGCTCTGAAGTGGCAGATCTCTGGCACGTTGCAGGACAAAAAGGTATGTGTGTAAATGCCCTGTAGTGTCCTAGAAATTTAGATGTACAAGGCCCTTTTTCTGAAGGTAGAACGTTCATTCCCTGTAATGTTAGTTTGATTCATTAAAAGAAAATACCCTGAACGTTTAGAATTATTTTTGGAGGACTTTCACAGACCAGCACCCCGGTATCTTTTTGATTTTGATATCTTCATCTGCCCTGGTCTGTACAACACCACAGTAGTGGTGGGCTGCTTGCTTGATTATACCACAGGACGAATGGTTTTGTACAGCATATTGTGCTGGGTCATGATAACTCTCAACCATTTTTTTCCATGGAAAAACAGTAGCAGCTGAAAGTAATGACTCCTATTTCATCCTGGAACTAGGACTGCATTTCCCTTGGCCTCCTGGAGTTTGACATTTGTGGCTGCTGCAGTGTTGCATTAGGCTTGTGGGTGACTGGAAAAAGTTAAAAATAATTTGATTAGGAACATTGGACTGGAAAGAGCCTTCTGGGCCATTGTGTCCAGCCCCTTTCTATATAAGCGCTGCGTCACATCATCCATTTCATAAATGTATTGAGCTGTATTTTAAAAGTAGTTTGTTGTTTTATTCCTACCTGTTTCAGAAACTCACTGCTTCAGTGGTTAGAAACCTTACTTTAATTCTGGACTAAATTTATTCACGGCCAGTTTATACCCATTTGTTCCTATGTTCTTCAGGTCATCTTCCCTGGTGTTTACACCCTGATGTGTTTAGTATGTATAGAACAAAGTTTTCTCCCATATGACAGACTGCATTCCACTGATCATGCTGGTAGCCCCCCTTAACATTTGTGCCAGTTTGAATTTATGGGTGACAAGAATTGTGATGAGTTCTTACAAGTGTCCTGTATGATGGCCTTAATCTCTCTCTCTCTCTTTCTCTCTCTCTGCTGAAAATACCTCCCCTTATTTATCCTAGGATTTAATTTGCCTTTTTTTACAGTTGCACTACACCAGAAGCTCGGAGTTCTCCTGAGATCAGGTAGTACCCCCCAGTCCTTCTCTTCAGTTACTTCTATCTGATGAGCTCCCAACTTAGAAAGGAAATTCTTGTTATTAGTTTCCATGTGCATGGTCTACTCTTTTTTTTTTAACCATTGAATTTAACGCATTTCTGTTACTCTAGTCTGCAAGGTCATCCACTTCTTCCTGTATGATATCCCAACCCTTATTTATTGTGGTTTCTAGCTTAAAGTAGTAAGCGAGTTTAACTAGCATTCTCCTCCTTTTTGTGGCAGAGATACTAATGAAAATATTAAATAAGATTGGTCCCCAAATTGATTCCTTGGGAAGTCCTTTTAGTAACCTCCTTTCTAGCCTGACACTTCCCCATTCAAAACTGGCTATTGCAATCTCATGTTTAGCCAGTTTCTTATGTATCTTTTGATTCCCCCACTAGTCTCCATCTTTGCCATTTTAAATAATAACCTCCAATGTGGCATCATATTGAATACTTCTTCAAAGTCGAGGAAGATGACATCTACCACATTTCCTTTCCCGGGAAAATCAGTTATCTTCTCAAAGAAAGCTATCAGGTTCATCTGAACTCCAGAAACATATTTCTGGCGCTCAGGCTTCAGGGGGCTGAAACCCAGTTGCAGGTGATAAGTAGTTAATAGTCTGGCAGCAACCTGCAACAGGTGACTAAGAAATGCCAGGAACAACGGTCAGAAGCTAGCTGAGGGTAGATTTAGGTTAGACATCAGAAGGCACTATTTCACGCTATTTCACGGTCAGGGCGGCTAGGGTCTGGAACCAACTTCCAAGAGAGGTGGTGCAGGCTCCTACCCTGGGGGTTTTTAAGAAGAGGCTAGATGAGTACTCTTTCCTGCCATGGCAGGGGGTTGGACTAGATGATCTTCTCAGGTCCCTTCCGACCCTAGAAACTATGAAACTATAAAGAAGGTTAAAAACTCCCAAAACAGACTGCAAGGTAGGAGAGGCTGTGGTGCTGGGAAAGAAGCACAGAACCTGGGTTGTCCCTCTTAATGTTTGAAGGAAGATGGCAGGTTTTGGTTTGTTTGCTTGTGTTTTGCATGTTTTGGTGTTTGTTTTATTTATTTTAAGGTTGAGGTTACTCCATATAAAATAAATGGGCTAGAAACTTGGAATGCAAAGGGGACTTGTGTAGACAAGGAAGCTGGGTGAGTGTGACCTGCTTACATGTGATGGAGAACATGGGCAGTTTAAACTTATCCAGCATCAGGGAGTCAGAAGATCTGTTAAAAGGGCTAGAATCCACTGTGTGACACAGGCTGTTTGTTGTACTCAGGAAATTTGTGAGCCTAGGCCCACCATGAACAACTATAAGCCCCCCTCATAAAGGGAAGAGAACATAACAACTGATTGCCTGGGACAAATATAAAAGAAAATAGGAAAGGGAGTGAGATTACAGGTTCATAACTTGGGATCTAGAAGGAGATGCTAAGAGCTCACCAGCCAGAGCTCACTGCCCTCTGAAGGAGTCAAGGGAGCCCGACCGGTGAAACTCTGCCCAGAGAGGTGAATGGAAGAGGGAGAGGAAGGCAGCCCCACACTTGCCTGGGTTCCCCCTTGCCAGAGCCGCCTTCTTCGGCAGGTGTATTGCTAGTTTGGGTAGGGCCAGGAGAAGGTTGATCAGGAGGTCCTGGGACTTGGTGGGACCATGGACAGGGAGTTCATAAAAGAAAAGGCGGGTGGAGAAGTGCATTCAGAACCTCAGTTCCAGAGGAGGCAAAAGATGGGCTGCAACCTGGAGCTTTTGAGGAAGGCATGCACCAGAGTCTCCCTCTGTTGGTAAAATGGGCAGGTGGCTCTAATATAAAGCATACTAGATACCTGTGAAGATGGTTTCATGGAGTAGCTGCCAGCTGAGGTCCTCAGTGGCTTGAGGGATCAGTTTGCAATGCAGATTTGCCTACTGGGGACTCTTGTTCCCACCCCTGCCTAGGGTGTTCCCAACTTGTTGTTGGTGTGGGACACAAGGATGGGAAGATGGATGGCAGAGCATGTAGAGCTGCCAGTGATGGGTTGTTTGGAGGTGGAAGGGCTGGGTATCCCCCAGCCTGCTAAAATGGTGGGGTAGGGAGTGCCATGGGGCCTGCTGAAGCAGCGAACCTACAACAAGCTCTAGGGAGCTTGGGGATACTGAGGGGGAGGGAAGCGTCTGCCTTCCCACAGGACCTGGTTGCTGTAGGTAAGGGCAGTGTCTGTCAGGGTAGCCTTGACCTCCTGGAATAGGTGGCAGGGTACATGCAGTGTGGGCAACTCCATGTGCCAGGCCAGTACTGAGGGGTCTGCCCAATCCTGCCAGGTATAGTCCAAGAGGTCACCAATATGCGTGATGTTGGTCAGGACCATTCTCCGGTTCACCCAGGGCATCTCTGTAACTGGCATCACCAGTTGCAGGTTTTTCAGCAGGGGCTCAGTGAGGTCAGTGCCCTGTGTGACTGTCTTGGGTCCTGAAGGTGGACACCAGCTTCTGGTTCCTGAGGAGGCCCTGGTAGTACTCTGGCTGTTCCTCCAGGTCCTGCCTGGGGAGACCTCACAGGTAGAAGAGGTGCTGCTCAGACTGGAACCCTTAGATGCAGTAGAGGAAGGTGTCCTATGTGGCTCCATGCTGCATAGGTACTGGCACTGTACAGGAGCCTCTGCAGGGTCTGCAAGTGGAAGCTGTGGACCTGGCTGCAGAGGCAGACCAGGCCATGCCCACCCTCCTGCAAGGGGAGGCTGAGCTTGGTGTGTCACCCTATTCCTAGATGGGGTGGAGGGCAGAGTACTTATGATGATGGGCTCAGCAAATAACCTGGAGGCCTTTTTAGAGACCTTTTTAAGTTGAGGACATAAGCAAACCAGTGGCCACAAGCTCTGAGATATTAGAATTGCTCCCTTTTTAATCAAGGAGGCTCCTAATGGAGCCTCAGGATTGCTTTGGACTGGTATTATAAAACTCTTAAGGCTGCTATATTGGATTGCCCAAATCTAACAGAAAAGGCAGATCAACTTGGATGTGGACAGATTCATAGATTCATAGATTAAGGGTCGGAAGGGACCTAGTAGATCTTCTAGCCCGACCCCCCGCCAGGGCGGGAGAACAACAAAAAACCCCAAAAAGAGAAATGGGACTCAAACGAGTC
>NW_017728992.1:50203757-50238335 GCF_001723915.1 Gavialis gangeticus | reverse complement strand
CCTTGATTTTAGTGCCTCTGCAAGCTGGCCTGAAAATTCCCTGTCCAGCTCCTCCTCTTGGTTGGGGGGTCTGTAGTAGACCCCCACCGTCGAATCCCTCTCCCCCTGCCCCCCCTGAATCTTGACCCAGAGCACTTCAGCTTGCCCTTCCTCTGACCCCATTCTGCTGGCAGAGGATGTGTAGACAGGAGGTATTAGATTCTGATTCATTGGCACCATCCACTTTGACTGGGTTGGAGTCAACCTATTTGGGCCATTGGAGCCAAGTGCAAGGAGATGTCAGTTTATTTTGGTTCTTGTAGACCAGGGATTTCAAACTTGTGTTGTGGCCTGGGCTGGATCTAAAATGTGAGACTCATTGCAGTTCAGATCCAGTCTGGAGCATGCATGCTCAATTGTCCCCACTTCTGCCATCATGTGCTCTGCTACCTTCACCACCACTGCTGCTGAATGCCACCAACTTCCAGGGTCCTGCTGATAGTTTCTTGGGCCAGACAGAATGGCTGCATGGACTGGATCTGGCCTGCTGAGCTTACATTTGATACCCCTGTTATAGATTATGTGACTTGGGACTCCAAAGCGCAGGCTCTCCACTCAGCCTCAGCCTGGCTGCCTCTGTGTTGCTAAAAACATTTTCTCAGGTAGGGATTCCCTATACGATGTCAACTGATCTGGGCACACTGTTTATGTCAAGACTGTTACAGGAGGTGTGGGGGGTATTAAAGGTCCACTTAATAAAAACCTCAGCTTATCATCCCCAAACAGATGTTCTGGATGAAAGATTCAACTGAACACTGAAGAGGATGTTATGGAGGTTTGTAGTGGGGGAGCACTGAGAATGGGACAAACTACTGCTCTATTTGCTATTTGTGGGGGGAGGGTTCCCACAGTCTTCCACAGGGTTTTCCCCATTTGGATCATCTATGGCAGGCAACTCTGAGGAGTGATAGACCTCCCACAAGAATCCTAGCAGGCACAGGGCACCAGAGCAATATGTCCTCAAGCTGCAGGAATGGTTGGATTTGCTGGGAGCCCTTGCTAAGCAAAATCTCAGGGAGGCACAACATCCCCAGGAGCAGCAATATGACAACAATGCCAGGCTGCAAGTTTGCCTACCTGGCATCAGGGTACTGTTGCTCTCCCTTCTATAGATAACAATGTGTTCTCCAAGTGGCAAAGCCTGTTCAAGGTCCAATGTTGGGTTGTGTGAGTGGACTATGAGATACTTTTAATGGGAAAGTGGTGTGGTTCCCAAATTTTTCATGACAAACTATTAAAACCCTGGAGGGTTTGAGAAGTAGAAAATGTCTCCAGCTGTTTGTTTGGGGTGGGCCTTTGTTCCAGGGTCCCTTCAGACTCCAGTGTAGGTCTCTGCCTGGGGGAAGAGTTAACTACAGCCCAGCATGCCGAGACAAAAGCCATGCTAGAAGAATATGAGGGTGTTTTTACAAGAACTCCTGGAGAAGTAATTAATGAAGTGCCAGCTTGTCCTTAAGTCAGGGTTCTCCATGCAAAAGGGGTGTTCATGAATTCTGGTCTGTCTGTGGGACACAATATACTGGGAGATTCAAAGGATGCTTGAATTAGGGGTGAAGAATCTGAGTGAGTGGAGTAGCTGGTGGTGAAACCAGACCAAATTATTTGTTTTTGTATTGACTTTCAAAAAGTAAATGTGGCCTCAAAGTTTGATGCCTAGCCCACATCCTGGGTGGATGAGATGTTTGAAGGACTAGGAAAGGCCAAATACATTACTACCCTGGATTGGAGAAAAGGCTATTAGCCCCGGAGTTCTGAGAAATTACAGCATTTGTGACGCAAAGAGACTATCAATTTTAAACCCTATCTTTTGGACTCCATGGGCACCAACTACCTTCCAGTCCTTAATGGACAAAATACTCTGTCCACTCTGCATACTTGGATGATGTGGTAATATTTGGCAGCACCTGGAACAAGCCCATCCAACAAATCAAAGCAGTACTGTGTTCACTTAGAGCCACAAGCCTCATAGCCAACCTAGTTAAATGTCAGTGTGGATGTAGAGAGACAAGTACCTAGGATATACCTTAGAAAATGGGAAGATTAAGTAGACAGAGTAAGGGTACTGGTGAAGGTCCACATACCCATAATGAAGAGACAGTTGAAACCATTTCTAGGATTGGTGTGATATTACTGATGCTTCATCCTGCAATTTTCAGCTATTTCAGTGCTTTTAATAGACCTGCTTTTGGGGAGAGGGCAAAGAAAGTGCAGTTGTCAGCAGAGGCATTTGGGTCAAAGTGGCTCCTCTTCAGACCTCCAGGGCTGTGCAGTGCAGACTTTATGGAAGAACTTGCATTACAGATTAATGTCTCCAAATGAAGCTTGGGGGGCCATCCTCTGCCTCAAGAATTTGAGGATGGGGAACATCCTATTCTATATCTAAGTAGGAAACTTGGGAGCAAAAATATGTGCTGATTGAGAAGGAGTGCCTTGCAATTTAGTGAGCAGTTGAAACCCTCTGATATGACCTCCTTCATCCTTGTCACCCGCCATGCCATGTGTGAAGTCAGTCCTAGGTTGACATGGCGGTACCTAGCCCTGCAACCTTATGTTGTCTCTATCTGTCACCAAGCTAGATGGCACACATGACTGCAACTACAAAGGTGGTTAAAACTCCAGGGTAGAGTGCAAGGGAGGAGAGGAGGTGGTGTTGCAGAGGGAAAAGCATAGAGCCTGGCTTATCCCTCTGAAAGACTGAAGGAAGACGGCAGGTTTTGGGCTGTTTGTGGTTTGCATGTTTGCCTGGTTTGTTTCATTAATGTGAGGAAGAGGTGCCTTATGTAAAAATAAATGGTCTGGAAACCTAGAATGCACAGCAAACTGCCCTAGATAAAGAAGCTGGGTAGGTGACCTGCTTACACCTATGTTGTCTTTTCCATTTTCCATTTATTTCTTTTTTTAATTTTTCTCTTCTTTTCAATTTGTTCTGAGGACTTGTGTACTGTTACTATCCAATTAATGAGCTCCTAGTTAACTCTGTTGCTTTTTTTTTCTGCCTTCTTGAGGATAAGTACTACATTTTGTATCGGAAGCAGTAGTAATCCACAGAGACACTCAGCAGCTTCTGTGCCTTCACATGGGACTGAAGAAAGTGACAGAAAAAAGGGCTGGCTAATACAGCAAGTGCCAGCTCATAGGGATGAATGCAACTGCCATGTAATACTTTCAACTGCTAAGGGCCCTCAACTCTTGTTATGTAGTGTGATGGGAGGGTAAGAGGATTCAAGTACCTTCTTCCCCTGCATTCACAACCAGACAACAGAGACGAGAATTTGCCTCATAGTCTTTTCCACTTTTGGTTTTTATCTGTAGACCCATCATTGCATAGCATGAGCCTTTCCTGAATGGAGCTGTTGAACCACAGCCACCACCTCCTTTGTATCACGTCTGCTCAGTCATAAGGGAGTTTATGACGTGTGTTTACACATTAAAGGTATTGTGCAATTAGCTAGTTAATTGTGCAATTACCTGGAGACCAGCTACATGTGTAAAGTAGTTATCACACAATAAAAAGCTCCAACCAGCTATAAAGCTAGAGCTAAACAATGTCTATTAACTTTATAGCTAATTGCTATCAAGCTTTAACTTGCATGTAACTGGGTCTCCCCTGTGGCTGGAAGTCCTGTCAGCTGACAGGGCTCCCAAATGCAGAGGTGCAGTGTGCCCAGTGTAAAACTCCTGGGTCCTGAGGATCACAGTTGCTGCAGTCCCGGAGCCTATGGGGTGTATGAAACCTGTGAGCACTGGCGACTGGTGATGCTGATCCTCTGGCCCTAGGGATTGTTACGCCCCTATCCTGGGTATGTGGGGCTCCCAGCCAAGGGAACTTGCTTCTTGGATCAGTCTCCCTCCCACACTGACAAGAAGGCACAATGGGATTTATGCACGATCCCCAAACTGCACCTCTTGCCATGCATGTGTGGCATGGCAGGAAGTGTGACTTTATGAATAATGCATTAGAACCCATCCTGCCTTTACCTGCATGTGTAGATGGGGCCTAATAGTTGCAGTCAGATGGCTTTGTTTCTGCCATGTATCTACTTTACGTGAAATCAGTTCTCTGGGGAGGACATACTTGGCTTTTTGGCTTCCTGCTGTCCTATTTACTGAATTGCAGTTCAGCATCTTTTGTGATTGTAAGTCAAATGCAAGATTTTTAGTAGCTTTTAGGCTGTATTTTAGCCCCTTGTAGTCTGTCCCAGTACTTAAGCATCCTCATAGTTAGAAAGTTCTTCTTGAGGATGGGAAGTTCCTTAGATACATCTTCTGGTTACTCCAGTACAGTGAACATGTCATTACTGATTGTCATCTGGATCACACTTTATTATAATTAATCAAAGTTATAAAATTATTATGACTCTGATTATCGTTTAGATATGTTAACTACTAATTAAAATGCCGCTTATTCTAACACAATATTTTATTAGAGGTGCATTAGAAAATTTCAGTAATAAATTTGCTAATTGAATGACAGAGATAAAAACTCTCCAATTAAATGTACCTCTCAAGTTTGGATAATTACAATTAGTAGCTTAATAATCTAAAATTTTATCCTGATTAATTGAAAAAAATACAGAAAACAGAAGACCTTTCACTATGTTTTTGCTTAACATGACGGTCTAGGGACGTGGTTGTCATGGGGGACCTAAACTACCCTGACATCTGCTGGGAGGAGCAGTCAGCCAAATCCAACCATTCCCGTTGGTTCTTAACCTGTGTACAGGACCTTCACCTAATGCAGGAGGTATACAGTCCCACTAGGGGGATTCCTTACTGGACTTGGTGTTGGCTATGGGGGATGACCTGGTAGGGGAGCTGCAGATTTGTGGTCACCTTGGGGACAGTGACCATCAATCAGTCTAATTCACCATACAGCATAGGGTGGGAAAGACAACTAGTAGGGTGGAAGTGCTTGACTTTAGGAAGGCTAGATTCAGTGTGCTCAGGAGTTTAGTCCTTGATGCACTGCAGGATAGGAGTATTGGTGAGATGGGAGTCCAGGAAGGGTGGTCATTCCTAAAGGAAGCGATCCTTTGGGTGCAGAGGGAGATGATCCTGTTGTGAGGGAAAGGGGGCAAAGGGGCCAAAAAACCTCCTTGGCTAAACAGAGAAATCCAGAGAAACCTAAGGGCAAAAAAAAAAGAGGCATACAGGCAGTGGAAGCAGGGGGAAGCTACAAAGGGATACCTACTTGGCCCACACTTGCAGGGAGGCAGTTAGAAATGCCAAAGCAACTACGGAGCTGAGGCTGGCAACATAAATTAAAGATAACAATAAGTCTTTTTTAGGTATGTAGGGAGTAAAAGGAAGGCACAGGGCAGCATAGGACCCCTACTGAACAAGCAGGAGAAATTAGTGACAGACAGGGGGGACAAGGCTGAGCCCTTCAGTGCATTTTTTGCCTCGGTGTTCCTGAACAAGGGTCAAGACAAGTCTCCTAATGGGTTCTTAGATGGGCATCAGAGGGACATCAGCCTACCAGTTGTTGACGCTGACTTGGTGCAGAGTTGGATGGACTGGATGTGTTTAAGTCAGTAGGCCCAGATAAGCTGCATCCAAGGGTACTGAAGGAATTGGCCGGTGTCATAGCAGAGCCACTGGCACGGCTGTTCGAGCACTCATGGTGCTCGGGTCAGGTCCCGGAGGACTGGAAAAGCGCCAGTGTGGTCCCTATTTTCAAGAAGGGGAGGAAGGAGGATCTGAGTAACTATAGGCTAGTTAGTCTCACCTCTATCCTTGGAAAAGTCTTTGAAAAAATTATTAAGGATCATATTTGTGTGAGTCCAGTGGGAAAAATAATGCAGCAGGGCAATCAGCATGGATTCATAGCAGGTAGATCATGCCTGACTAAACTGGTTTCTTTTTGTGACCTGGTCACAAAATGCTTAGATACAGCAGTAGAGGTGGATGTTGTTTACTTGGATTTTAGGAATGCCTTCGATACAGTATCTCAGTACTGTAAATTAAGAAGCTGTGACTTAGATGATTACATAGTCTGGTGGGTGGCAAATTGGCTTGGGGGTCTCACCCAGAGAGTGGTGGTGGACGGGTTAGTATCAGCCTGGAAGGATGTGGGCAATGGGGTCCCTCAGGGCTCAGTCCTTGGGCCTGTATTCTTCAATGTCTTCATCAGTGAGCTGGATGTGGGTGTGAAGCGTACTCTGTCCAAGTTTGTGGATGATACTAAATTGTGGGGTGAAGTGAACACATTGGAGGGCAGGAAACGATTGCAGGCAGATCTGGACATGTTGGAAAAATGGAAAGAATGCAATAGGATGCAGTTCAACAGGGACAAGTGCAGAGTGCTACACCTAGGGCACAAAGATATCCAGCACACCTACTGGCTGGGGCATAACCCTCTCAGCAGCACAGAAGCAGAAAGAGATCTCGGAGTCACAGCAGGCTCCAAGATGAACATGAGTCATCAGTGTGACAAAATCATCAGCAAAGCTAACCACACTTTATCATGCATTAGCAGATGCGTGACAAATAGAGCCAAGGTGATACATCCGCTTTATGTGGCATTGGTCAAACCACAGTTGGAGTACTGCATCCAGTTTTGGGTGCCGTACTTTAAGAAGGATGTGGATAACCTTGGGAGGGTCCAGAAGAGGGCCACTCATATGGTTAAGGGTTTGCAGGCCAAGCCCTATAAGGAGAAACTAAGGGACTTGGATCTCTTCAGCCTCTTCAAGAGAAGGCTGGAAGGCGATCTTGTGGCCACCTACAAATTCATTAGGGGGACGCAGCAAGGAACCAGAGATGCGCTGTTCACCAGGGCACCTCTTGGGGTAACAAGGAACAGTGGTCACAAACTGACAGAGAACAGATTTAGGCTGGACATCAGGAAGAACTTCTTCAGAGTGAGGGTGGCCAGAATCTGGAATGGGCTTCCAAGGGAGGTGGTGCTCTCCCCTACCTTGGGGGTCTTTAAGAGAAGGCTCAACAGGCATCTGGCTGGGGTCATCTGACTCTTTCCTACCCAGGGCAGGGGGTCGGACTTGATGATCTGTTGAGGTCCCTTCCGACCCTAGCATCTATGAATCTATAAACATAGATAGACACCTTTTAATTCCTATGATTTGTATACAGTAATAGATTATTAAGGGCATTTTGATGCTTTAAGATGTAGATGGCAATAGGAGAGGGAGCTAAGTATAAGTACTTCTGAAAATACCACTATGTGCTTATCTTCTTCTTTAGGTTCCTAAGTAGCTTTAAAACCTGCTTGTTAGTGATTTTCATGCAGAACTCAAAATACTGTTTCTAAATGCTGGAAAGTATTATTATGCATTTTTTACAGCTACTGAGCTCTGAGGCACAGAGAGTAATGGAGTTATCCAAAGTTACTGCACTTATTGGAAGATATGAATGGAATCCACATGTGATTTTCAGCTAGGAGTTCAGTTCATTGGACTAAAGGATCAGACCTGATGTACTCACTTGCTCCTGTCTTTCCCCATTTAGCACCAGAAAAAGAGTCCTGATTTGAGCATGTGGAAACTGTCAAGCCCTACCCCGACCTTCTTCTATGACCAGCCCTGTCTACCTATAGTTCCTTTCCCCAGAGGCAGAGTAAGATTCACTGGGGCCCTGGGTCCTTCCCTGCCACCGCCTGCCTTCTCCCCCTTTAGTCTGTCCCCCCCACCTACTCCTTGTCCCAAAGCCATGGGCTCTGTCCCCCAGGCCAGAGCCATGACTGCCCCCCCACAAGTCTGCACTGGAGTCAGAGCCTGGGGCCAGTTGTGCAGGACTCCACACACCATTGCCCTGCAACTGGGCAGCATCGGGGCTGTAGAACCACTGCCTGCTAGGCACGTGCGGCATGGAACGAACTCTGGGAGTGGCTTCTCACCCCACCATAGCTCAGTCCGACTGCAGCAACACCCAGCAAATGTACAGGATTGTGGCTGGGCTGGGCCAGGACCTGGCTTCACTGGGGCCGCCCCTGCACCAGAGCTCCCTGCCATGCACTATGCCTGGCTCTGTTCCCTGACACTGGTGGCTCTGGCCACTCCCAAGGCTCCAGTGTGGTTGTGCCCTGTGTCCTGCCCAGTACCTTGCAGCCACAGACTGCTGCTTCACCTATGCTTGGCCCAGCCATTGATTTAATCCATGCCAAGCTACACCCCAATCCCAGCACACCTGGGCCTGAACCCAGCTGGCCTGTGCATTAGTCTACCTATGCTTTTCCCACATGAACCTCCATGCTGTGCTATCCTAATCTTTACTCAGATCCCAGTTCTAACCACCTTGCATAGTGCCATTATCTTTAAGAGTGACTAGATCAAGTGTTGGCAATGTTTTTGGTCAGAGTGCCAAAAACACCTGCAACCTCAACTTGTAAAATGTTGACATGCTGGGGCAGATGGTAAGGGAGCCTCAAGAGGCCTGTAACAGGGGGCCTTCTTGGGGCCTGTCTACCAACGGCCTGCTCACCTGTTTCTGGGCCAACCACCTGCTTTCTCACCTGCCATGCCTTGTTGTTATCTAATTAGGATGTTAGTTAGGCAGGAGGCTGCCCATTTCTCACCCTGATGCAAGGGAGCACTATCTGTGGCTCCATTCCTTCCCTACACCACAACCTAAGCCTCACAGATAGCATCCTCTGTTGTTAACATCACCAGCCCCACACTGGGCCCCAGAATCCTCCAATCTGGACCCTTCTAAGATCCCCCTGTTCAGGCAGCCTACCCCACCTTCATTTGGGCTGCCCAGCTCCCTGGAACTATTTCCTCTCTTGGGTGTGGTCCCCCCAGGAACTTTGGCCACACAGGCCCTGGCCTCATCTCTAAGGCCAGTGGGAAACCTCAGGCCCTCAGCTCTGGGTGTCCCTCGCAGTGGGCCCCTGGTCCTTTTGGCCATTCTGGTCCTGGCCCCAGCATTGACCAATCAAGTGTATTTTAAGTCAGGCCCCTGAGCCTCTAGTCCACGCTCTCTCCTCGGTCCACTTTCTTGGCCCTTCTAGGTGTAACCCACCCAGTTGTGGGAGCTGGGGTTATTAAGGCACCCCAGCCCACCTTTCACCAGGGTGGTAACTGGCCTGGCATTTCCTGGAGGCTCCTGCACCACGGAGAGCCCCGTCAGGTCACCCATTCCTGGCAGGGTGCTGTTTTAAGTCATGCCCAGGACCAGAAGCCTCCTAGCCATCCCCTACAGCTCCTGCCCTTACCTCCAAGATGATACATAAAGCCTTGCAGCCAGGCAATGTTGCTGCCTTCACTGCCACCAGCAAACTACTCTGTTTATATAGGTGGCCAGAGATCTGAAATGGCTGCCACAGTCAAGTACCTGCTGGTTGCTTGGCTGAGTTTTTAAAGTAGCAGGCACCAGCAGTGCCCTGCCACAAGGCCTAATCCTTGTTGTGGCACTGCAGCCCCAGCCCCTTCCCCAAGGCGCAAGTGCCAAGCAAAATGCCTTTGTGTGCCATGATCTGGCATGCTTGCTGGGGTTTGCCTACCCCTGGACTAGATCTTTTGGGACATAGGGAGAATTGGCACCTAAAATTTATCCCTAAATTTCATGGAACTCCAAAAAGTATTCATGATGAGAAAGGAGCTGGTTCTTACGTGGAGAGGCAGTGAGTTGGCCATTCTATCTTCCACCCTTAAAAATCTCCATACATTTACTTATGAGTAAGATTTTTAGAGTAAGGTTTTGTGGTGTAGAGACAGTAAATAAATACTCTTTAAATGATTGTACAGTAACTTCCAGTTGCCTGTTCACAATTGTCTAAAAATGTTAACAAACAACTTAAGATTTACACTTAGTGGAAAGCTACCACCTTCTATTTTGGAGTAAACTGCCTTTAAAAAAAGCTCAGCTCCTTATTAGCAAGCTTCAAGTCCATTAAAATGAAAGCAACTACAGAAGCATAAATGCCTGATAAGATTTCAAGAGTATCTGCAATATGCTCTTATTCATTCCAAATCCTTATTTTCAAACACAATGTGCTCTTCTCATTGCAGCACCCTTCAACCCACCCTCCCACAATGGATCCAGCAGACACAAGTTGGGAGATGAGATGTATGCCGTTTACTGAGGATTCATTGCCGAGATTTCTAATTGCTCTGGGGTTTAGTCAAGCAGCAAAGTACAAGCTTCTGGCATGACTCATCTGCTGTAAAACTAGTGCTAAGTACTGTATATAATTAAGACAACATTATTACAGTGAGATCGCACTTCTTTTTTTGGAATGTTTAAAGCCTTGGAAATGTGTAATGTTTTTAGAGCTCTGAGATGTGAAGATTTTTAAGATTTCTGGTGGGAGTTCTTTTTAAAAGATGGCTTAGGTACAATCCATTTTGACCATCATTTTGATTATTCCTGAAGTTTCTCACATTTATTTAAGGTTTCTTCATAAGAGCTGTATTTCTAGAGAATAAATATAGATATTGGATAAAGTGGCATTAATTATTAAAGGCTTGCAACACTGGCCTTTATGATGGTTTCAGGGGTTGATTATTTTCAAGATCCACAAAGCACACATTTTTGGTTAGTGTTCATTTCCTGAAGAAGTGCTTAAAACCGCTAGCATTACAAACAACATACGCAGCTAAGTGTAATTACCAGTGAATCAACAGAAATTGCTATCTAAAGTGAGCTGTGGGCCAGGAATTCAACATCTGAACTCTCATTCTCTGCCTGGTCTGAGAAATACTGCTATTTGGCCATTGGATCTGTTTGCGATACTGGCTCTTAGAGGTCATTGGGTGAAGAATTAAAACTTTTTAATAGCAAAAGTTGCATCTGAGCCCATAGGGCTGAGGTTATATAAACAAGCTATTTATTCATCTGTATTTTGGAAGGTGTTTTTTTCCCTTTCAAACTAATGAAAAATCAACTTTTTCTGTGTTTTGTATATCCAACATAGTTTGAATGTTTTAAGCAAATTTATTTATGCTTACTGTTTGCTTGCAAGTGGTCCAAGATTATTTGCTTCTTGTTATCCATTGTGTGCAGCTGGTCAGCTAAATAGCAGGCCACATTGAAAAATGAGGTGGAAAGTCAAGGAGATTTCAAGATGGTGATGAGCACATTTTTTATGCAGAACTTTTCACAACCATGTTCTTGCACAAGTGTTTTGCAAGACATTTGTTTTCTGAACAAAAATGAACTGATTCAAATGCTCACTGAAAAAAAAGCTGTGAAAAAGCTTATCCTAGTGTTACTGAAGCTCTTTTCATCATTCCCAAAAGTGGCACCTGTGGTGGAGATGCAATTAAAAAAATGCCAGATGGTATTTGGATACCTGAGGAAAATGGAGGTAAACACAATACTCAACCAACATTGTATCAGCTGCAGTCAGTAAGTCCTTGAGACAACTACTGATAATATACATAGCAGAATACAAACCCTTTCACCTTTAAATGCTCAGGTTGTTACAATGAGTCAGCTGTTTGAGTAAAATGCATTCCATCAGACAACTACTGGAGACAACTACTGGAGTCCTTGGTTCTGGAAAAAAAAGAACTGAAAAAACAATAGTAAGCAGCTGAAGGAACCTTTGAGAAAAGATGAATGGTAAAAACAAAAAATATATTTGTCAGTTGCCTTTCCTAGTTTGCTCACATGCTGGATACTCTGGTCTTTCCCAGTGTATCAGTAAAATAATGTTAAAAAACTTGTAACGTTTTGGTGAAAAAAAATCTAAGGCTACCATAAACTCAAACAAAATTGTGCAAAATAAAAATACTGTGTTTATGAAAACAGCAAAAAGCTCACAAAACTAAGATTACAGTTGAGAAAAGGGGCATCCAGCATGGAACACTGCTCCTGTGCAGAATCCTGTTGAAGTCAATGGGGGAATCCACAGAGAAACAGGTGCCCACTTTTTAGGCTTGATTGCAGGATCACAGCTTGAAACATTAAAGATGATGTGTTGAATTATGTCAATAAACAGGTCTGGAAGAGGGTGGCAGAATTGGGGGAAGACTGTCAACGTGCATATAATCTTGCCTACATCCTCACTGCAAGTGGGTGAGCTCCAGCTTCAACTTAGGCACACATGCCCCACAGTTCAAGAATCAAATAATTGGGAACGGTGAATAGAGGAATCTTAAACTACTGGAAGGGGAGACGAGTACAACTGGTGTGTGTTTAGTGTGCCACATCTAAGAGGAAACATGATGGTCTTTTCATGGTCACTTGTACCGGCTGAGCTGTCCCAAACCTCCCAAACCATTCCCCCTCACTTTCAGCATTTCTGTTCTTCTCTTTCCCTTCTAAGAATGTCTTTGTTTTTACTGGCCGCATCTACACAAGCAGCAAACTGCGGAGTTGTTACCATGCAGTCATTTAGTACTTGTTTAGCCAAGTACTAAATGACTGTGCAGTAACTGACATTACTGATGTCACTGTCATGGTTTGTGCCTGGTGACACTACGATGCTGTAGCAGCGAGCTACAGCACAGTAGCTCATTGCTGCGGTCCTGTAGCATCTCATGTAGACGTGCCCGCTGAGATATAGTCAGAGGACAACATAATAGCATAAGGTTCTGGGAGGTCATTTAAGCTGCCCTTCTGTAGGTAACTTGTTAAACCAGAGCCAACCTTTTAGCAAAAGAAATGGTGTGGCCTTGGCCTTGGGAGGATGGAGATGATTAACAAGGGATGAAAGGAGAAATGCCTCCTTCTGTTATGACACCAAGGAGTGTAGAGCCAAGCCAGAGTATAAGAACAGAAACAAACGGTGTTCTGATGGCATGCATTTTACTCAAGCAGCTGACTCATTGTAACAACCTGAGCATCTAAAGGCAAAAGGGTTTGTATTCTGCCTTATATATTGTTAGTAACTTTTCTGACAGCAGTGCAGCATTGTAGAAAGAAACAGGTACATAGGGAGAGTTTAGAATATATTAATTTCTTAGGTTCCCATTTACAAATCATGGTGCAGAAGGTTGCATTCAGACCAGATAAGAAAACAACATTCAGAATTCCTAAAAATCAAAGCCTACTGTTTGTCCTGGTACATCTGTGATTATGAAATGATTTATAAATTTCTTTTGGAGTGCATTTGGATAATGATTCATTTCCCTTCAGAACATAAGCCATCAAGAACTCAACCAGTTCTGATATTACAGTTAAGATGTTTTGCATCCCACCCTGGCACCTCCTTCTGAGAAGCATGCACACTTCCTTAAATAAACACTTACTCAGCTCACTGGCACAAAGATAGGGTCAATACTAGAATTGAAACACGGATCAACAGCCCATTTTGGTAACTGTCTTCAAGAGATGCCAACGAGCTTTCATGAGAGGATTGTTCATATCAGGACAATTGGCAATGTGCAGGCGGTGAGGGGCCAGCATATGGCCCACAGGCTGCAGGTGGCTCATGAGTGATTAATATGTGGCCTGTAGGCCTTCAAGGCTGCCTCTCCTGCCGCCATGCTGCAGAAGGCTGTGTGCCGCTGGCAAAGACCCTACAGCAGGGAACAGTGGACCGTATGCTGTCAGTGCATCCTATGTAGTGTGGGGTAGAGGCACAAGACACTGCTACTGCCCATGCAGCAGGGGTAGATGACACAGCCTGCATAGCAGAGGGGAGTTACTTAAAGGGCTTCCACCACAATGTGCAGCCACCATGGTGCGCACCCCCAGCTGTGCCAAAATTGGACAGTCCTGGTTCATATGATAGTTGGAGAGTGTAGAGAGAGTGATCCATACCTATTCCCTTATATATGAGGGAGTTTCAGGACCCTCATCTGGCCTCACTAAGCACATCAACGAGATGTGCTTAAACAGGGTGGGATGACATGCTTGAAAGTTAAGCACATGCTTAAGTGCTCTGTTGAATTAGCACCTCTGCTCTTTATGTATGCTTATTTAAGCATAAAGAATGGGCCTAATGAATAATGTTGAGTTTTTTAAAGTGATCAAAAAATAGAATATCCAATGTGTGAAAAACTGATTTTTTTTCATTCTAAAAAACCCCCCGCAAACAAAACCCCAACAATGAAACAACATTTTCAAAATATTTAGTTTAGAAATATTGAAATGATTTTATTGAATCACTTCTGTTCAACCTATTAAACATAAACTTAAAATGGTGACATCAAAACAAAATATTCTGACTATAACAGAGTCCAGCTCCAAGGGTGGCTTTGATGCCCCTGGATTCCCCTCAGCCCTTATCAACTTTGTTCTCTTTTGCTGTCTGGGCACTCTCCATTTCTTCTCCTCCTAATGGAACCCTCTATTCTCTGGACTGTGGGTCCGTAACACTCCTGGTCTCTGGCTGTGACCCTCCTCAACCTCTGACTTCTTTCCTTGGGTCCTGGCCCTGCTCATAGGCCAGCTGATATCTCTGGCCTCCTTGGCCCTGGCAGTCTTTGGCTGTGGCCCCTCCTCAACCTTTAGGTCCCGGGGCCCTGGCCTTGCTCCTAGGCCAGTTGAGACCTCTGGGCTCCTTGGCTCAGCTTGCTCTCTTTCTTACCCGCCTAAGGGTCTGCTTCTCTTGCTCCTTCATGGCCAGTTTCTTGGCCAATGCACTACTGTAACAGGTTAGGCCCATTGTGATACCCCTGAAGGCCGCCTCATCCCTGCCAGGCTCTTTTTCTCTTTCAGGTCTCACTGTGCTTTCTTACCTGCCACATCTTGATGGAAACTAAGTGAAAGGAAGGCTGCCCTCAGAGACTGATGAGTCTAATGTGCTCTCTCTTCTCCAGTAGTTGACTCTCCCAAACTTGCTTGCCTTAAGGACTTAAGTCATGACCTCCAGTTACCCACATAGTCATGCCCATGCCTGGCATATGCTCCACATCATCCATCAGTGGGCCATTGACCCCTTTCACCATTTAGTCAATTCACGGTTCCTTGCCTTTTCCCAGTTGCCATGTCTTTAACAGCCTCTACCCTACTCCGTTATGGGACTCGGGTCTTATTTCTCGCTGTCCCCTTTTCCTTCATTGGACTCCTGTTCTCTTTTCTCTTACTCCTCCAAGGGTGTTGAGCCTTCTCTGAGCTCCTCTTCTCCTAAATTCTTCTCTGACTCTCTTTCTTCCCCTAAGCCTTCCCTGGCTCTTGTCTCTCATACAGCATCCCCTGGCTCTTCTTTTCTTCTCCTGAGCCTTCCTTGGCTCCTCCTTTCTTTCTTTTCTCTAGCTGTGCCTACCATAGGCACTACCAGGACCTCCAAATCACCCCTTTGCTAGTCCCCCCTGATCCTCCAGGCAAAACCCAAACACAAACTTAAGCCTTCTGGGCACAACACAAATGCCCAGTTCACCCACACTTTTTCCAAGCCCTGAATCATATCTCCCTGATTGCACTCCTTCTTAGCATTCTCAAGGCTCCCTGCCAGGCAGTCATCATAGCAGTCATCTCACAGTAAGTCTTCCTTATCCTGCAGCCTCCCAGGTCTAACCCCTTGCTCTGAATCTGGCTTGTATACTATGAAAGACCTGCATGTTTCTGGTCACATGCTTCTCCCCTGTCAGCAGACTTGACCACAGGGTTGTTTCTGAATCCCTGTTTTACTGGTTGCCTGTGTCCGTGCTACAATAACCCTGCCCTTAAAGAAGCCAAACTATTTTCCAGTAACAGGGCAAGGGTTCCCTGTTACACCGACTTTAACAAAATAAAATGTATTGATGATTTACCATTAAAATGTTTCTGCATTTTTTGCAAATGTTTTGATTTTGTGGCATTAGTATTTTCTATCAGAAAACTGTCCACCTGGAAAAATTCGGACCATCTATATTAAAAATATAGGAAGGGGGAGCCACAAAACCTGGATCAACTGAATTTTTCATTGCTTACTCTCAGTCACTGGGTGGACTAGCCCTCCTGAGACCCCTTTCCAGACCCAAGTGCACCTTTCCAACTGGCCAGCAGCACCTCTACTTCTTGGAGAGAATCCAACAATTCATCAGTCCCATGATGTATGTACTCCTTATTGGCTCTTCAGGTTATATCCCACTGTCCCTTCATCAGCCATGTGAAGGGCTTGGCAACTGTAAGTGGTTCTCTTTGGAGGTCAATGGAGAGCAACAGTTATTCAGTAAGACAGAAAAAAACCCCTTCAAAACAAAATACGATTTATTTTGACCTCTGTATCTGTGCTTTATTGACCTCTATGTGTATGGTTTTATCCAGGCTTGGTATTCTCCTCAAGCACCTTGGTGAACATACTGTTTCACTTCTCTGGAAGCTCCTGTCACAGCCTACTTGCTGAAGATCTTGGCCATCAGTCTCTGTGCTAACCAGCTACATGTGACAAGATCTCCCCTCCTCTGTTGTGCAGCCTATCTTGGACTACATCTTTGTCCTCTGATTATGTTGGATCTTTGCTTTGGCAAAACTGAAATATTTAACTTTGCTGGCACCTGGAAATAAAATTTCCCAGTAATGGCACCATTATTTTGTCAGCTGTTTTGAAGGTGGGTACTTGACGCTGTCTTATTGCCTAGCATTTGTTTTGTTTCTTGCATAGACAAACTCCAGTCCAACTTAATCCCTTGAGTGCATTTAGGCAGCAGTAGAAAACCAAACAGGGAAACAGACTCGAAGATAAACTGTAAGGCATTTACAAGGAATAAATCACACACTTTCCAAGTTTTCCACAATACTGAGAATTGTTTTGTAATACAGCTGTACTGTAATACTATATTTCATAGAGGAAACCTGTAGAAAGAGATTCTCTTAATCTTGAGTCTGTATCCCAGCGTAACAATTTGGGTTAATCTCATTTTGTATGAGGGAATAAAATGTATTTTAGTGGCAATTCTACTGCACAGATTGGGAAGAAAAGTGAATTCAACGGTGTAAAAACAATTGCTTAAGAAAGAAGGGAGTCTTTGTTATGGAGGCATTGGTAGTGGATCCACCACGAAAGCTGATATTGAGAGGTACTGATTACTCATTTCTCCTTTTGAAGTATATGAGAGTTCAGGACATAGAAAATCAGGTCTTCAAAGAAGGGTTAAAATCCTAGTTTCATACATACTGTCTGATTTTAGACTCCAGAAATGATACAGTAACTCTTCTGAAGATAATAGAATTCTCCATATATTTTTTCTTCAGCAGAAACATTTATAACAGTATTTTTTAATTTGTCTGTTTTCCTCATGTTTAAATTTCTTTTAAAGTTTAAACAGCCGCACTTTCCACAAATTCCAGATTTCTCTGTCACGTGCATGTAGAAACAAATACACACAGATAGTAGTTTAGTCAGGTTTTCAGCATTAAATACAGAAAGATTTTTTCTTTCATGCATGATAATCCTGGTTTTTCCAAGTTTGGGCACTCAGACAGCTCTATCAAATTATTTGTTTTTTTTTTATTTTAAAAATACATTAGAGGGGATGGTAGGTGAGAAGGCAATTTTCCTATTTGTTTCCTATTTGCTTTCACTGAAAATGTTGTTTTTGTCCATACTGTCTGCCTAGGTCTAGTCTTGACTCACCAGCTGTGCTCTGTGCTCACTGCTAGTGAGACTGGGTGTGTAGAGGAGGGATGGGACTTATGGGACCTTTTGGAGGTGGGTGTTGATGTACATAAGTAGGATGACTGGCAGGGTCTGAATGGGCAAAAGGTGCTTTCTGGGACTTTGAAGAGAGTAGGGAGGGTTAACAGAGATAGGGCTGGCCATGAGAGAATGAGGATTGTGCATGCAGAGGAGCAGAAGGGGTGGCTGTGGGTGTATCATAGTAGGGGTTCTGGACTGGTATCCCAGTAATTCTAGAAACCTACTTAATTGTAAATGGTTAAAAGAAACCTCAAGCTAAATACAGATAGGTAAAAAGCCTGAGGCAGAATTGATCCAATCTTCGCAGGTTCCTCTGAACTGCGTAGATTGGACCAATAATGAACATAACTCACATTTAGTCTTCGGTTGGCCAAGGCATGCAGAAGCCTGAACTGGGCCAGGCCAAAAGGCGGGGGGTGCTCAAACACGCCTCTTAGTCTGCCAGCCATTGCTGAGCCCAGCCAAGCAGAAGCATCCCTCATTGGCTGTCTGACATGCACACCCCTAATCCCCTGCTGTTCCCCCTTCCCTGCCTGCTCCCTAGAACAGACAGCCATAAGTAATCAGGGGGTAGGGGGAAAGTGAGTAGGGATCTGGGGTGCTGAGGAGGATGGAGAGGGCAGTAGGCCTGATCTGAGTCTCAGCACTGTGGTTGTGCCAAGGTTATTTTTGCCTCCCCTTTTCTTTGGGTTGGATGTAGTATCAGAATATACTCTATATAATGGAGTATTTAATCAGTATTCCCCATTATATAGAATAAAAGAATTATAAAAAATAGGGTTGGAAGGGAACTCAGGATGCCCCACTCCCTACTCAAAGTAGGACAACCCCCAGCTAGATCATCCCAGCTAAGGGTTTGTCTAGCTGGGTCTTTAAAACCTCTAAGAATGGGGAGTCCACCACCTCTCTGGGTAACTTGTTCCAGTGTTTTACTACCCTCCTAGTGAGAAAATTCTTCCTAATAGCTAACCTAAACTTCTCTTGCTGCAACTTGAGACCATTGCTCCTTGTTCTGTTATCTGCCACCACTGAGAATAGTCTAGCCCCATTCTCTCTCAAACCCCGCTTCAAGTAGATGAAAGCTGCTGTTAAATCCCCTCTCAGTCTTCTCTTCTCTAAACTAAATAAGCCCCGTTCTCATAAGCCTTGTGCCCCAGTCCCTGAACCATTTTTGTTGCTCTCCACTGGACTTTCTCCAATTTGTCCACATCCTTTCTGTAGCAGGGGCCCAAAACTGAACGCAGTACTCCAGATGTGGCCTCACCACTGCTGAATAGAGGGGAATAATCACTTCTCTTGACCTGCTGGCAACATTCCTACCCATGCAGCCCAGTATGCCATTAGCCTCCCTGGCAACAAGGGCACACCGCTGGCTCATATTCAGTTTATGGTCTATTATAACCCCCAGGTCCTTTTCTGCAGAGCTTCTGCCCAGCCAGTCAGCCCTCACCCTGTACTGGTGCATAGGATTGTTCTGTCCTAAGTGCAGGACTTTGTGCTTGTCCTGGCTGAACCTCATAAGATTCCTTTTGGCTCAATTCTTCAATTTGTCTGGGTCACACTGAATCCTAGCCCTACTCACCAGCATATCTACTACTCCCCCCTAGCTTGTTGTCATCTGCAGATGGTGTCTACTATATACTATAGACTGGTTTGCTTTTTACACAGTTTGACACAGGCACTAGGGCTGTGTGAAATGGCTATGTTTCATTTCAGTTTTGGATTTGGCCATTTTGGAGGACAGTGATTCGTTTCAGTGTTTTGGATCACTGTTCCATTTCAATTTGGCCGAATCTGTTTTGGAGTTTAGATGCTGTTTCAGTGCTGATTCAGAAATTTGGATCAGCCAGGGACAGGCAGGCACAGCCAGGCAGCTGCAGGTTCTCCCGTGGCTCTTCTGGCTGTTTCTGCCTCTTCCCAGGTGGGGGGAGCCATAGGAGAAGCTCCCATGGCTGCCCTGCCCAGCCTTATCCCCTGCCTGTCCCAGCCCTTTGAAAAAAAAAGAAAAAAGCCCAGCATTCACTGGCTTCAGCAGCGGCAATCAGGGGCCTCTTGGTGCTAATGGCAGAGCGGCCCCACACAGCACAGGGTAGTGGGGATCGCTCCCCTTCTTGGTACCCACACGGCAGCTGACCCATGGCGCAGGTGCAATGCAGCTTGGCAGGGCACTGTGTGCTGTCTGGGAGTTGGGGTCACTGGGACTGAGCGGTGCTGGGCTCCTGCTGACAAATGGAGCCGCCCCAGCTCCCAGACTGTGTGCGGCACTCTCCCAAGCTGCACTGCACCCTCATGATGTGACAGCTGCCGCACAGGTGCCAAGCAGGGGGTGTGATCCCCACTGCCCCCCACTATGCCATGTTGCATGGGGGGCTCTGCCATGAGCGTCCAGAGGCCACAATCACTGCTGGTACAACGAGTGAGTGTGGGGCTTTTTTTTTTGTAGGTGCTGGGAGGCTGGGGCTGGTTGGGGGATGGGGATGGGGATGGGGATGGGGCCAGGCAAGGCAGCCATGGGGGCTTCTCCTGCAGCTCCTCTGGCTGTGCCTGCCTCTGCCCCAGCAGTGAGGGGCAGTCCTGCGATCTCCCTGAGAAATCAGCCATCCGCCTCCTGGACTTAGGTAGACCCCTACCTATAATTCTAGGGTTCTATGAAAGAACTCTCCATTAATTTAGGGGGAGAAATTTCATGCTTGTATATGGGGCCTGATCCAAAGGCCATTTGAAGTCAGTGGGACAAGTTTCTTTGACTTCAATGGCTTTTGCATCTGGCTTATAGACTATTGACAGCTATTCCTACAAAGCTGCTGTTGACTCCTTGGTTCCAGATGACTTGCAATGAAGTAGCAAATTCATAAATCAATGGGCTTCTCTTGCCAGACTTCACAGTGCATAATTGATTAAATATAAGACACTAAAGAGACCAGGGCTTTGTGTTCTCCATCTTACCCTCCTGCATCACCCCTGACGTCAGCAGATTTGAACCATGCAGCCGCTGCTCTGCAGGAAGGTCAGCATGGGCTAATAGGCAAGGGACAGCAAGCGCTAGGAAGTTGAGGTAATGAGAAAATACCTGCCATCTGGAGCTGTCATAAGCATGAATTTACATCCATTCCCACAAAACAAATAAATTACAGTCTGTGGAGCATTACTCTCCCTGGATGCAAGACCCCACTGCTGTGGCTGTTGCTGTGAACGTCTCCCTGCTTTCCATGTCATTGTCAGGCACTGCAAAAGCTCCCCTGATGCTTCCAGAAAGATGTGAATGGGCACAGAGGGGTATTTGCAACCATCAGATGTTTAAGCGTTATACATGGAACAGGATTGTTCTGCTACGTACTCTCGCTTGCTTGTTATCTCTGACTGAAGGCTTTCCTCCCAGCCCTGACAGCCCTGCAGCCACTTTGGGAAACATGTGACTTCCTCTGGAGACTGAATTTTTTATTTGTGTTGCAGTTCTCTAGCAGGCCCAGCACAGAGGCAGTGTTTATATCAGCTTGTGTAACATCATCACAGCAGCCACAATTCAGGGAACTGAAATGCTGGATGAAAAAGGATAGGCACAATTGAAACATGGTATGTAGAAATCATCAAATAAGCACAAAAAGCAGCTATCCCCAGAAGATACCCTGTGTTTCTCAGTCCTGTTAGGGTGATGCCCTTGTTCATATAAGGAGGCATAAAACTGATTACTTGGAAATTACCACTCAGAAGAAGGGAGTCTGCCTTTTGTTGTCTGTGCTGTCATTTACACCTATGCAAAGTGAGTGTAAAGTGTCACCACTAGAGCACAGGAGCAAAGTACTAGGGTTAGGTGGCATTTTACCCTCACATGGAACACCAGATGCAAAATGACAATCAGTGCTTTGTGTCCGCTAAGCTGGAAATTTCCTGCTTGTGGATGACTTGCTGGCTCTTGATGGTCAGGCAAGCTGCATTATTTAAGAGAGGATCTCCTTCCAGTATTATAAATTGTGGCATGATTTAAATGGCACAAAACCATCAGACGTTTTGATGGTTTTATGTTTGAATTTAGGGTACAGTAATGTCTGTCAGAACTGTTTTATATGGGGCTGAATGCCAATTGCAAGCCTCTTCGGAGTCTAGGCCAGTGACTAAGTGGTTACATACATTCTGCTGTTAGTGAAGGGTGATCTCCACCAACCAGTTTGTGCATGTGTATGTATGTGCAGCCTGCTCCCATCATATGCATATGAAATAAATGGGCAATTTGCTTAACTGCATAATGCCACCTAGGTCCCAACTTTTTGCCTATTGCTTAGATTCTCACAAACACCCACTGTCTGCAGATCACTTAGCCTAGGGACAGAAGTTTCACATAAACCAGTTTAAGTGATCAGAAACTGGTTTAAACCTGTAACAGAACAGAAGTTCATTGCACTTAAACCACTTAAAATGGCCAGAACTGGTTTAAGATAAACCTGGTTTGATGTAGTATCAGACTTAACTGATTTAAGTCAAGTTGGTTTATAGAACTTCTGTCCCAGACCCCTTCCTGGTTCGTCAACTCACAGTCCCCCAGTATCCCAGGATGCTTTGCAGCCCTGGGCTGGCCCCACCCATCTCCTCCCTAGCCAGAGCACTGTTACTGCTCCAGCTGGCTGAGAAAGGGGTGGGAGTGGGAAACCTTGTTCTAAACCTCAACTAGGGCCTGCCTGGCAGCAGCAGAGCAACCCCCCAGTTTTTTCCCTGCTCCATGTGTGAGCAACGGGGTGGGGGGGGCATGGCCAAATGCCAGCCAGGCCAGTAGGCTGAGGTAGAGGGAAGGGAGAGGGGTTTAAACACCTCCCAAAAGAACCCAGCTAGGGTCTGCCTGGCAGGGGTGAAGTAGCCTCTGCCTGGTTTTTCCCCTGTTCACCTCTTGAGTGGAGGGGTGGGGGTCATGGCCAGACACCAGCCAGGTTCTATAGCTAACAAGCATTGAGCTAGGGTAAAGGCATACTCCAGGTAAGTGCATAGCTTTTTTTCAGTCTTGAGGTCATGCATGTGATCTTATGTTATTGAATCAGCTGCCAAGTAGCAATCACTGGCTGGACATCTGATCCTACTCTTGCTCTGATATCAGCAACTCCATGGGTTTATGGAGTAATTCCTGATAAATGGGGATCCTGGTTTTCCCTGATAAAAAAATCACAAATTCTCTGATTAAAAATCCCCAAAACCATGTTTAAAATGAAAGGCCCCCCAGAGCCCTGCTTGTGGCTGTCACTCCTCCCCCACAGCCCTGCTTGCACCTTCACTTCCCCCCCACAACCACCTTAGCCCTGCTTATGCCTTCACTCCCCCACACCACAACCCCCTGGCTCTGCTGGTGCCCCTTGCCCCCTATCCACAGCCTCTGCTCTCCCATCTCTGCCAGAGGGGCCCCCAGCTGCCAAGCCATTGGGCCAAGGACCCAAGTCTGCAGCCCCCTGGCCCCTGGAAGGAGGCAGTGGCTCCTGCAGCACAGCAAAGCCCAGCTTCCTACCTGCTGCCTGCCTGCTGTGGGCTCGGACAGGGGGGGTGTGGGTCCTCATGGCCGCTCACATTCCCAGGGGGCAGGGGGGACCCATGCCCCCCAGATTTGTGCGCAGGGCCAGGGGCAGGCACAGGCTGCCTGCTGCAGGCTTGGGCTCCCACCCTGCTGCCCTCCCCTGGGGCCTCTGCAGCCTGGCAGGTGTGACCCGGTGCTTCAGGACACAGCAAGGCCATGCAGGGAAGTTGCTTGCCGCTGCAAGCTTCACACTGCCCTGGCAACATGTCCCTCTGCTCCAGCTGCAGCAGAGTTGGTGGTGTGGAGTTGTGCCCCTCACTGCTGCCAGGCACAGCGGGATACATTGCCAGGGTAGCACAGAGCTTGCAGCTGCAAGCAGCTTTCCTGTGTGGCCTCACTCTGCCCTGCAGCACTTGAGTCACACCAGCTGGGCTGCAGAGGCCCTGAGGAAGGGCAGAAAGACAGGAGCCCGAGCCGGCAGTGGGTAGCAGGCAGCGTGCCCTCACCACTACCCTGTGCACATATCTGGGGGGCACAGATCCCCACAGCCCCACCAGGAGTGTCCACAATGGTGGGGAGGTAGCCCCAGCCACATCCTCCCAACGAGCTGCCTGCTCCGCTCCAGGGCCTTGTGGCCGCACATTGCAGCCCTGAGCTCCAAACCCCAGTCACTGCCCAGCTGGCCAGTAGTCCCAGCCTCAGCCCTGCCCAACTCCCTCTCTATGGGGGCCTCAAACCTCTCCCTCTGCACTTACCTGTGGGAGCTGCTCTCCAGGCTGCCTGGTGGCCGTGTGCATGTACATGTGCACGGCACCTCCTACCTATGCTGTGGTCCTAATGCTGATGAGGATAAACCTCAGAGTGGATAAGCAGGCATTTTCCTAGTCTTTATGCCAGGTGAGGGGGTCTTTTATTATGTTAAGGACTGGCAGTGTTTTGTTTTTTGAACATTCACTGCTAGTGTGCTTTACATTATCAAGTTAAACACTGGAGTTTTAAAGTAAAGCAAAACTTTGATTCACTATACATTCTTGCCAAACCTGGCTCCACATATTAACTTCATATGGAAAACTCAGAGATTACAAGAAATTCTAATGCTTTCATTTGGCCACACCTGGCACAGCCTCCCCCACAGCTCACTGGATGTTGCCTTCCTGGAATTAGCTTCTGTCTCTTCACCAATATCTGCTGGAAAGCTCCTTCGGAGGGTGTGGTAACTTCTGCTGATCTAAATAGGAGGGTTCTGGCTTGAAAAAGCACATGAAGACCAGGAGGGCTGATCATATTAACCAGCTGCTCTTCAATTTAAACATTTCTTCTGTCCTTTTACTCCTCCAGCTGGTGGAAGGGAATCACAGTATCCAAGATGTCCTGCTGTATTTGTACTGTGGTGGTTACAGCATGCTTTGCTACTGGACACATATTCTTAAAGGGAGAGCATCAACTTGGTACATTTATTGAGGAAATAAAATGAAAGCAGTAAAAGTAGCTGAAGGTGTTCCTTTTGCGCTTGGGTTGAAAATATTTCAGGCTCCCCCCCACCCTTATTGTTGTATGAAAGAACCACACAGTTATCTAATGATGGGGAGAACCCAGGGCTCTTGCACAACACTGTCTAATGCATGGAGTCAGTTAACACGCTGGAAAAGATAGATCCAAATATATTACAGTATCTTATGTTCTTGTTCAGAACAAGTGGCATTAATATATTTTCAGTCAAGCATGATTCTATGCCATGGCTGTATCCCTTTCACTATAGGGACACAGTGCTAGATTTACCAGCATGACTGTTCATTTTGTACTTGCAGAATTGTGCATGGGAACATTTGCGTGCATGCCATTTCAGTACATAGGAACATTTATGTATATAGATTTTGAAAACGCAGGGCCACGCCCTCAGGTGGTATACACTGGTTATATGGATTTATACCACGTAAGGATCTGGCCCTAAGTTTATGGCTGGGTGAAAAAATAACCCATGCTGCAGTCCAGATCCTCAATCCGACTATGGCCCCTATTGAACACTTCTGTAGTCTCAGCTATTCAGTTGCCTATTTCCCGATGTGAGGGAATCCCTAAGTAGCACAAAACCATCAAGGCTTCTTCTGTGCCCCAGGCCAGGGGAACAAATGGAGGGTGTGATGCAGGGAAAAGAGGCACACCATGCCTTATACTGGTGATCCCAGGTGACATAGCTGCCACTGTAGCTGTGCAGCTGGGACAACTTTGACCAGTAATGAGGAAACTCCAAGATGAGGGCTAGCAATGAGGAGCAACCCCCACTCTCTGCAGCTCAGCTGCAGCCAAGGACTGAGAAATCTATGTGCAGCAGCCTGACAGAGCTTCCCTCCACAAGTACGTGTGTACTGAAATATTCCAGATATATATGTCCAGGGGAGGGGGAGGGAAGAAGAAAGAGACGACTAAGGTTCAGCAGCTTTTGCTGATCCCTGGAGGTGGTGTGGGGAGGGTTTGCCAGGGAAGGGAAACCATCCCAGCTCTGCCCTATGACAGGGGGAGGGAGGGAGGGAGGAAGGGGGACTTACAACTGTTATTTAAGAGCCCCCAACTACTGCCAGACTTCCCTGCACTTGAGAAAGCCTGCAAGGAGTAGGAAAAAGAGCATCTGAACAAAAGGTACCATAGCTAACTGATGGTTTTTTCTTTAAGAAATTAGTGCTATTGAATAATTTCTGTGTTTTTGAACTGTTGCGTTAAGGGAATTTGGGAGAAGTTGAGTATTTTCTGAGCAGGAGGTTGGCTTTCTTTCATTTGCTATCCCCTTCCTCCCAAAAATGGACACAAAATCAGCTTGAAACTACTTCAAAGAGAAATGGTTTTATCATCAGAGATGGGAGGTTTCTCTGCCATTAATTAATTCTGGAGAAATAAGTGGAGGAAGATTTCCCCACCCCCCTCCATGAATACTGAAAGGCAGAGTCTGAGTGTCTGTGAGGAAAGTTCCCTACATATTTTGTGTGTATACAGGTTTAGACAAAAGACTAGAGCAACCATCACAAACCCTAACATAAGCTGTGGTGCTTTGGAGAGATGGCTGCAGTATAACATTTTTTTTTTTTATTGGGGAGAGGATATATGAGAATCTGTCTATAGAGTTATTAATTCATCATTCAGCCTTTCTGGGGATTATAGTTTTGTGGTATATGGAGTCTCCCAAATGTTTTGAACTCATGTTGGAGTTTTTTTCAAACAAATCCTTTTGTGTTTAGGTTTGCTTCCTCCCCTTATTCACGTGTTTTGACAAATACAGAATGCCTTCCAAGCCTCAAGGAGTTATTAGACTTCTTGAGGCGCTTCATCATTTGACCAATGTTTTTTGCCTTTTTGGTTTTTATTTATTTGAGACCAAAAAAGGTGTAGCTCACTGGCATCTCATACAGTTATTTCTTTCCAACTCTAATTACAAATGCAACTCTGACTCATTTTCCTTTACTCTTGCTCTCTTTCCTCCTTTTAGAGGATTGCAACATTTTTACAATGTCTCAACCAGCAAGTCAGAAGAAGCCACCCTCTGCTAGCCTGAATGGGCGAAGAGCCCTCCCACCAAACTTCTCCAATGCTGAAGAAGATGAGATCCCTGAAATGGAGGTGACTGGTTTGATGCCTAAGGGATTCAACCTGAAAGGTAGAGTATTGTGCAAGTAAGAAACGAATCCATTTGATGTCCCCAAATACTTGCTTCTGCCTCTGAAGTAAAACAAAACCACTTTTCACCTTTTTAATGATCATACTATGTATTTACAGATATTAATGAATTTAAGTTTTGCTGTGGGTTAGGGAAAATGCTTCCTCAATTTTACTGGTAGATAAACTAAGCCATAGAGACATTGAAGTGGCCAATCCCAGGGGACATGGGGGTCATATTATATATATGAAACACACACACATACATTCCAGTTTCTCTCTTGATGTGGATCTTTTTCAAATCCAGATTTTATATTTTTATATATATATATAAATACAGAGCTCAGTGTGTTCCAATTTGTGGTAATTGTGTGGGGATTGTTTATGAGCATTCAGAGGCTCATTTTTTGTTTTGCTGTTTTGTTTTGTTTTGTTTTCTTTTTAATGAAAATGGTTACAAGCTCTGAATAAGTCCTATCAAAGTCTGAAAATTCCTACTAAAAGTGTGTTAATTTTTCTCCTGTTTAAAAAAAAGATTCAGCACATCTGTACCACATGAATTATATGGTTGATCAAATCACATTGAGTTATAAATCATTGGAACAACCAGTTCACTCACCAGCTGAAATTTATATGGAAACAGTGCTAGAAAAAACAGATTTAAAAAAACCCAAAACAGTATAGGCTCCTGTTTAATTCCCCAACACAAGAGGCTACATTTGTAATTTTATTAAATTAATTGTTGAGCTTGTTCCACTTTGCACTTGCAGCAGTAAGACATACAGGCTGCCTATACATGTGCTGGTTCATGTTCTAATTAGAACGCATCAGAGCAAACTTATTTAATCAAGTCTGCTCTGCGTTCTAATTAGAATGCTCTAGTGTGGCCTCACCCTCATGGATATAGGCCCCCATGGGCTTAAAAATGGCCATGGGATGCTTTATCTAAATTTCATTCATGGAGGACTAAATACATATGACGGTGAGGTGCTTTAATTAGTGTAGCTGTCCAGAAACTGCTCTAATTAAAACTCTTCCCTCCTCCTGACCTGATCCTTCTTCTGACCTGACCACATGTATAAGTAGCCACTAATTCTTAGTAGGTTTATTATGGTACATTTATTGAGGAAATTCAGCCAACATGACAAAATAAGGTCTGTCTTGTGCCCTAGTTAGACATAATCTCAAAATGGGAATGTTAATAAAAAATAGCCAGGTCTAAAGACTTTAGATATTCTCTGTGAGGCAGACCTAAAGCCCACTGAGCCCAAGATTCCCCATGACTTTTAATAGGCTTTGAGTAAGACCCTGATATAAAACTGAAGTTGGAGGGAGACTTTCCTGTTCTGCTTCAAAGACTGGCTCAAATTCAAGGTGACAAGAAATGTCTGAGTCTACTGATAGCAAGAGGCAATACCATTAACATTGTTAATGTATAAAAGTAGGAATCTGGCAGCTTAGAATCCTATATCTAAATAGATAAAAAAAAGGGGTGAGGGTCTTCTGTGTAAGGAAGGGGAGAATTTATTTGGGAAGATTCATGATTTCTGAGGACACTTGGTTGAACTGTGCTATCTCTTACTGATGTAGTCTCAGAAGAACTTGGAGAAGGTGCAGTGGGCATGACTGGGCAAAATACTAGAATACCAAAATAACATGGCCAGATCAATGAGGATCTCTGGGTAGAGATCCCAGGTCCAAAATATATATCCACCACACTTCTTTCCCTTACTGTCCTTGGCTCCCTACTGTCCACTATGTTCTTTCAGTCTCTTAGGTCAGGTTCATAGAACAGTGAGGGAACTTTTACATTTCTCAGAACAATGTTAGAGGATGCTGGTCTGCGCAATGCTCCGTGAACATTTCTGGGTGTGAGACAAGTTTCCTAAGTTCTTCACTTCCAGTTGGCCAACTCATCCTGCTTGCATGCAATCCTTCTCAAGCCTGCAGAAGGGTTTTCAACAGATGCACAACACCCCCACCCCTCCTCTCCTCCATGTGATCTGCATCCATACCAGTAAATGTAGGAAAGTATGTATATGCAAAGTCTGTCTTCAGCGGGAATTCCAACTCGAAAATAAATTATGGCCCAGTGACAGGTCTTGCCTATAAGGGGAGAGACGTGAGTAGTGACTATTTTATGAGCCATGGTGCATATCAATCTGCATATGTTCCTTTCTGCTTGCTTGCTTGCTTTCCCACAGAGCCATTTTCTATTTTGTCACATCCTGAGAGGCATTTGGCATTGGTGAGACTACATCTGGAGTACTGTGTCTAGTTTTGGGTCCCCCACTGCAGAAAGGATGTAGACAAATTGGAGAGAGTCCAGCAGAAGGCAATGAAAATGGTTAGGGGACTAGGGCACATGACTTCTGAGGAGAGGATGAGGGAACTGGGATTATTGGGCATTTTTATGTGTTTTCTGTGTGGGGGAGAGGGGTGCTTTAATTAGTGTGGCTCTGAAAGCTAAAATGCCTTCCGTGTCTCATGTAATAGTATCCCTGCACTTCAAAATGGTGGCAGGAACACTTCAACTAAAGCTTGTCAAATGAACAAGGGAGGAAAGTGGATCCAGCAAACTACAGGCCCATCAGCCTGACCTCTATCCTGGGGAAGGTCTTAGAAAAAATCATGGAACTCCAACTGGCCACAAGTACCAAGGACAATAAAAAGTCCTTTTTTAGATATGTGGGGAGCCGGAGGAAAAGCAAAGGCAACATTGGACCCCTGCTAAACCAAAAGGGAGAACGGACGACCGACATCCAGGAAAAAAAGCCAACTTACTAAATGGGTACTTTGCGTCAGTCTTTCACAAGTCCCATGGGACGCCCCTGCCCATTATGGGACAAGGACTTCTAAGCGAGGGTGGTTCCTTGCTCTCCATCAATGCTGACCTTGTGAAGGAACAGCTTCAGAAGCTGGACACCTTCAAGTCAGCCTGTGGCAGGGCACTGGGGGTGCATGCCACTATAAGGGCCTGGAGCCGGCAGCTGCCAGGTACCTGATGAGGGCAGCCAGGCTCAGGGGTGACCTGATGGCCACCTATAAGTTTATAACGGGTGTTCACCAGGACCTGGGGGAATGTTTTTTCACCAGAGCCCCACAAGAGATGACAAGGTTGAATGGTTATAAATTCCTGCAAGACCATTTCAGGCTGGACATAAGGAAGAACTTCTTTACTGTCCGAGCCCCCAAGGTCTGGAATGGCCTGCCACCGGAAGTGGTTCAACCCTAACTTTCTATGATTCTATGATTTTTTGGGGTGGATGCTTGAGGAGATGGGGTGGAAAACAGGGAGAATGTGGCTGATCTAGGATTTTGTAGCTCAATCTTTTTCACATGCAGCTCTGGCTTCACATTTGGATTTTACCTTCACTTTGGGTGCAATGACATTGTGCATAAGAGAATGAAGTAGGACTCTGAGAGTAGGACAGGAGCTGCATGGGAGTGTAGTTCTGCATTAATGACACCATGCTAACAATCTAAAGTGCTATATACTTTCCCCCCAGCTACCATAATAGTTGAATGTGTCTCGCTCTTTAGTGAACTTTATTTTCACAACATCCCTAGAAGACTAGAAACTTGAGGTGTTACAGCCAGCCCAAGATTCCCTGTGTGACCTATGGCAGAAAAGTTAAAATTGCACCTTGGGTCCTAGGCTAGTGCCTAAACAACTGGACCACCTTTTCTCTTCCTGCTTGCTAAATTATTCCTACTTTCAAGGAAAGGTAAGGCTTTAGAATATGTAGCAGAATGTGTCATTAACAAGAAAAGCATGATACTTCCTCCCAAAACACCTTGGCTATGTTTATATACAAAAAACTAGAACTCTTGGTTCCAAAATGATACCTTTTATTAGAGCAACTGGAAATTGGCAAGAAAATTGTCCTTTTCTGCAAGCTTTTGGGATCAAAGTCCCTTGGCTATGTTTGTTCTTCATCCATAACTTACCCTTCTTTCATCTATCTGAGTTTAAGTGCCCAGTGGGCTAGAGACACAGTACTTAGGAATGTGGGGGACATGCCAAATGTTGAACCTTTTTTCCATGTTTATTTGTATGGAAACCCCCACCACATCCTTATTTGTACAGTTTCAGGACCAGCGAGTGAACAATGCCTTTGCCATAAAAGGAACAATGTGTACTTCATTTGAAAATCCCCACAGTTCTTTTAGTTCAAAATTTTTCCTATCTTGTTCTCTAGGAAATCACAAAGCTTGAAGGCTATTCTCATTATTGACTCAGCTGTTCAACTTGTGCTAATGAAAGTTAAAAATTCTTTTTTATAAAACTTGTATGAGTTGTCCAACTGTTCCTTCGTGCACTGCAAACAAACTTGCCCTGAAAGCCTGCACCAGGGCTGCCGCCTGCCAATCAAGAGCATCTTGCTTCAAAGGAAGGCCTTGCTTCCTCACTTTCCCTTCTGAACAAAAAAGTGCAGCTGTTCAGAGGTGTCTGTGGAAAGCACTAAGTAGCCCTGTGCTTGCCATTGAATGGCTTTTTTTTAAATTTCTACTGCTGCTGCTATCTGAAGTATATACAATTATCAGGGGCTTTGCAAGTGTTTTTAGCTGTTGCAGATAACATGACCAAAGATTGGCCAAATCACAGGTCAGCTGCTTCTGGTGAATGTAGAGTTGTTCTTTTTAAACTTTTTTTTTTATGTTGAAACTGAAATGTTTCTGCAGATGTGGATTGGCCACACTTTGACCTGAGCTTCATAAAGCCCTGTGATGAGATGAAGCACACTGTTGCTATAAGTTGAATTTCTTGAAGGTGATGGTTTAAAAAAATAAAAAACAAAGAAGACAAGTCATTATTTCCTCCCATTATTTCTAAAAACAATAGCAAATCCCACAGCAGAATTGTCCCAAATTTTGTCAGAACCATGAGAAGCCTTGCGTGTTTTCATCCTGTAATCTCCTGTAATCTCTGCTAATAACAGGTTTTATGTTTTTAGGCTGAGAGAAAGTAGAGAACATGCTGAGATGGTGTGCGCCACCCTGAATAACATTGCCTCAGGAAAATCTTACAGCTGTTGTCGTACAAGGATGGTCTAGTTACCATTATCAGTAACGGAGAGCTAGTAAATCCTCAGAGGGAGTGAGGGGGATGGTCCCAGGGATGGGAAACCACTGAGAGTGTAGTCTCTGAGAAAAATGTGTTTTGGTCCAAGCAAAATATTGACATGTCTCTACTGCCCCCTTACTTTGAGCTCTGTTCTGGCCACTTATATTTAGCTCAGTGGCACTACTTGTATGAATGGGGGCAGCAGAAGCATGCTCCTGTCTTTTCTTGCCATAAGTTGTACATTGCTGCTTTGAGAAAAATCAAACAAGAGGGGACATGGGGGGAAATCCTGTAGAATTTAACACGAGGTGCTTTCTATCAAATTTTAAAACCAGCATATGAGAAGGATAAAATTCCTTGTTGGATCCGATAGGCAGGCTTAAATATTCCATAGCAAGGAAACTAAATCAATTCATATTGCACCCAGTGAGCTATATCCCTTTTAAATCCCATTGGGCTTTTTCCATAAGGACTGCACTAAAGTATTTTGAACTTCTAAAGACTCTGTGGCTGGATCCAGATGTTCAGGCACGTGCAGTTTGTGGCACCGTTTGCAGCACCACAGACCGCACACATTGCACATTAAACCCTGCGTGGCACTGCTAATTTGCAGCAAAATTTGCTACTGGGATTTCCCAGTAGCAAAAAAAACAACCCCTGAACAAAAGTGGCACAAAGCACACTGAAGTGGCGTGTGCTGGGACAAATGTGGAGACAGGGAAGTAGGCAGGCAGCCCAGGGTTGCCCACTCCCCCATCTTGAGGCACACTGTGCCCCAGCTAGCCCGGGAGTAGCTGGCCAGGGCACAGGGGCTCTGCAGCAGCCCTGGGCTGCCTGCTCCCCTATCTCCATGTGCCGCTTCCCAGCTGGTTGGGGCACAGGGTACCTGCCAGCTAGCCAGATACTGAGACACCCTGTGCCCCAGCTAGTCCCGCTGCAGCACATGGAGCAGTGGGACAATGGTCTGTGGGCCTGATAGGGTTCCACACAACCACTGTGTGCCACTCCCATGTGCCAGGATCAGGCCTTCAGGGCTCTGAAGAAGGATTGCACTTGCCCACTACACAACAGCTACTGCAGACCAGAGCCAGTCTCTGCACCATTGTGCCAGGATAGGATGGAGGAGGCAGATGGCAGAGGGATGGGGCTGAGAGTTTGGACTCTTGGCCTCAGGACTACTCTGTATATCAGTGATGCTCAAGACTTTGGCCCTGCAAGCCAGGTTAATGGCATGGGACTGGTCTGTGGGCCTGATGGGGTTCCACACAATCCCTGTATGCCCCCCCATGTGCCAGGATCAGGCCTTGAGGCCTCATGCAGCCCCTGCCTGCTTTGAGGAGCCATCACCGTGCACACCTGATCTAGTGCACAGGGCTGTGGCCCATAGGGAGCCCTTCAGGCTGGAAGATGTGCTAGAGGCTGGATTTGACCCATGGGCTGGGTATTGCTCACCCCTGCTGTAGATCCTTCACATGCAGAAAGGGATGGACAAACACTACTGGAGGCCTTCTCCAGACTCCTGTCTGCCTGTGGAGGATGTACACGGAGGTTCTCCTCCATCTCCTGAAACGTGCCCTACCTCTGTGGAGAAGCTGTGTGCAAAACTGGTTATCTTGGACAGTGTGCAGTGGTTGGTTCTGAGCCTTTGATTTCTTACACATCAAATGGATAATACTTTGGCCTTTATTTTGTGCATTACTGGCCAAATTCATTGTGATCATAAGTTCTTCAACTCCATTGACTGTCAGAGAGCTGATATAGCAATTCCTTTGCCAGGTGTTAATTATTTGGTCCTGTAATCCTCAGTCCTAAAGTACAAACATTAGCCAGCTCATAGTTTCCGAGTGAAAGACTTTTCTTTTTTCTAACTGCCATCACTGGAAGCTCCAGCTGAGAGCAGAAAGCCAAGGTTTACTACTCTCTCATCGTAACTAGGCAGGAATCAAAATGGAAACCAGCTCACTTCCCATTGCTTTAGCAGGGTGCCTTTTTTTTTCCCTCCACTGAAGTCAGCTGACATCATTTAAACATACACAGGGTGTGGATAGCTGAGTGAGAAGAAGGTCCTATTTTTTAATTTTTTTTTGCAAAGTCATGAATCTAACTGTAAGTGCAAGTACCCTTGGCATTCCTTCACTGAGCTGAATTTATGACATCCCTGATCTCAAGAGGAAGTGTTAGAGAAATATTTCTTAGAATGGTAATTAAAGCACTTGTCTTTACTCAAAAGAAAACAGACTGCTGTTCAAGGAAGAGTAACCTCCTTGCCACTTACATCCTCGAATGATAATGAAAACACAGAGTTTGCTGAGCTGCGTATCTTGTATGGAACTCCATTAAAACCAGCCGACAGACTTGCCCTATTTTTGAGCTTGGATATTCTATTTAAGTTCAGTTCTGGCCTTTCATATTCAAGAAGATGCACTGAAAAATCAGAAAAACTCTGAGTCGGGTCGTTGGCTGATAGAAATAGGTGTAGCTCACTGATTCTGTGACCTTGGACAAAACACTGACACTATCTGTGCTCTGTTTCCCAGAATAATCATGATGCCCACCTTTGTAAAGTTCTGTATAAGATTAGACTAAGTTCTCATATCATGAAAACTAGCATAGCTCAAAGGAAGCTGGTGTAAATTGTGATAGGTGCTTGACCCCCTGGGCGACAGTGACCACTCCCTGCTAGAATTCACCATTCAGTGCAAGGTGGCAAAGGCAAGCAGTCAGGTGGTGGCCCTAGATTTTAGGAGGGTGAACTTCAACGAGCTAAGGAGGATAGATGGAGAAGCGCTGAAGACTCAGAGGGGAGGGGAGCCGGGTGTCCAAGGGGAGTGGTCGCTCCTTAAGGAGACGATCCTCCAAGCCCAG
>NW_017728992.1:50195196-50203151 GCF_001723915.1 Gavialis gangeticus | reverse complement strand
GTCTGGAACCAGCTTCCAAGTGAGGTGGTGCAGGCTCCCACCCTGGGGGTTTTTAAGAGGAGGTTGGATGACCACCTTACTGGGGTCATTTGACCCCAGTGCTCTTCCTGCCATGGCAGGGGGTCGGACTAGATGATCTGCTCAGGTCTCTTCCGACCCTAGAAGCTATGAAACTATAGAGGCAGGTGATAAAAGTGTACAGAAGTTTATGCCAGATGCTTTCTGGGAGGGAAGGTGCTTTTGGCATGGAAAGAAGGAAGCCAAATAGCGGTACAACTCTGCTGCTTATGCATTAAGTTGAGGTTTACTTAGGGAAAACACTAAGTGCCGATGCTTTGGGTGTGTGGTATCAGCTTTTCTAGATCAGAAGTGGCCAACCTGTGGCATATGTATCACGAGTGACAGGATGGCTGCTGTTTGTGGCATGTGAGCCCCTCAAGCTCAGTAAAAGAAGACACTGGAATGGAGCCAGGCAGGATGCTACTGTAAGAGGAGAAATTAGGAGTCACTGCCAATTAACCCTTCCCTAGCCCTGCAGCTGCTGTCAAATTTAGGGTTTTAGATCTTCACTCCTGATACAAAACTCTGGTGGTTGTGGAGTCAGGGAAGAGATAACCTGGCTCTTGGCTGACTCCAGTTGCAGGTGTGAATGCTCAGCACTTCTGCAAAGCAGGCCCTCGATGGGTGCCAAACATGACACATTAAGTGAGAAACATACAATTAGTGGTCACCTGTGTTTAAAAGTTTGTTTAAGGCCATGGTGGCCAACCTTTTTGGCAGGTGTGTCACAAGTTAAGCGGTCTCTCTCTTCCTTGATTGCCACTGATACCTGGGGATGTACCCAATCGAGTTTTCATCCTGGAGTGACAGAATGGAGGCAAGGGGGCTTGAGCCTCCAGCCCCATGGAGTGGAGCAGCAACAGCCTGAGAAGGTATCACCACTAAGAGCCAGGTTAACTGTTCCCTAGCCCTGAAAACACTGCAGTATTATATAGGAAGCAAGAATCCAAAGCCCTTAAACTGGCAGCACTGCAGAGCCACGGAAGTCTTAATCTGGCTCTTGGCAGTGGCACCTTCTCTGGTGAAGTGTCCTGCCAGCTCTCTACCCCATGCAGCTAGAGGTTGGAGTTCCCTGCTTCCATTCCAGCACTACCTTTAGTGAGTGGCCAGGGATCTTATGACCCACACAGTGGCTGCTTGTGGCACACATGGGGCAGGTTGTCCACCTTTTTTTTATTGCTTTACATCACTTGGGCTTAGGATTTAAAAGAAAAATCAAGAGAAAGCATTTCTTGTAAACATTTTAGAGAAGTATAGAAAACCACTGCTGTGCACTATTTTTGTCTGGGATCAGAAATTGTTTCAAGTGTGTAACACTACAGAAGTTCAGTGCACATGAACTGCTTTCAAAATGGCTGAAACTGGTTTAAGATACTACCTCCATCCAGGTGTATCAGACTTAACTGATCTAGGTTAAGTCAATTTATTGAACTTCTGTCCCAGATCTTAAAGGGCATTTAACCCAGCCAGATCAGAATTCTCCTCTCCATCTCAAGGGGACTATTCTAAATAGTTTTCAGCATGAATGAAGGGGGAGTCCCATTACACTATATACACTAACTACACACTATTTCCTATACTATATAATTCTATACAATATCTATCTATACCCTATGCTCTATACAATATCTATCACGCTATGCACTATACACTATCTATAAATCTATGCAGTACTTAAATAAACCATACACTACTTTCTATAGGAGACTACACAGTATAGTCTTAATAACTGGCTTCTTCTTCATGCTTTTTCTTCTTATTGATCTTGGTCCTTTCGCAATCATGAAAGTTTTCTGCAGGGAGGGGGAAGAAAGAAGAGGATGGAGTTCTGGACCACAGTCCAAAAACTGCCCTCTTGCCCCCCCAACCCTGCCCTGCACAAAGTCGGTGGGACATTTCTGATATTACCTATATGTCTCCCAGGATGCTGCATATGCTGGGGGGCGTGTCTGGCAGTCAGCTTCCGCCTGGACTATTCTTCATGTTTCTGTAATGGGAATGTCAATTATAAGAAATAGGAAGGTTTGAAAAAGTCAATGAAGTCTTAGGGGTAGCACACATAAATAGTTTCAAACTTACCATTCTGGTGATGCCACTGTGTTCTGCAGTTCTGAACATCACAGTGGGTAATTACAAGTCTTAGAGTAGCTCACTGTTTGCACGACATGAGTCCATAGATAGGGCAGCGTAAGCTGGGGCACCAGAAAATAAAACATGCCCAAGCAGTGTTAGTTTAATGTGTCAAAAAGACTTTTAAATTGGTGGAAAATCCCACTCATTCAAACAGAAAAAGCAGTTGTGGTGGCGTAAACGGGAAATCACATGGTGTGTACAAAGGCCTCTAATGAGTACAGTGTTGGTATGAATTCAAGAAATTGAATGTGTTCCCTCTGTTTGTTTCTGTATTTATACAGATTATTTGCAAGTTGTGAATGTTAACATGATCAGCAGTGACCAGGAAATTAACAAGCAGCAGCATCATACTGATCGGTACTATAACCCTAAGCTGATTGTGCGTCGTGGACAACCTTACTATATCCAAATTGAATTCACCCGTCCTTACAAACCAGAAAAGGACGTTTTCTGGTTGGAGTATATCATAGGTAAGTACCAAACAAGATCTATGTAACATTAGCAAAGGAGGGTTCATAGAATATTTCTCCAATGCAAACACTGTAGCACCGAATGGCTTGATTTTTTTGCCGTTTAACTCAGTAACCCAATAAAGCGGGCTTATAGCTGAGCACACCCTCACATGCTTTGCCAAATCTGGCTAGTCTTATTAGTCAAAGCACATTGAGGAAAGGGAGCAGGATGTGGTCCTGTGTGTATTCCAAAGCTGCACATTACTGAGTTAAATTGCTAGCATTATTACTGGTTTATGTTTAATGGCAAAGGTTCAAGGTGGTGGGTGGAATAGAAAACTTGTTTCTCTGACTTTGGGAGAAACCAGGAGATGATTAACTTTATTTTAGTCAGAAGATATGGCAGAAATGTATGTGTTGGTATAACATGTCATTGAATACACATGGGAGGAGCGGAAATCATATGAAAAACAACTATAGAAACTTTAAAATTCTGTAACATGCTGACAGCTAGAGATAGTCAACTGGAGAATTTGATAGGCAAGGAAAAATACTGCAGCTTTGGAGCCAGAAAGGTGCTTAAATCATAAGGACTAAGCCAGGGGCCATGGTAGGAATGAGGGAACGTACAGTAGCCCCTTGTTCCACTTCTCCCGGTACCTGCACCATAGAAATGGAAAATAACGCTTCCTAATGCACCAGTCAGTACAGGAACAAATGTAGGATAGAGCAAGGGTAAGTCCTCTCTCATACAGGTGGAAAATAAGGTTTCACTCTTATTCTGTTCGTGGCACATCAAAGCTACACTCTTGTCAGTATTCTTGGAATCTGGTAAAACCATTATTTTTCTCCTTGGTTACCTTTTTGATAATTTTTTTTCTGAGACACCTCTGTTCCTGTTATAAACTATGTAAAAATTGGTTTGAATTGACATTTTAATTTACCTTCCTGAGCAATGCAGTTTTGAAATTTGTAGTATTGATTTTTTTGGGCGCTGTTGAATTATGATCATGCGGCTATTTATATTTGTTCCCTCTTTGAGATAGATGCATGTTTATATTTTAGAAGTATGCATGATGGAAAAAGTTGCTGTCTGCAATGGCTTCCCATCCTGGTCACTTCCTTCTCATTTGAATTAGGATTAGGAGGCATGTTATGATCAGCCGCCAAGCTGATTGGCTGAATATTTAGGAGTACCTTTCAATTTTAATATGCATAATATTAGTACTCTTGTGATCTGAATTAAAATTCAAGGCTATTCCCTTAAATCTTGATGTGCTTAAAACAAGCAACTAGAACTTGAAAATGAAGTGTTTTATGTCCCCTTGCATTGTGTAATATATGATTTAAAACAATTTTCAACATTCTTTCATAAAAAGGAGAATCCTAACCTATTTCTCTGATGTAGCACAATCCAGTAGGACAACATATGAGCATTCCTAACATTAGAGGTGGGTCAAAACCTTACCTGTCTCTGGGGATGATGTGCAATATAGTTTTTGTTTGTTTTGTTTTGTTTTTTGTAATAGGCCCTGTTTTTATGATAGAATTCCTAATGCTCACATCAACTAGAACATCTTCTCCCTTCCTCCCTGAAATTAGCCAGTTCTTTCACTGCTGTGACTGGACCAAACCAGATAGAAGTCATTAATGAATGTCTAGAGCAGTGATTCTCTAGCCTTGAGATGCTTTCAAAAGTGCTGCAGGGTGACATGCAGTCCTAGCACTATTACAGATGCAAGCATGGTTCACAAGATAAACCCAGAGATTTCAAATAGGAATCCATGGTATTAAAGACCTGTTGTAGTCTTTCTGAGTTCTTTGCAACACACAAAGTGCTTTATTTTAGTGAAAACTAAGAGCTCCATTTTCTAGGGGGTATCATGAGTCTCAAGATTGAGAACCACTGTCCTATAGCAACTGCTGTTGCTGTAAACAGCTGTCTAGTAAGTGCAAGTGTCCAGAAGGATGAACCAGTGGGTCTAGCTACTAGCTTTGTAATTTGGGGAGAGTAGCAATCTCAAACTTTATCTAGGTGCCACCAGTAGAGGCCAACAGACACCTCCATTCTGTCTGCAAAATTAGTGGGAAATCATTTCTACAAAGGTAAATACATATCCTTGGGCATGCCTCTTAATGTCTCCATGAATCAGTTTCCCTAGTAATGATACTGACCTCCAGTGTAAAGCACTTCGGCCATTTGTACATGCCATGGGGGTTTACTTTGCCCTAAATTGAAGCAGTGTTTCTAAAAACCCACTGCTTCAATTTAAGGAGAATTAAACCAAAGTAAACCCCCATGGCATGTATACATGGGCTGGGCCCAATCCTTACCTACGTCTTCAGTGGTGGGGAGGGGAGGCAAGCTGCCAGCAGGCAGAGCGGTCCCTGAGCTGCGGTGGGGGGGCTGATGTTTCCCTCTGTGGCAGTGGTGGTGCCCCCAGGCTCATAGGCACCCAGCCTGGGCGGTTCCAAGGGACACTGCAGCTGTAGAGGGAAGCATCAGGTCCCCACGCAGCTCAGGCAGGAAGGTTCAGGGGAGGGGGGAGAAGAAAAAAAAAAAAGATCAAGCTCACTACTTTTTTTCCCCCTTCATTAGAGCCTGCCTGCACAAGCTGCTGCCAGGCTGCCTGCATGGGCTGCCTGCACAACCCTTGAGCTGCACGGGTCCTGGTGCTTCCCTCCGCAGCTGTAAGGTTGCAGACTAAAACACCTCAGACATGCTTTATTTTGTTCCCTCCCAAAGTTATTTAACGTGCCTCTGACGTGTAAACAGCTGCACTACTAAAGAAGTGCAAAAGGGCATTAAGCCTCTTTAAAGGGCAATTTTGTGGTGTGCACAAATGGCCTTTGAGATCTACTGATAAAAGAGCTATGTCAAAGCTTACAGTTATTCTTAATCATTTTGCTATTTCTTGCTCTGTAAGGATCTGATGGTGTGGGTTGCTGGGCACAGGCTGGGAGGCTGTTAATAGCCTCAATACTCATGGTTTTTAGTAGAGATAAGGGATTTAAGCACCTCTTAGGAAACTCTTTTGAGTTCTCTTTGTATAAAGGAAGTTATAGGTACTCTTCCAGTAATACAGAGTGCATTGCATCTGATTTCAGAGCTTCTATGTTCTCCTGCAAGCTCGATTTCCCTTTGAATATACAGAATGTCACAGTGCCTGGGGAAGCAGTGCTTAGAGTCAGCATCACTGGCTTAGCACAATATATGTTTTCTGAGGAGGGTCAGCAATAGACCTTACAGATCATGGTGCAAAACATGGAGTAATAGACTGTTCTTTACCTCCTGGGGGCTGTTTTGTAGGAGACTGCTTGCTCTATTCAATTAATTGTAAGCAAATGGAAATCCCAATCGCTGTTTAAAATGTTTCTTTTTAAGCAAATGTGGCATAAAAGTACTTTAATCGATCTAATTTGTGCACTTAGCAACAAACCAAACAACCATGACACCTGGGAGAAAGAAATCACCTATCAGCTTGGCTCTGCCAACTCTTAAAGTTTACCTTTTTACTACTTAGCCCTTTTAAGGGCATTGTCTTTTAAGGTTAAAAGGGAGTAAAAATTGCCAGGTGTCAGTTGCTCAAGGGTGTCAAACTTGATCTCCTGGATCAAAACCTCGGGACTCCTCACAGGCTAAATCTGGACCCAGCAGCCAGAGGAGCAGTGCAGGGGTTAATAAACTATTCACGTATGTCCTTCAGGTTTCCACCCCCATTGCCCTGCACCTGAATTCTCAGCCCTTTTACCAGCCCTGTGAGCTTGGGGAAACAGCTCTGTGGGCCATATTTTTGATACCCTTGCTCTCCAGTAACTTCACACGTGCATGCTCTTACTTTGCAGCAGATAAGTGAACTGACAGCAGTTTACCCCTCAATGAGACACAGCTAAGCTGCCATAGATCATTTTTTATCTCTTGTGGAGATGCCCAGGGGCTGTTCCCATATATCAGCTGGCACCTGCAAATTCCCACCCTCATTTGCCTTGTTTGCATGCCCTCAGTGACAGATGCATTATTTTAATGACTTTTTGATGGCACTAGAAGGACTTTTCTCTTACGATCAAGCTCAAACTTGCTGAGATTCCTCGGTGCATTGTCAAGCCTTTGCCATGGGGAAATTTGGACAATCCACACTTGTGTTTTTTGGGTTTCTAAGAAGCCAGCTCCCACTGACTATCACATGTATTTATACTTACAAAGAAATTTGTCAGACGGCAGCAATCCAAGCCACAGCCTCAGTGCCTAAGAATATCTCCATGTAAAAACTTTTCTAAAGACAAGCTGTGGATTAGAAAGCTTAAAGTGATGGATATTGAGCAGTTTCACAGGTGACTATAATGACCTGGAAAAGATGCCAGCTGTATCCCTAAGCATGGTATCTAAAACTATCAAATAAGAAATCACATAAAAGAATCCAAGCAAGGTTTGCAAGAAGTCTAGTACATTCTGGGAGAAGATTTGGGGGGAGTTTTAAGACTCAAACTGCAAGATTGCAAGTATATTAGGATGGGGCAAATGCACTTGGCTTCCAGTGAATTCAGTAGATGCTGAACATACTTGTCAACTCAAAGCGGATCTCTTTGCAGGATCAAACTCTTAATGAGTGCTACTTGGATACCAAGACAGTACAAATGCTTTCATTAATGCTAATTCTTGGTGATGATACCTTAGCATATGGTTTGAATTCATGGCATTCTGCTATCAAAAGTAACAACGGTACCTACATAGCTGAGGAAACCAGTCTTTTTCAGAGCTGTGTAGCTCAGGTGCACTTGGGTATGTACTCCCTTCTCCAATTGAAGGGGATTGTTACCAGGGCAGGTGTGCTGTGGGTAGAAACTGCAGGCTGAGCACAGTTTTTCTCCTTCCCCTATACCAGGATGCTCCAGTAACTTAACTATGTACAGATTTATTGATACCATAGACCCTAACGGAAACAGATATAAATATATACAGATATTTACAACATGAACTATATGCAATATATATATATAATTCTTTACCACCACTCAGAACATAAGCAAGTAATAGAAAAGAACTCGTATAAGGGTTTCAGTAAAGATTATGGCAATATAAAACTCCACTAAAATACAAGCTCACAATCATGAAATACAAATACACAAAATATGAGGCACTAACATACAAAATATAAGGCACAAGAACAACCAATGCTAAAACACATCTTTCAGGGGCACGGAGCACCCAGGCTGTTCTGGAGCAGTGACTGTGCTCATAGTTTCATAGTTTCTAGGGTCGGAAGGGACCTGAGCAGATCATCTAGTCCGACCCCCTGCCATGGCAGGAAG
>NW_017728992.1:50166214-50194738 GCF_001723915.1 Gavialis gangeticus | reverse complement strand
CCACAGCCCCCCAGTTTCTTAATGAGAACGGGGTGAGAGACAGTGTCAAAAGCCTTCTGGAAGTCCAGGAAGACTATGTCCACTGCTACCCCTGCATCTAATGATCTGGTGATCTGATTGTAAAAGGCCACCAGGTTGGTCTGACAGGACCTGCCACTGATGAACCCGTGTTGGTTGCCCCTAAGCATGCAGTCCCCTGCTGGCCCCTCCTGGATGTGTGCCAAAATAATTTTCTCGAACAGCTTGCCTAAGATTGAGGTAAGACTAACTGGTCTATAGTTTCCCGGGTCCTCCTTCCTCCCTTTTTTGAAGATGGGAACCACGTTGGCCCTCTTCCAGTCCTCCGGCACCACTCCAGAGCACCACGAGTGCTCGTAAAGCCGTGCCAGGGGTCCTGCAATGACCTCGGCCAATTCCTTTAGAACTCTAGGGTGGAGATCATCCGGTGCCAAGGAGGAGACTCCCCAGTGCCCTTCAGACCCTTCCACAACCCAGCTGGAATAGCTCTCAAGGGAAAAAAACTCCAGACCCGGGAACCTTTCTCCTGCCTGGGCTTCCCTTCAGGGGGGCAGCTTCACCAGCCATAGGTAGATTTCCCCTCCCCTGTGGGAATCCCTTTTCCCAGTAAGTGATGACTCCAGGGTCCCAGAGGGTGGTCCTCATCTCCCTGGGTGAGTTGCTGCCTCTCTTGCCAAGGTCCCAGCTGCCTCGGGCTCCCTCTGGGCTGCCAGCCTGCTCAGGGCCCTGTATACCATCACGTGCACCAAGGGCTCTATCCTTTTGCGCAGGGTTGGAGACCCTGGCCACCTTGTGTGGCTGTTGGGTCTCGGTCCCCTCCCAGACTGCTTGTGCACTGGCTGTGCACTTACTGCCTGGCCTCATGCTGGGGGTGAGAGACCCAAGCCCCTCAAGGGCCTTCAGGGTCTTGTTATACTCCCAGACCCACCATGCATCATCCGTGCACCAAGTTTCTGGCCTCGTGCCAGGGGTTGGAGACCCAAGCTGCCTTGTGCAGCTCCCAGGGTCTCGCTCCGTGCACTGAGCTGTGCACCAAAACTGCACTCCTAGCAGCAGGGCTGGGGGATGCAGCTGCTCACTCCTGCCATCTGGTGAAGAGGTCTTTGGGCTCTTCAGGGCAACTGTTCCACCCCACTGGCCATCTCTTTCCAGCTCTTCTTTGCCCATTCTCTTCTCCATTCCTCATCACAGTCCCCCACCCCATGAGCTGAGCACACCCCTCTTTTATTCCCTCCAGAGGCTCCACCCCCAGACTGCAAATAGACCAATCAGGATGAGGTAGAGTGCAGTCTTCAAATAGGTCTGGGCTCTTTGCCTTGCCCTGGGTAGTGGCTGGGCAAGCCCCACCCCAGCAGTTACCTGATTGGTGGGAATGCTCCACCAATCACAATCAAGCTTTTCTGAGTCCAACATACTGGGCTGTTACCAGCAAGCCTGCCACAGTCACATTTATTTTAGTTGAATATGTAAATAGACTATTGTTCCTATTAACTTGGCAGAATGGTTTGAGAACTAGCAACATATGATCCACTACTAGAATGCAGCTAACAAGGCTGTGAGCAAAGCTAAGCCTAGATTGCAGAAACCTCTTTGTAGACCATGCATGTGGGCCAAACAACCCTTGTGACCAACACAAAAGCATGACATTTATTCTTACATACTCATTGACTCATTTTGAAGAACAGATTTTCAAAAATCAAAGTCTGGCTGCAGATGTTTTAGAGGGACATGAATAAAATAAACTGTTCATTACAGGTAGTTTACTTGGCTCTGTTAGAAATTCATCATTTGCCAACGTTATACCACACAGCCACCTAGTGAATAAAGTACTTTGCACATTAGCGGGATGTTTCTGCTAAGATAATGAGCAGTCAAATTTGTCTAAAATGTTAACATTTAAATTATCATAATTACTTGTGAAGCTTAATGCTTCATCAAGTAGGACAATTCTCTTCTCTTGGAGCAGCACAAAATTTTTAAAAAATTGCATGGAAAACTACCCACTCATTGAAAACTTCATTGTAAGTAGTTCTGGCCATTATTCCAACCTATATCACATACTGCAGCCCTACATCCTGGCTTTAGTTTGGGAGTTAATTCCGTCTCTCGAGACTTCCTTGAACAAGATCCACTTACTTGAGGAAGGGTGACTGGTGCCTTCAGGGACAAACTCTTTCTTGCAGGTCTGGGGCAGGGAACCTCAAGGCTGATATGCCTCCATGCGAGAACAGTGTGGTTTCTGCAGCCAGTCTTCTTCCAGGCCATCTGGAGAAATAGCAACTTATGTTTTGCTAGCAGCCGTGTTGCCAGAGGTCACAACAGGGATGCACTGAATCCGTGAACCAACCCAGTAGCATAACTAGGCCTGAGTGTTGACTGTCAGAGGAATTCTGGAAAGGCGACATGGGAGGGCAGCGGAGTGATAGGACAGGGCTGTGCTCTGCATGAACTTACTCGGGCAATGGAGGATGCAGCTGCATAGACCAGAAGCAGGAGTCCCATCGTCCGCTTCACTTTTCCTGTTCCTTAGTCAACAGCTCCTCTTACGGTTGGAACCAGGGCATCCACAGTGGTGTGGTTACATCTCTACCTTCTGGAGTGTATGTCACATATTAACAGCTCCAGTTCCCTGTAGCCCCCGGTGCCAGGGTCCCCTGCAGAATCTGAACTATAGCTGGAGCCCCAGGCTGCTGTAATATGCCTAGAAGCAGCAGGTGAGGAAGAGGGGCCCACTTCTGCCACTGCTGTCCTTATCTGACCCTGTTCTGCTGCAGGCAGGGCCTGTGGGAAACAGCTGTACAGGGTATCAAGCTCAGTGGCATTGTCTCCTGCCCACTCTACTATGTTTTCTAGTGCCTACCCAAGGGCCCCAACTATAGGAAATGGCTACACAAGGTATCTCCTTCCAGTGCATGCACCTGGGCAACAAGAGACACCTGCAGGGACTGAGCAGGAGCATATGGCCAAGCCCCATACCCCACAAAGCCACTCACTGGACCACCTGGTTGAAGCGGGACACAAGTGGCTGTGGGACCTTCCCCCAGGCCCTCGGTCAGTCAGAGAGTACAGTGGTGGTGGAGTCCCTGCCCCTTCCTCCCCCTCCAGAGGCAACCCTTGGACAAACCTTGCTGCAGGGGGATGGGAGCAATGATACCTGTGGTAGAAGAGAGGGGTATTGGAGGGGAAAGGGAAAGGGAGGGAGTCTTTTATGCTTTGTGGACTCTTGAGGTCCCAGCAGCTGCTGCCGTGGTGCAGGGTATCTGCTGGGTGGGTGGGGGGAGATCAGGGAAGAGGTGGGCTGCAACCATCCCTGCAGTGCTGGTGGCATCTCTCTCATACCTTTTGAATTCCTAGATCTGTCCCTAGTTCCTGGGTTATCCCTCACACAACTGCTGCCCAGTTAAGGCTTTTACTGTCAGGTTCCACATACAATTCAGCAGCAGCTGTGAGAGGGTTAACTGTGTTGCTGTTGCAGCAGTGCAAGGGGAGTGAGGCTGAGGAGGGGACTTTGTCCCACTCCCTGAGGTGGGACCCTTTAGCTACTGAGTGAGCCTGTACCACAGCAGGTAGGACCCTGCCTGCTCTGTCACCCCTGTTTTCCTGTGCTCAGCACAACAGTAAGTGCCTTATTAGAACTGGTATTTCTCATCATAATTTCTTTGTAAAGCAGCTATATGATTAGACTGGCTAAAATGGCCTTCAATTTAAACTTTTTAATAGCAGTTTCCTGTGCTACATTCCTGCCCTTATTCTAATGATGTATTTCTATGTACCATCATACATCTGAAGGCTATTTCTACCTTTCCTAAATAGCTTCCTAAATCCATATGTGTGTGTGTGTGTGTGTGTGTGTGTGTGTGTGTGTGTGTGTGTGTGTGTGTGTGTGTGTGTGTGTGTGTGTGTGTGTGTGTGTGTGTGTGTGTGTGTGTGTGTGTGTGTGTGTGTGTGTGTGTGTGTGTGTGTGTGTGTAATATATATATCCCTAAATATTATCATACACCTTTAAGGACTTGGTGTGCTTCAGAAATGGTCATAAATCCCAACCATTAGGGATCACACCCCTTCTCTGCACACTTCTCTCATCACAGACATTCCCACTTAAGGTGTTGTTCAGAGGAATAATTATACTCTCATGAAATCAGCTAAAAGTAAAGCAGTTTACATCTACATCCTGTAGACCTTGTCTGGACCAGGCCAGGGTCCCAGTGAAGTTAGTAATTTTTTTTGTTTAAGTAAGGGTCTGATCCAAAGTGAATGGGCATCTTTCTACTAACTCCAAACAGTTTGGGGTTAGGGCACCAGTCCCTACTTTGTTTAATGGGAAACTTTTAGTAGCTCAGAGTTTTTTGGTTTGTTTGTTTGTTTTCCCCCTGACATTTTGTTAGGCAGCAAATCTGCTTCTTTAAGGCTTCTTCTACATGCCATGGGGGTTTCATTGGGTTTAGTTCTCCCTAAATTGAAACGGTGGGTTTTTAAAAATGCTGCTTCAAGTTAGGTAGAATTAAACTGAACTAAAGCCCTGTGGCATGTACACAAGGGTGGGGGCCCAATCCTTACCTGCCTCTTCGGCAGTGCATGGGAGTGGGAGCAAGCTGCTGGCAGGCTGAGCAGTCCCTGAGCTGCACAGGGGCCCCCAGGCAGCACCCACCCACTGGCACCTGGCCCGGGTGGTCCTGGGGGGCACCACAGCCATGGAGGGAAGCACTCTCCTGCCCCCACCACAATTGCAGAGGGAAGCACTGGGCCCCCGCACAGGTCAGGCAGGCAGGCAGGTTTGCCACTTTTTTTTTCTTTCTTCTTCAGTGGAGTCTGCCTGCATGGGCAGCTGCCGGGTCCCATAGCACCTGAGCTGTGTGGGGCCCACCAAACCCCGAGCACATCGACTTACAGTGCCCCATGCACTGTTGCACTTTGTTAGGTAGCAAACTAAAACACCTTGGAGGTGTTTTATCTTGCTATGTACCAAAGTCATTTAAAGTGGAACATGCCGCTGAGCGTGCAAACAGCAATGCCATTAAAGCAGTGCAAAAAGGTTTTTAAGCCACTTTAAAGGCCAATTTTGTGGTGGGTACAAAGACCCTCATTGTCTAAATGAAAATTAATGTTACCAGTGCTGTGTGTGTGTGTTTTGTTTTGTTTTTTAATGCCCTTTGGCTTGGAAGGAAAAAAGTGAATTTGAGAGAGGCGGTCTGATTTCCTGATGGCATTTCTTGTAAAGCCCATTGCTTCTGTCATTGTTACACTTTGCAAAAGCAGATTGCCTTGGTCAGTATGGCACAGCGTGTTGTCTGTCCATTTAATCACATGTCCTGATTTTATTAAATATTTTCCTGCTTAAGAATTCAGCAGTTGAGGCAAATGTATAGGGACTCAGGATGGACTGAACAAAGAGTTCATGTCCTGTCCCATCTTGTTTCCATTTTCTAAGGATGTTCCCTCTCTAAAGAATGGGAACAATTCATAAACACTGAAACACATTTTCTTAAAATTGATTAAGAACATAAAAACAACTGCATGCCAGCTGTTCACTAAGAACAACAAAACTGTCAGGGAAAACTGTTTTTTCCCTGCTGGCGTTTTGAGAAGGGCAGAGGGAAAGAAGGTATCTGAGATCTCTGAATTCAGTATCTTATGCAGAAGGGCTTTGTTCTCTGGTTACGTTGGCCCATCTCTAGTGACTTTTACAGCTCATCTGTTAATTTTCAGTGGGTTTACAAGCTAAGTTAGTGATTTAATTGGGAATTTGCTAGTGATATTCATCCCCAGGGATGCTGTTGGATGTTAAAGGCCCCTAACTAGAGACCTGAATAAGTGTGTATTTCTCTGTGTGTGTGTGTGTGTGTGTGTGTGTGTGTGTGTGTGTGTGTGTGTTGATGGCTTCTAGGTCTGCATATAGGAGACACTGCTTGACAGTAGGAAGAAACTGGCTGTGACATTTAAGGCAGCAGCTTAGAGACAGGTAATTTCAAGAATTTGTTTTCTCCCTCTTATTTACTCTGATTGTTTGGGGTTTATGATGATCTCAATTTTTGACAGCTGAGTGTTTGTTAAAGTTTATTCATGGCCATTAACAAGTCATGGTCCTGGAACATGCAGCCACCATCCTTAGGCTGTTTGTTATAATAAGGCTTACCTCTGTTACATGGCTACCTTATTTTGGGTTCCAGCTCCAACTTATTTATCATCCTGTCACAATTATTATACTTCCAGGACTACCTTGAAAACAGATTTTTTTTATACTGTGTATGAAGGGTCTCTCTAAGTAAAATAAATGAATTGAACAGGAAAATGATTAACCTTTCTGTGTCTAATGTATCCCAAAGGGAAATGAGTTCTTAGACTCCTTTAAAAGAAAAAACATCTTTTAATGGGTTTGCCTAAAAGGGATATGGCCAAATAGCTTAGCCACCCCCTACAGCTCCCATTTTGATATATCTTAAAATTTTGTCACAAGGATAGAAATGTTCTCTGGATCTAGAGAGAGTTTAAAAAGGAAATTTCCATTATTCTGCCAAATTCTCCTCCTCCCCCCCCAAACAGTCACTGATTTATATAACGCCTATCCCAAAACACTGGGTCTCCCTCTGCTGGCCATGCAGCAACAGTTAACAGAGCTATTTCAGAGCAGTATTTGCTGAAAAACATGCTGACATGCATGTGAGCATGTGTATGTGTAAGTCTGAGGGGTGAATTAAACTAAAATGGCACGTGTTACTTAAAAAGAAAGAAAGAAGCCCCAATAATCTTGCTTTAGGAAGGGCTAGCCAGTATTTAAACTGGAAAAGAATGACCTGAGTAGACATTTGGCAGCCTTCTTCCAAGCAGTAATTAAATGGAAGAGGATCCCTCTTGATTGTTAGCTGAACCTCATTCTGCCATACCTTCTTCTCTCCTCAGTCACTGAAAATTCCTTCCTTGTGTTGTAGCTGTAGCAAGAATTAAACACAGCATGCTATGCTCACTTGACAGGACCACCACTTGACATGTCAGGGAGCTGAGATGTATTGTAAAAATAGCTCACTTCTCCATGGAATCCAGGTGTGGGTGGTTACTGTTCTTTGTTTTAATTGAATTTGTTTATTCTTGTGCTCCTAAATAAATACAACCATCACTGGTAAGGTGGTGGATCTTTCCATTTTTCTGTTAGTCCAGAATCATTGTAGAGATACCTGTAAAGACTACAGCATCATACTTTTGGAGTACTCTAATGCACATTCTAGTGGTAATTAAGATATTACACCCCAATGGGAGAGAGACCTAAACTGACAGTAAAGGGGGAACAGGCAGTGCCAACCCCATAGAAACCAATGACAGCCATGCTTTAAAATGCATTAGACCCAAAATAAATCAAGCTAGAATTGATACCAGTAGTAATGAAGATGTGGTGGCACGGACATAAGTTTCAGCTGAATGAATATGTGCTTCAGTCCTGGCTGAAGCTAGGGTTACTATGGAACAGAGTATCACAATGAAGCCAGTGGCCATACCTAGCTTCTCCTCTGGGAGCAAACTTCAGTTGAAACCAGTGCAAGCACATTTTCACTACTACTGCTGTCCTTGCTAGCTAACTATGCTGTCTTCAGACTTGCTTTTTGTTGAGCCAAGGTACCTTTGTGTCTGTTTACTTCCCAATACCTCAGCAGTATTAGGATGTATGTGCACAATATGCTCCGGGTAAAATGTTATGTTTCCTCTGTGCTAGAGTGGGGGGAAGAATGTAACAAGCTCATCTTCATTCATTCGCTCATGATGAGGACGGTCTCCTAGTGCTGGTTGCTGGCCTTGCTAGGTGGATCTGGGGGGGACACCTGGCAGAACACAGTGTGAGCAGGGACACAGTCCCATCAACTGCATCGTGGAAACCTCTTATGTATGTGTTGCGAATGCTGCCCTTTTTCTAACTTGGTTTGATCCTGCATGAGTCGTACCCAACCAGAGTCCTGTACATAAAAACACTTAACAGTAATAGTCCTTTTTTGAGTGCAATCACAGAAATGAGGCACTTTCCACCTACTGAAGGATTGTTCAGGGATATGACTGTGTTGTATGAATAGTATTTCTCCATGGGCACTCTTCCAAACATTGTTTTATGAGGGGAGAGGATTGCTCAAGTGCTAGGCTCTCTAGCCAGTTACTGCTCGTGGTGTTTAGAGATGTTTAAATTTTAAACCAGTTTAAAGTTATCACCATGTGTGAACAGTGTTGATGGCATCATACCAGGCCCTAAGCAGGCAGCCATTCTTGTTAAAGAGAGCATACGCTGCTGGCATATCTGTTTGTTAGACAACAGGATGGACAAGGAGAGAAGGTATTCACTGCAGTATCATGTTATGTGTTCTGAAAGACCAGGTCGAGGCATCTAAAATCAGACATCCAAAATGAGTTGATAATTTTAAACTGTCTTTGGGCCTCAGTTCCCCAACTGTCAAATGGGAGGAAAGAAGAATCCTTCATCGTGCAGGGGTATGATAAAAATAAATATTTTAAAGTTTATGAAATGCTCAGAAATTGTTGTGGTATGTGTCCTAGAAAAGCCTACAAAGAGATGTATATCTTCAGAGCACAGTTGTAATAATTGCATTAAATAAACCCTGAGGCACACACTGAATAAGGTAAGGATCATGTGGAGAAAATAGCCTGTGATCATGTGACTGAAGACTGGATCATAGGGTGCCTATAGATGTGCATTGGGGTAGAGGGGGCACGTTTTAATTAGAGCTGTTCCTGAAGAGCTGCTCTAATTAAAATACCTCACTGTCATGTGTATTAAGTGCCCTTCATTTCAAAATGGCTCATTCAACGAGTTTTAGTTAAAGCGCCCCTGCAGGCATTTTGAAGTGTGGAATACTTAATACACATGACGGTGATGGATGCTGGAGCATTCTAATTAGAACGCTTCAGCAGACACCATTAGAATGCGTTGAAGCACTTCTATAGGCAGGGGGGTCCAACCATTAGGCAACCTAGGCAGTTGCCTAGGGCACCAAAATTTGGGGGGTGCCAAAATTATATGCAGAACAAAATGACAGGAACATCATTCTAAATAACAGCTCTGGCCAGCTACAGCTCTACCTTGGTCTAAGACCTTTGTTTCGGTAAGGGGAGAAAGACCTCTGAAAAGATCTCGGGGGAAAGATCACTGGAATCATGTCTCCTACCTCTTCCTCTATATTGGAAGTGGTGGGGGCACCGAATCACACAGTTCACTTAGGGTGCCAATTACCCTTGGACCAGCCCTGTCTATAGGTACCTATAAAGCCTCTACACACCAAGAAGCTGAATTAAGTTTGCACCAGTGACTTGTATTTATCACTTGAGTGCAACCATAATTGGTTTCAAATGATAATAAACAAACCCCAGCTTTCTGCTGCATATGGGCATACTAACAATTTGCCAGATCCAGGACTTCCCCACCATCCCTCATCTGGCAGCATGCTTTTCTTGTCTCTTCCTTGACTAATTTTGATCTCCTCCTACATTGTCACAGACCTTCCATTTCACCCAATGAATCCCTCTCAGGGGTACTCATTTCTGGGTCTTCCTTTTACATGCTTCAATAATTTATGATAGCTGCATAAGCCCAAGCAAACTATCCCTTTCAGACCTTTGAATGCATTTTGTTTCTCTATGTACAAATTACAGTTGATATTTTCAATGTTAAAATATTGTAGTAGGATAAAAGAACTGTAAGGTGATACATACTTACAAATGGACATATACATACTTATATATCATTCATTGATGTGATATGATGTACAGAGATACCTAGATATATATGTCACAGCAGTATTTCAGGAGAACCTCTGCAGATGTATATTTAATATTTTCCCTCTGAAAGGAGGGAAAGTAGAAGACTGTCTAAACTAGAGGCAGTGAGGTAGGGCTTGTCTATACCATGCCAAAATGTGTCCCAGGAGAACCAGATTAAAAGCCCACCCTAGCCTGCTGATATGGTCCAGAGCTGGAAGTTGACTTGTGACGCTATCCTGGGCTCTTCCCCAGTGCCTGCTCTTCAACCTTCTGTCTCCAGTGAGTCTGAGGTTGAACTCTGGAGCTGACTCCTTAATAGTCTTACAGGCAAACTTCTGATCCTGGGGCAAGTGTTTGGACTCTAGTCAACAGGATGCGGTCAGTCCCATCCTCCCCAAGATCAGCTGCTAATGCAGAATAGACCAGCACAAAGAGTAACTAAGGACCTTGCAGGCTAGTGAACGCACTGTCACTGAGTTCTCTGCTGATCCATTTGAGACATTGATTTATGTTTTGACATGAGGCCTTTGCTTTATCTGACACATCAAAAAACAAAAGATCAAAGCAGACCCAATAACACCTTTTACATTTGCACAATCTCTTTTGCCCTTTCCCTTCTCATTCACACTTGGTCCCATCATGTGTAGGAAGGGGAACTCCAGTACAAAAGTGTTTGCATAAGCTTTCCTGTTCCTTATGAGGCTAGTGAATTGTATCGCCCTTTTGCTGGAGGCATTTCTGTTCTCTAAACCTCTTGTCATTGTGTTGCAGCATAGACATCAAAGACATGGTTTATAACCAAATGGGACCGCAGTTAATTTATTAACTCATGGATATTATCTGAAGACACTAAACATAGTTGTAGATTAAAATATGTGGTGCCAGGGGGAGCATAAAGTTTGGGAATTAATCCTAAATATGAAAGGTAATGACAAATGACCACTTAAAAATACCAGAGTAGTGCAACTTATTAGTCATTTTTCCTAATGATTTAATAATTCCATATACTGCCAGGTATGGGATGTCTGAGTGTATTGGGTATAAAGGAACACCAAATATGAATGTTCTCATCGAGAAAGTTGGCTTGGATTTTATTCCAGTCTTTGGTGACTGAAAGTTGTCACCCTTTGGCCATAGGGTGGCCTATGTGAATTGAATTTTCTGTTTGTCCTGTTCCCAATGGATATGTGCCCACATTAAATAACCCATCACCAGAAATGGCCCTAACTAGTAGGGTCAGCAGAGATATCAAGGAACTAATGGAGACTGAAGTATACTTTTACTTACAGGTAAGAACCATTTCCTTTGCAGTGAAATTACTGTAGAGAAGCAAAATGAATGACAAAGACTGGGGACCAGACTGTGCAAGAGACTCTTAGTGAATTTCACTTGTAGGTCATGGGTCTGAATTTGGCCAACTTCCATCAGTGACAATGAGGCACTGCTACCTGATGGCAGGCTTCTTACTTGTAGAAATAGCTCTTTCCTGGTGGAAAGATGTCCACAACAAAACCTCCTAAAACAAAGGTAATACATCTTAGAACAGTGTGAGGAACCTTGGTTTGCTACACCTGTTCTATGAATTAAACTCGAGGTTCTTAAAGTTATTTAGGCAAACAAGATTTTCAAAATCACCTAGCCCCTTTAGTAGATCCCATTAGGCATCTACATGTATTGTTAGGCACCAAAATTCCTTTAAACCTCTGGATTTTAATCTTTTAGACTATCCATAAGGCACCTTTAGCAGCACAAAATGTAGACTCCTTTAATTGAATAAGCCTACTTTACTCTTTGAAATGAGATGCTATTAAAGGTTCTTGAGCTGCCCCTTCTTGTCAGTAAGTATCCAATTTATTTATGAGGAGTATTCCAATAACATGCAACTGTAAGGCCATGGCGTTGAACTGTAGTAAATTATGTTAGCCCTCTTGAAACCACTCAGTAAATTCAGTTTCACAGGGAAAACCAGTTTAACCAGAACAAAAACCAACGTAAAGAAAAATCCAATTTAAGTTTACATATAAGGGAGGCAGCTAAGGTTCAAGAAAGTTCTCTAGTTCTGCATTATGGTTGTAACAGGAGCTGGTGAACACCGATTCACTTGTACATGGTGGGTATATTTTGTAACTTGGATCAGGTGAGGTGGATGATGCTACTGTGTGGGCGCGTCTACATGAGATACTTAATGCACCAAAGACAATCTACTGTGCATTGGTGCAGTGCACAAAACCTGTGCTAATGCACAATAGATTTAATCTAATGTGTATTAATGTAATTAAAATACTGTTCATCTGATCTAATGTGCAGTAGCACCGATTATAGCGCATTTAGTACCTGTCATTACAGGTATTAAGCTTAATGCGCTGTAATTGTGGTGCATTAATGAATGTGTTGATGCGCCCTGTGTCACATTAATCTTTATCTTGATTACACAGCCTGGGAATCTCTCCATTCCTCATTTATTTCCCCCTCTTCAAAATAGACACATTTGGAGATATTACAGCCACAAGGGGTTTGGGAAGCTTAATTCACTATTTTTTATATAGTACTTTGAGATTTTTTTACTAGAAGGGATCATCTATGTGCAAAATATTAAAGCTGTTTCAAACATTAATGGCTTGATTTAGCAGGTTGCTGTGTACTCTGGCCCTGATCCAGCAAAGCATGTAAGCATGTTCTTTAAGTTTTCTTTGTTGTTACTCATGTACTTAAGATAAGGACATAAATATAGAGATGGAATGCTTGGTCCTTTATAGAATCAAATCCTTAGTAATCAGTGAGGCCCACCCCCAAATTAATTATTACAAGGAAGGCAGCTTTAATTGAGACTCTCCATGCTTTTATCAGATTTTTAGTAGCTTGCTCTTGTTGGTATCTCTTACTAGCAAAAGCCATTTCCTTCTTTTTGAGCCTTAATGGGAATCGTATTAATAATGGATCCACTTCAGCAAATCACTTAAGTACATGATTAATTTTAAACATACGAGTACCCTTGCTGGCTTCAGTGGAATTCCACAGATTTAAAGTTGAACTGGCTGAGGATTTGCTAGATTAAGACCTATTCCTTTTTTTTCTGCTTTTCCTCAAAAGATAGCGGTTTTTCTATAATCATTCAAATGCCAAAAATAAATAAATAAATAAAAATTACAGCCATTATCACATAAACAATAATGATCTTTTTTACCAGCAATATAGCACACTTTGCAGCAACAAACCAGATGATTTGTTTGGATTTTGACAGGCTTTCTGGTTACACAACCAGTAAGCTATTAATCTTTCAGAACTCCATATACTCTGTTCTTGAAAAATGAACCAAGGTGAGGTTTTTTTCTTTTCTTTTTCTTTTTAAATAAGTGTCCCTAAGCATTTGGATTGAAATGCACTGTGTTTATTCATTAGTCATCTTCTTAGGTCACTCTTTAAAATAGTAACTCACAAGACCTTCCCTTGTGTCCTGGTTGTGTGGGTTTTGAAAAATCCACATACGCTAGGGACAGACATTCAAAAATCCTGAGCCTGAGGTGATTCAATCTTTGCAGGTTAGTCTAGCCTGGTTAGGCTGAATCAGTTTGTAAGTGTACAGACATCCCAGAAATGCAGGTGCATGCCTGCAGTGGCTCAAGCTAGAAGCCAGGGGGCATTAGAGCAGCTCTCCATTCCCTTCCACAGTGCTGAGCTGAGGTGGCATGGCCAGGCCAGCAGGATGCTTTGATTAGGGAGGGGTTCTCCCCCACCTTTCTGACTAGCCCAGCAGGGAATTGATAAATACTGTGTTATCACCCTATTAAGAAAACCATAGAGGGACATTACCAGCTACCTGTTGACTGTGCCTTTGTTCCATATGCCACAGCACAGACCATAGCCAACATGTGGTCTGCTAACTAATGCTGAGAGGTGTCTGTGCAAGGCAGAGGGGATGGGGCAATCCCTGTTCAGCAGGGAGTGGGGAAGGGAAGGGAGGAGGGAGAGCAGGGTGAAGCCAGGCAGATACCTGCAGTCTCTGCTGAGCTCCAGCCAGGAAGCAGAGGGGAGGGAATAGCTCTGTTGTGGAGCAGAGAGCCCTGCCCAGACCAGAGAGAATGCCAGGATGCTGGGGGAGTTTGGTCTAACTTAAACCGGCAAGGGGTCTGGGACAGACATTGCATAAACTGGTTTGACCCAAATCAGTTAAGTCTGATGCTACATCCAACCAGGTTCATCTCAAACCAGTTTCAGCCATTGTCAATCTGGTTTATGTGCACAGAACATCTGTTCTGTTACAGGTTTAAATCAGTTTCTGATCACTTAAACCAGTTTATTTGTAATGTCTGTCCCTAGCCATAATCTACATTTAGAAAAGACAAAGTGAGAGGAAACATCAGGTGATGGAAACCTCTATACCTTTCTTCATAAGAATATTAGACTCTCTCCCTGAGTCTTGCAGAGCAATTTTCAGCTTTTGTGTAACCTAATCCAGAGGTTGGCAATCTTTCATGAGTAGCAGGCTTCTGCTGTTGCTCCCCTTTGCAGTGCCTTCTTCCACAGTGACCAAGCTGCCTATTGTTGCTTCTGCTACATACCTCTGTCACCTTCATGTTTTCTACCTATTCCTCTGCCTAGTAGTGAGGAGGGGTGATTTTGGCAGTGACAGTAAGCAGTACCTGCTGTAGAGGACAAAAGGGGGCTGTGGAGGGAATTATTGGCACAGTGGAGAGAAGAGAAAGGGAAATGTTCAGGACAAATGTGCATGCCTCCAATCCTCCATGTCAGTGCAGGCTCCAATCTCTTCATGGGCTGGATGCAGCCTGTGGGCTATAGGCTGCCAACCCCTGAGATGATCTTTTCTGACTTTTTGTTTTTCCCTGCAGTACTGTTAGGGCCTTGTTACACCTTATGCTAAAAACTGCACAAATGTTAATTAGTTTAGTGTTGTTTGGTCCAGTGGAGCAGTTGCACATAAAGGCGAAAATCCTTCTCTGACTGCCCTTCACCTGCACAGCTGTGACTTGCCATTAGAGACTTGGTGAGAAGGGGCAACAATGGCTCATTGTTCCTGCCGGGCAGAGCGGGCCCACCACTGTGGCAATTGCAGTGAAACCAGAAAGCACTGGGGAGCTGCTGCAGCTTGATTAGACCAAACTGCTTCCCTGGGGCTCTCTGGTCTCATCAAGCTGCAGCAGCTTTGCACTGAGGACAGGGCCGCCAGGGCTTAAGCTCACACAGTCCCACTCTGTGTGGAGCCACTGTCTCAGTTCCAGCGAGATCAGAGAGCCCAATGGAAGTTGCAGCCCTGGAGTTCACTTGTTCTGCTCAGCTGAAGTCTTGAGAGAGCTCCTCGCTGTCTTCAACAGCCATACTGCTGCTGGCTGGGCTCCCTGCTGGTCAGTCACACACCACCTGAGCTCCAAGGGGCCTGATCCTTTTTTTTCTTCTCTAGTTTGTCTCCTCCCCACCGCTTTCTGCGCTGCTCCTGACACGAACAGTGAGTTGGTCCTGGTGGTGCTGGGAGACATCACAGCCACTGGGTACCCCGGGGCTGCAGCACTTGCTCTGCCTTGTGACTCTGGGGGGAGAGGTGCTGTGCTGAGCCCCACTGACCCAGTGAACCCACTCGCCCTGACTCGGGAGGCATCGCTGCATTCTGGGATGGCAGAAGCAAAGACAGGACATTGCTTTGAAGAGGCATGATTGCTGCAACAGAAGCCATTGTGGTCTTGGTAAACAGGGAAGGTAGCAACCAAACAAGGAAAGAGACTCTGAGTCAAAGAATCAAAACCATTATTGAAAGTATGCCTTTCTGTTACAGAAGTGACTGTAGCTATTTAATATATCATATCTATGAGGTGACTTTCAGAGGTGGTGCATCTCCCACAGAAATTAATGCTTAGCTATGAATGCCTAAAACCAAGCCATGGATGGCAAAACTCCACTGAGCAGAATAGCGTTAATTCTTGCTAAACCTATGCTGAACCAATGTAACGACCCTTTGGTTGGCACCTCTCCAGCTCAACCACATCAATGCCAGAGATCCTAAGCCTTCTGGTTTTAAATATAGCAACAAGATCTTTATCTTTGAGGTGTGTATGTGAGTGCTTGAGTTACTGTCTGACAGCTCAATTTATATATGTGATTGCAAATCGGCTCCAAACCATCTTCCAAGTTTCTAGAGTCAGTCAGAACTGCCTGGCTCTTCCATTTGCATTTCTGTTTGCATTTCAAACATAGGGAAACCCTGCTCTTTTCAAATGAATTGAAGGAAACCGTTATCTGTGTTCTGGGTCGTTATGTTTACGCTAATCAACTTCCTCTTGGGTTCGTTTTAGATCAGCTGGTGTTCTAGTGCCAGATCCTCATAGCAGCTGAGCATCTAAACTAGCACCTGTTAGGATCAAACCCCATTGACCTTTTTATTTAGTGATTCAGACAATAGCCAGAGTTTAGCCTCCATCTGCTTATTCAGCTTCCATGGTCAACTTAAGTAATACTTTAATACACAGTGGGCACATCTACATGATACGTTTACTGCAGAGCTGCTTGATAAACTGCACAGTGGAGTCTCCATGTCTACACATGCAACCCTATTAGGCAGCAGGAAACTAACTCTGCTGCAGGTTAATACTTGTAAATACAGGTATTATCCTGCAGCAGCATTATTTAGTGCACAGCAACACACATATGGATGCTGATGAGGCGGTCTGGGGCTCCAGTATGTGTGCTGCCTGCCAGCTAGCCCCCAACACTGGAGCACCCTCATGCCCCAGCTCCTCTGCAGCACATTGAGCCAGGCTGGAGCAGCCCCAGACCAGCAGGCTGGCCCCCCAGGTCTCCTGCCAGCTGGGGCTGCTCCAACCTGGCTCAGCATGCTGCAGTCCTGGGCATATGTGAAGATGTGGTGCCGGAGAGCAATAAACGCCAGCACAACATGTACCAGAGTTTATTGCTTTGCATTAGTTTCATGTGTAGATGAACTCAAAGAACCCAGTTTCACTAAGCCTAGGCTTGTAATGCTTAATAAAATAGTCAGCCACAAGCTTCATTGTGGATCTAAATCTGAAACAGTGAGGGGACAATTATGTGCTGCATTCAAATAATCAGTGGAAGGATGGTGGCAAAGACAGTTTGCAAGGACCTAACTCTGCTTTGACATGGGGAAAGTTCTCCCTTTGGTCTCTTGGGGATTTTTCAGATTCTGGATCCTGCATTGGAGTATAGGTTCTGTAAGGGTTGACAATTGATTTGTAAGTCTGATATGCCCCAAAGTACCTACTGGTATTAATAACTCTCCTCATAGAAAAGAGGTAAGGATAGTATTTGAAAAGTAGTCCATATATATGTATGTGTGCCTATTCAGAGATAACTGGTTTGCTCTGCTGTGTTGAGAGTTTGGGGTGTTCTGTTTCTTTATACAATTATCACAACTGGAAACAAAGCACCTACTGGAAAGGCAAGAAGGGTCAAACCCTGCACTAGTTTAAAGGACAGTACTGTGTTCAGCTCTCAGATCCCAATTGTTAATAGACACAAGACCCTTATATCTGTTACCTCTTTAGTCTTATCCTTCTACACTTCTCTTCTTTTGATGGACTTTTTGAAGTGCACTTGCACTTTATTTTTCTGTGTTTGCTATTGATTTTACTTTTTCTTTCAGATCCTTTTTTAAAATGTTCTATGTATTTTCCTTCCAATGCATGCCCCAAATAAACTGGTAATATGGAAGGTCATATGGGTTACTGCATCCCTGGCCTGCAGAGCAAACTGGGCCATATGGCCCTGAACAATCCATCAAACGAAGCACAGTAGACCCACACATTAGAAACATAGATTGGCCCATGATGCAAACTTCAGATCTAACTCTCTGTACAATTTTTCCATCTCACACTTGTGATGATCTCTGCACAGCGCTGTAAAATCATATACATACCCTACAGCTTCAACTTCAAAGTACATAAGTAGTAATATTAGAGTAAAAAAATAAAGTAGTCTGCTTGTTTTATTTGTCCATGACTAAGTGCTTGGTGGGATCTGACTTTTGATTTATTGGGTAAGAGGTAAGTTGGAGTCCAGAAGAAACTTTGTGCAGTGGCTTGGAATAGTGTTGCTTTAGGAATAGGCCATCCTGCAACTGTTCAGATGGGTAACCCTGATTCTATGGCTAATTTAAAGCTAGCCTGGTTGGGTCTAACCAAGGGGCACAATGGACACAGCTTAGGAAACTGATGCTTATGTGCACTACAGTATGGCCTAAGGCCCTGCTGGGCAAGGCAGTACATCTACACATGATCTGAACCCATCAGGCCAAGAAGTGATTGTTATGCATAAGAGCTTACAATATAAACTGGAGGTGAGACAACATGTGTATGCAGCCAACCGAAGAGTACAAGGAAACTATGAGACTGTTAAATAGAGGCATTTGCTAAGCCGCTGGTTGTATTCACAAAAGGATCCTCTTCTGTTTCCATTCCTGCAGGTCGATATCCACAGGTGAACAAAGGCACTTACATTCAGATCCCTTTGGTTGAAGAACTAAAAAGCGGGGTCTGGGGAGCCAAGGTTATGCAGAAGGAGGGCAACTCTGTTAACCTGTCCATCATGTCTGCTCCAGACTGCATTGTTGGGAAATTTCGCCTGTATGTTGCTGTCTGGACCCCCTCTGGCATCCTCAGAAACAAGAGAGACCCAGCAACTGATACCTACATCCTGTTCAATCCCTGGTGCCAAGGTGAGAGCTGTGTAGAAATCACATACATGAGTTCTGCACAAAGTTTCAGCAGTTTACCCAGGCTTTTGGTGAGGCAAGGGCCTGATAAAGCTTAGGGTGACTGTGGCTTTTGTCTGGACAGGATTTGAATGTGGTTGGTTACTTTCCAAGGAAGCAGTAGTTTTTGATTTGATTATATGTTCACTTTGGGCAAGACAGTTGGAAAGTGAGTGAGTATTCACTTTATCCTGCCCTCACTCCCCTGCACAGGCACAGCACACTCTTTCAGCACCCAGGTGGGAGAGGAGGGGGAATTATGATGGCCATGGGGGAGAGGAGTCTGCTGCTGCTGGCATAGCAACATGGCCTCGGGTTGCTGCCACTGAGGAGCAGGCAGCGGCATGGATTCCCAGGGTGGGAAGGAAGGGTGCTTCTAGTGCCCCATTCATTACCCCCCCATTCCTGGGGGCAGCACTGTGCCTCCAATCCAAACCCTCCCAACCCAGCACTGCTGGGCAGGGGGCTATGCCTGCCTGGCTCCTATGACCAAGCTGTGCCTGCCATAGTGAAGACTGCTATGAGGAGGGTACCATTCTGGTGCCTTCTTAGTTGGCACCCTGGGCTGGTGCCCTGATTGCCCCCATTTAGTTATGTTACTGCTCTCCTCATTCCCAAGTAGGTACTGAGTCTTCCCGCTGACTTTAGTGGGCTGTTCTTCAGGCCCTGTTTGTATGTGTGAAACTGATAGTTCAATAAATCCATGTTCATTTCCAGGAAACTGGCCTTCGGCAAGGAGATCAAACCATTCACATAGTGCATAGTAAACTAGTGGAACATACCGCCACAGGTTATTGTAGAAGCCAACAATTTAACCAGGTTTAAAAGCGGATTAGACAAATTCATTCCAGATTGGTCTACCAGTGGCTATTAAAGACACCGGTAGGGCTGCAACCACCAAAGTAGGACTTCCTAGGCCTCCCAATGCTGAAGATGTAAAGGAAAAGGGGAAGAGAGCAAATCAGTTTGGACAGGCCCTGCATAAATACTCTTTCCCTTAGCATCCAGTCCGTGCCACAGGGTACTGTGTTAAATGAATCTGTTCTCTGACCCACTATGGTATCCCTTACGTTTAGGGACCAACCTAATTCGTGGGGGTTGCCCCCTGATTTTGCACGTAGAACGTGAGCCTGGGCACCCATTTCATGGACAGAGTGTGGCAGGCCCCCCATGCTGCTGATTGGCCGCAGAGGCTGCCCATTATGTGGCCCCACTCCTTGCGTCTGGCTGTGAGTGCTGTCTGTCGTGCAGCCCTGCCCCTTGCCGCTGATTGGAGATGGGTGGGGCCACATGACAGGCAGCCCTCACACCCACTCATTAGTGAGGGGCAGGGGCAGCAGACATCTTGCTGACTGTCCCTTCTCCCCCTTCCCTGCCCTGGCGACCTGCCATGGCACTTGATAAGTTGTTTTTGTTTTAATTATTATTCTGTGGATTTTGCAGGCAATGTTGGATTTTGCAAAATCCATGGAATTGCATATTTGGTAAATTCCTACTTATGTTCTTATGCCTTCCCAACTAATATGTGGAATAAAGGATTAAATTTGTAGAACCTTCTGTTCCACGTTCACATGTAAAAATCAGCACCTTGTTCACATGTGCCAAATGCCTTCACAGTTTGTGATGAACAAGTTTCTTTTCTACACAGAGTGATTTCTGCCAAGTTTATTACTTGCCTTTGGTCCAAGAGAATATTAGCAATGATTAGCATTATGTATTATTTAGGAAGAGGTTTGTTAATGTTGAGTGGAATTAAGTGGAAACGACTGAAAGGAGCAGAGACCATGACTTTAGTGTATCATTTAAGCATGTTGGAAAACACTAGGCATCATAAGGCCACAACGATAGCTACTTCAGGACTTTGGGGACAGATGTGAGGGGAGGTGTATAGCTATGACAAGTGGGAGGAGTCCCAAGAAGAAGTAGGCTTGCAAATGTAACTTTCTTCTGGATAGATAATGTTCCCCCTCTATGCTTGTTATAAGACTATTCCAGTCCTAGCCAGTGAGTTGTGGCTCTGTAACTCAAGCTATAGCATATTGTTTTCAGCTGTGATGTCCCTGGTTCAGTACCCAACATGGCAACCAGCACACACAGTCACATGAAGACAAACCCAGTGCCAAAATCTTTAAAAGCGCAAGTTGCCTAGTGAAACTTCATGAATGATGTACACACCCAGTATGAGTTTGCATGTTACACGACTAGCCAGTGTACATCTGAACTCCCTGCCCTTAAGCTAAGCAGTCTTGTTGAGTATGGCCCAACAAATGCAAGTCAAATTAAACAAAAAATACCATGTCGGTGGAGGAAATAAGTAAGACAAGCTGTAAACAACGATGCAAAGCTGATGCTGAAGCCTTCAGCAGCAATAGGTAACATGAGGTTTTGCCATAAGAGAGTGAAAGAGAGCATCTGTTGTCATTGTTTCCAAGAACTCGTTAGGTCTTGTTACAATACAGTTTAAATAAGCATGCATCAGTTAGTGAGTACAAGCTAAATATAGCTTTTATACATGCTATCAGCCCTGTCATTTGACTGGCTGACAGCAGGGATACTGAAGGGTTAAACTCACATCCAAAATGCATTTCTGTTTTATCCTTTTTCTACATTACAAGTGCTGATATCAAACTGGTATTATTATACCTCACAATTTGCTGATTCGTGATCTTATGATTGTTATCATTCTTACGTACCTCTCCCATCTATTATACCAGGTACAGTTGTACTGTCCTGCATGCTTTCCTTATATACTACAGCAGATTGTACTGCTTCTGTCTGATGTTCCACAAGAATATCTTAGAAAGACCTTGCACAGATTCCAAATGTTCTAATGTACTGTCCTCTTCCACGTAACTTAGCTTTTAATTCATGCTTCTCCAGGCCTGCCTTGTGGCCTACAGCATTATGGAAGCACACAGATCCTTGATATATCCACAGGGGCTAGAAAGGTATGAGAGCTCTCGCCCACCCCAGGGGTTTTTAGACAACCCTGAACTGTTTGGACCACCACTTTTTGTGTCTACAAATAACACATGTGTTCCATTTTACAAAGGCAGAGGTTGATCTTTGTGACCTGTTTAAATATCCTGTATCTTGTTGTCTGTAACAGGTTTTGTTTTCTGCATATCCAAGGGCTTGATTTTGTTTTGACCCATATTTGCTGCTTATCCAACTTCTTTCTAGGTCATTTCAGCTAGTCAGCATCTATTTCTGCTCAGCCTTTTGGTATAAGAACACACGGGAGAAAGAATGCCCCACCACCTTTCACTCTGACCTTAAAGACAGAGGTTTTATGGATCAGCTGAAAAATATAGAAACTCAGATGGCAGCTTAAACTAGACTTTCTTCCTAGGTGAATAAATAATTGCGGGGAGGGGTATGATATGTATCATTAGAAGGAGAGAAGATTTATACCTGGAATGTAGGGGAATTGCTCATAACCTGGGCAGACTGTCACTTTCACTAGCAGCTTTCCAGCTCTTCAAAGAAGTGCCAATAGATCTCTCTGAGGTTCTTTTTAAGAGCAAGGCTTTGTATTTGTGTCTTTCCTTTAATGCAGCTGTTCAGGTTTGACACATTTTTCTTGGTTAGGTTTGCATAGTTGCCATTTTAGAAGTCAAGCTAGAAAGCAATTTTTCTTTCTAGAAGGAGAGCTTACTCCAGAAGTCACTAGATTATTTTATATGATGTAACTGCTTTTGCTGCTCAGCACCAGGCAGACTTTGCTAATTCAACTATTGCTTTAGAGCCTGATCCTGGAATATGAGTGGTGCTCTTACCTCCCTGTTTAGCGCAGGAAGCTCAAGAGCACTCACCATTCCATAGGATTAAGTGATTTCACCTGCGTGAGCTAATCACCCACTTTTTAATTAAAAACTCCCTGGGGTAATAGCATTTACATCTACCTAAATATTATTAACTTGGTTCCAAGAGGTGCCCCTATAACTTGCATTGACTTCAGAGGTGCTGAACTCTCCTAGCTATCTGGATTAGGCGTTCTAATGACTTTTGTAGAGGCTTTACCAAGAGGGCTGTATACTATATTGGGTCATGCTACCGGCTTCACTGACTGTACAGATGCACCTTGCTCATTGCATCTTTTGCTAACTGGGCAATGTGCTTAAGCTATTGCGATGTATATGTTTTTGCTGATCCAGTTATAGATTCCATCAGTTCATGTCCTTCAAATAGCCTATAAATTCACTGAAGATTATGAATAAATATGGATGGCTTAAGTCTTCTCCTATATCAGGAATCCAACTTTGTGCCATGTAAAACTTTTCCCTAGATTTGCCATTAAGATACAAATGTGGTTGAATCTGCTTGTAATGGCAGAAGGGTGAAATTCACCCAAAGTACCTAACATACTATACTGATGGTGCAGGCAGGTAGTCGTTGCTTTTCAAGCTCACAGTCTAGAGTAACACCCATACAGCTTCACTGTACTTGGCTGTTGGTTGGGTAGATTTTGTGTGCGCATGCAAATGCCCACCCAAATGCCTGCAAACTCATTAGCCATTGCCTACTTTGAGTTCTGTTGTGGCTTCAGTTACGGCACAGATCTGCACTGAACCAGCAGGCATATTTGGAGCCAATTGATGACAGACACACAAAGCTCCTGAGTTCTTAGGGAAAGTGTCTTTTGTACCCTTGGAAGAGAGATAGCATATGCTCACCTGCACAGAGTAATTTACAAGCTCCATGGAAGATACTGCCCATCTGGCTGTCTCAGGAAGTGCCAGAAGAAACCATTCCTATGCTCAGGACAGTATAGGATGTACAACTGTAGTTGGTTCCTTTACTGAGGTGTGAATGGTAGGAGGGGCTTCCTGTGCACATCTCTTACTCACTTCATTCTACCTTCACTCTATCCAAGGGAAGTATACTGCACCCTTACTAATTATCATGTAAGCTAATCTTTTCTGGAGCATTGCTAATACTTTTTTAATTTCCAAAATAAACTATTTAGTAGGAGGTATTAATTAATCAAGTTTCACTTATTTCTGTTCATCACAAAATAATTAGGAGTTGTATTACACACGGTACAGTTTTGCTACCACAACATGCTGAGAAGCAAAATAGTTCACAAACGTCTTGCTTTTTCTTACATGTGGTCTCAGTGGTATTGAAAGCTGCCAAAAATCACAGCAATTGCTTTCTAGGGACCAGCTTATTTAATTTTTCCCTTCCTAGTGAAAACACAGGGACTGTTTTCTCTTTTGGCTTTATCAACATTTAAAATATAATAAAATTAAATTTAAAATACATTTAAAATAAATATTAAGAATTGACAAAGAGTTAAATTGATCTCCACTTGATCTCTCTAAAATGATGCAGTCATGAAATAACAGGCATCTGGACTGCTGTCAACAAGACCAGCTGATATTTTTTACCTATGAAAGAAAACCACATCAGTTGTCAAGAAAGCAGTCAGTCCTTCCTGAATGGATAAGCTACCAACATCGTAGAAGATGTATTTTCCATATCTTCAAAGCTGCACCTTGCACCCATTTTTACAAATGTGCTTTAAATAAAATGCAAAGGATAATGAGTAAATATATACAGTCGGACGCCAAGTTACGCAGGGGATACCTTCCTGAAAAACACTGTGTAAGTTGAAACCGTGTAACTCAAGGCATTAAGTCAATGGAAAAGAGGGGGATAGGGACCAGGGACCAAGATTTGATAACATTATTTCATAATAAAAGGATATTTAAGCATAAAATAATGGAATTAATAGCCTTATTAAAACCTTTACTCCTGGCTATGTGCTTGTACAGAGACAAGGCTTTAGCCCTAATTGCCACACCGTCGACAACTGCTCCTTTTGTATTGGTCATTTCACTGATCGGAAGATTAAGGAATTTCTCAACCTTATCTAAATGAGGAATTCTAGTCACCAACAACACTCTCGAGCTCACAGGGGTTGTCGTTTTCACACAGTCTCTAATTTGTTGCTCATTTTTTTAATGGTATGCACAGTCGATTCACTTAAACTGTATTGGCGAGCAATCAATGTAGCACTATTGCCTTCTCTTAATTTATCAAGGATTTCTATTTCCTGGGCTAGGGTGATAGACTTATGTGCTCTTTTGGGCACAATATCAAAGGCTTTCTTTGACGCCATATTCACAGATATTCAGGGGTTAACACAACCAGAAATGATGGACAATCTTGGAGGAGATGACAAGTGATGCTAACTCTATGTAAGCAGACTCCAAACTAACAACCACTCTACTACAAACAGTGTAAACATTAAGCAGGGTATCATGTAAGTTGAAACGTGGTCACATTATATAAAGCGTGTATACATGAATCAGCATAACTCAAAACTGTGTAACTGGGGGTCCGACTGTACTGTAGTGCAATGGGCAATTTATGCAAATCAACCACCAGTCAAACAGGACTTCAGTGATCTGTTAATTATGCAACGTTATTGGTAACGTTCAGCAATGAAAGGATTCTGAGTAGAGAGCTGAAGCCTTGAATACACTTAATAATCTGTCTCCTCAAGTCCAGCTTCCCAAGGATTCTCTAGTTTTGGTCTGAGGTTTTAAATCTATGTATGCAACCTGAATTTAGAGTCATGATCTACTTATGCCTAAAAGGCAGTTAGTCTACAGCCAGCAGCAGACCTGTAAATTTCTGTACCACACCATGGCAAGATCGTGTCCTGGTGAGGATGGTGCTGCCTACCGTAGTCTATAGATTTGAGGAAGGCTTGTTCCTGTTGCCCTCTGTTGAGCCCTCTTGTTTCTGACACACTGGAGAGCAGCTGCTGGAGATGAACCCAGAGTGGCATCACTGGTGACTGCAGATTGGGAGTGTGCCTATATAGATTCAAGTGTGTAGATAGCGCTCCTTGCTATCCCCCCCAAAACCAACCACTTCAGCAGTGTAGACAAGCCCTAACTATTAGAAAAGGAAAGAGCACTATACTGTGCAATAGGCATGCATGTGTACATGTGGAGAGAAGGGTTTCAGACTTGTGGAGAACATTGGTAGCATAGTAAGCAGTAAACAATAATGGAATTGGCCCCAGGCACACAGAGAGGCTGCATGAATGACAGCGCATGTGCCTACCAGCCCAGCTCCTACAGCCAGCCTAGCCCTTGCCACAGCCTGGACCCTCGCTATTACACCTCTGAGAAACGTAATAAAAACTCCTTGCCTTTCTTTTACTCTGCTGCTAGTGCAGGTTTCGAAAGCTCCTGAATAAAACTATATCACACTTTTTAATTTTTTTCAGCCAAATAACATTTTCACAGAAAGTCTCAAAAGTGAAAATGTCCTCAACTGTTTCCTCCCTGTCTTATTCTGCTTTTTTGCAGATACCCAAATCTCCTGTGGAATCTTTTTAGCTGATGACCTACCTGGGAGGGATAGAATTGTAAAACACTGAATTAACAGCCCACTGCAGCCAGAATACTTACACAGTCATTGAATTAAATAAAGTTTATTGAAGTTGCTGGCTATCACTGCCACACTGGGAGTTCTACCACATAGTCTTATGGGTTTGTTCCAGTCAGACTGCAGTGCCAAGGAACATCAGGCAAGAGCTGTGCAAAAAAAACTGTTCAGGTTTGCAAATCTAGCAAATTTTTTCTGTCAGTTTCCTTAAGAGCAAAAATTATGAAGATAATTACATTGATGTTGATGCTAAATAGTGAGAATTATGATAGCACAACCACAGCATGTTATAAATGAAATCTGTAATCCAAAGCCACCTTTGAGATTTGTGCCAAATGGGAAACCCCTCAGACTGGTGGAGGAAGATACTGGTCAAGTCCCTAAAAGATGGAGTTCTGTTTTATATTTTACTTAATGACCTTTGGTATTAAAAAGTAAGAGTGAACTAGTGAAATGTGCTTATAACACACAAGTGAGAGGGATTATCAATACAAAAAAAGACTGGAGTATAATAAAGGAAGAGATGGATGCCCTCAAGGGATGGAGTAATAAAGCAGGACAAAATTTAACATTACATCATGCAAGGTCCTGCTACTTGGAATTGTTAGCATGGGCTTCTGTTATAAACTGGGAGTTTGTCAGGTGGAAATTAACAGAAGATATGATGAAGTGCCTGACTGGTTTAGGCAATCAAAGGATGGTAATGTGGACATGAGATTCTTTCTGTAATTGCAATAGCCTATCTCATATTTCCAGGAAAGATATTTTTAGAAGAGTTAGTGCCATTTTACAAGGTAGAGCTGAGATCTCATCTGAAATACTATGTACAATTGTGATCACTTATGTTCAAGAAAAATAAATTCAAACTAGAACAGGAGCAGAAAAGGAACCCTCACCATGGCCTAATATTTACCTAGATCCTCCGGTGGCATTTGCAGGTTGTGAAGAGCTCTACGCTGTCACAGCTACTCTGCCAGCACTACCCACCCTTGATAGTTTAAATCTATCTCAGGAATGTGTACATTAGCTGCAGCCATAACAGTGATGATATTAGAGAGATGCAGAGGTCTCATGACATGGAGGGAAAATAAATCAAGAGGAAAATCGCTGAAGGACCACGTTAGCTCAAGAACACATGATTAGAAACTGGCCATGAATACATTCAGGCTGGAAATCAATAGAAGATTTCTAAGCATCAGACAAATGAGGGTCTAAAAAAACCTTCCAACAAAAATCATGAGGCAGAAGGCCAAATTAGTCTTAAGGTGTGAGTTGATCGGTTATGGACAGAATTATGTGACATGATTACCCGGGATAGTAGGGTCTTGGATTCAATGTTTCTGGAGGCCCTATCTAGTCCTATGCTACTATTTTCCTGAGTGCAGCAAAGGTATCCTAAATTAAAATACTTCCTTTTGTTTACTTCCATATAAAAGTCTAAATGAGCCATTTTTACCCCAAGTCAAATATATATTTTTAACACTGTATGACAAGGTGAAGTCCTCTCACACAGCTGAAGTCAATGAGAATTGTGCTTTGGATTTCTCTTCTCTTCTGAATGTGCGCATCTGTATATATAATAGATATGTGTGTATGTGCGTATAATGTGTATATGCATGTAGATGCATGTGTATATATGTGTATATGTGTGTGTGTATATATATAATATGTATGTATGTGTGTGTATATATGTATATAATGTGTATGTATGTATAATATGTATGTGTGTGTGCATGTAGGGGTGTGTGTGTGTATATATATATATACACATACGTGTGCATGTGCATATAGATATAAATATGTATATGTGTGTATGCATGTAGATGCATGTGTATGTAGGCGTGTGTAGATGTGTGTATGTAGGGGGATGTGTGTGTATATAATGTACATGTATGTCGTGTGTGTAGGGGTGTGTGTATATAATGTATATGTATGTAGGGGGTGTGTGTATGTAGATGTGTGTGTATAATGTATATGTATATGTATGTAGGTGTGTGTATATATAATATGTGTGTGTATGTATGTAGGTGTGTGTGTGTATATATATAGTATGTGTATGTATGTAGGTGTGTGTGTATATATATAATATGTGTGTATGTAGGCATTTGTGTGTGTGTGTGTGTATATATATATATATACACACACAGAGGTGTGTGTGTGTGCATGTAGGTGTATGTATATAATGTGTGTATATATAATATGTAGATATGTATATGTATGTAGGTGTGTGTGTATGCATATGTATTTGTTTGTGTGTGTATAATATGTATAAATGACCTCTCTCACACACACACACACACCACCATTTCAATCCAAATTACCATTTATAGATAAACTTGTAAAGACACAGATCCTATTTAAATAGGTCTAAACAATAAGCTTTTCAGAATCAGATGCATCATCTACCCCATTATTTTTGATAAAAATGCAAAAAACAGTTCTACCACGGTGATGATACAAGGTAAATGTGCAAAGCAGCTAGTATTCGATACGGATTTGGCCAATTTTGGGGACAGTGATTCGAATCACTGTCCCAAATCGATTGGGCGAATCTGATTCAGAGATTTGGGTGCAGCCGAATCAGCTGAATCTCCAAATCGGCCCCATCCCTC
>NW_017728992.1:50160820-50161214 GCF_001723915.1 Gavialis gangeticus | reverse complement strand
GATGGGGCCTGGCAGGGGTCCCCCCATGGTCTCCTCCCCCCCTCCTGCTCCCCCTCCCCCTACTTACCAGCATGGAGTTTGGGTCCAGCTCCCTGCTGCAGCAAGCAGGGACTGCCCAAATTGCCAAAGCTCTCCAAATCTTTTCCGACTCAACTCAGAGAACTTTGAATTGATTCGGACCTTTTCATTGGTCTCCTGATTCAATTCGGATTCGGAGATCCTTCAAATCAAATCAGCACCTGAAGATATGCACAGCCCTAGTAAAGGCACACCTGCTTGGTATTGTAGTAAGAGCTTGTGATATTTCTGTTTCACATGATAGCTGTGGCTATGGTTTAACTACTTTGTGTGCTGTGCAAATTAAACTCTGATTCCATTACATGATCCAGGATAC
>NW_017728992.1:50159773-50160614 GCF_001723915.1 Gavialis gangeticus | reverse complement strand
TGTAGATATGTATATGTATGTAGGTGTGTGTGTATGCATATGTATTTGTTTGTGTGTGTATAATATGTATAAATGACCTCTCTCACACACACACACACACCACCATTTCAATCCAAATTACCATTTATAGATAAACTTGTAAAGACACAGATCCTATTTAAATAGGTCTAAACAATAAGCTTTTCAGAATCAGATGCATCATCTACCCCATTATTTTTGATAAAAATGCAAAAAACAGTTCTACCACGGTGATGATACAAGGTAAATGTGCAAAGCAGCTAGTATTCGATACGGATTTGGCCAATTTTGGGGACAGTGATTCGAATCACTGTCCCAAATCGATTGGGCGAATCTGATTCAGAGATTTGGGTGCAGCCGAATCAGCTGAATCTCCAAATCGGCCCCATCCCTCTGCCCACTCTCAATGGCTGCCCCGCCTGCTCTCCCAGCTCCTGGCTCTTTAAAAAAAAGCCCACACTCACCGGTTGCTGCCAGGCTGGGGGTGGGGGGAGTGATCCCCGCTGTCCCCCATTGTCCCATACCATGTGAGAGGCTCTGCCACAAGCCCCCTAACCCCCACCCACTCAATCAGCCCCCCCATGGGTGCCCAGCCCACCCCAGCTTCTGGCCCTTAAAAAACAAAAAAGAAGCCCTCACTCACCTGCTCCTGCCAGGCAGGGGGGCGATCCCTGCTCCCCACCAGTACTGCACACTGGAGTGGGGGGAGCTCTTCCATAAGCCCCCAAAAGTCTCAAGGCTGCTGCAGGAGCTGGTGAATGTGGGGCTTTTTTTTTTCTTAAAGAGCCGGGAGCTGGGGTGGGCAGGGCAGTCATGGGGGGGA
>NW_017728992.1:50134255-50159524 GCF_001723915.1 Gavialis gangeticus | reverse complement strand
GGCAAAGGATGGGGCCTGGCAGGGGTCCCCCCATGGTCTCCTCCCCCCCTCCTGCTCCCCCTCCCCCTACTTACCAGCATGGAGTTTGGGTCCAGCTCCCTGCTGCAGCAAGCAGGGACTGCCCAAATTGCCAAAGCTCTCCAAATCTTTTCCGACTCAACTCAGAGAACTTTGAATTGATTCGGACCTTTTCATTGGTCTCCTGATTCAATTCGGATTCGGAGATCCTTCAAATCAAATCAGCACCTGAAGATATGCACAGCCCTAGTAAAGGCACACCTGCTTGGTATTGTAGTAAGAGCTTGTGATATTTCTGTTTCACATGATAGCTGTGGCTATGGTTTAACTACTTTGTGTGCTGTGCAAATTAAACTCTGATTCCATTACATGATCCAGGATACCGCTTAGCCATCCAGTCATCCAATCATTTGCACATGGTGGGGGGAGGTGTCAAATGTCATAATGCCTCTGAATTTAACTGAGCTATCACAGTTTTTACTGGTTGGGAATCTACTGCATTCATTCCTGTAAGTCTGAGAGTAGTCACAGTGACTTCAATTAAGATTATTTTTGTTTCTAGCATGCAAACTATTATTTGCAGGCTCAAGGAACTTATTATTTGTCCTGATTAATCTCTTTTCAATTAGTTTAGAAAAGATATCTTAAACATTTTTTTAAGTTTTTTTTTAACAATTTCTTTTTTTCATTTTAAATGTCTTTTAATTTTATTGACTGGTAAATTATGGTAAGTGGGAACCAAATGTACAGTAACTTATTTACAGAAAAAGATCAAAACCCCCAAGTTAAGATGGTGCAAAACATGAACTCCAAGTTCTTATGCACTACAGAGTTTTCTTTATATCTCTTAACAGTGAATTGTTTTGCATTAACATTAATAGGGTTGAAATTGTTGCTCTGTGATCTGTTTTGCAGATGGAGAACTGTGTTATGGTGCTCCAACTTTAAATTAGTGATGCACAGCAATCATGAAATTCTTGATAAGACATGACATTTTAATCATGCTTTATGGATCCTGCTAAAAACAGTCAAGAGTTGTCAGCATTTTCCATATTGCAAGCTTTTAGAGCTGCACATGTTATTTCTAAATGTAGTTGCCATAGGTAATGATTATTTATATTGTCTTGGTGGAAATAACAGGATGCTTCTTGAATAAAGAACACTTTTGCTTAAAATGAATAAGTTGCCTTATAGTTCAAAAATCTACCCCATATATAATCAGACTAACTGTTATTGTGTATACGCTGATGCAGAAGACTCTGTGTTTTTGGATGATGAAAAGGAAAGGGAAGAGTATGTCCTGAATGATGTTGGCGTGATTTTCCATGGAAACGTCAATGAAATAAAAACCAGAAGCTGGAATTATGGTCAGGTGAGTTATTTAAAAGTTTTCTGGCTGGTCCATACTGTACTGCAATTCAGTTTAATTGCTGCCAGATTCTAGCTGAAATTATAGTCTCTCAAGAGGGACATTACCAGTCACTCTTTGAGAAACACAAAAGCATCTGAAATTGCATAAAGTGGGTATATTCCTAATCCAGAAAAAATTATTTCATAATATCCAATATTTAAAGAGCTTATTTTAGGTGCATATTTCAGATGGTAAGAGGCTGCCCACTGAGAACAAAAAAATTATTAGCAGACATTTCCAAAATGCACAAGAATTTTGTCTGCTTCATTATTGCTTCTACAAGATCAAGCCTAATTGGGACAAATGAAGGTAAGAGTGTTTCAAATTTTATAATTTCTATGTGGAACGAGCTGTATTTGTTTTACCTCCTTCCACCACTTAGTGAAAATAAACATCTTCTCCTGTGTTGACACAAGTTTTGTACAGAGTTCCTAAAATTTTGTCAAACCTAAGATTTATATGATCATTTTGAAAAGATTTCTGGACTGTGGCACTGTCTTAACACAAACATTGATTTCTCTGTGAGAAGTGTGTGGGCTGACTTTCTGCCCAAGGATGTTTGGGACATTCCACATTCTGTCCCATGCTTTAATTTTTTTTCCTCTTTTTTCTCTTTAGTAAAACCTGGAGAGTCTGATTTCTAGCCTCCATTTCTCCTCACCCCCTTTTTAAAACTTTTTGCAGCCACCCTCCCTTTCCAAAATAAGTGAAATACAGGTGGGACCCGGGTGAAATGAGTAGAAAATTCTGATATGATCATTCACTTCCATGTTTGTGTGCCAACAGGACCTCTGCCAAAGATTCTAAGCCATGAGTAGATATCTATTTGGATCCTAGTCTGTCTCAGTCCTGCTTTTTTCTCTCTATCAGCCAAATTAATTGGTTTCTCTGATCACTTTAGCAGTGTTTTAGCAATGCAGAAGCAGCCTCCTGATTCCTAAATATTAGAGATGTTCATATCCAGTGTTTTCCTTCAGGTCCACCTAGATAGCAGTTTAATTTAGGGACTGAAAACCTGGTGCAGAGCTTGTTATAATGTTTGAGAAGAACTGTCCTGGAAGAAGAAATCTAGGACTGGATTAAGCCACATTTTACCTGGGTTCATAGCTGCAGTGAATCACCACAACAGAACCAGGCAACCATATTTGTTGGTTCATCAGATTTTAACTTTTTGTAACTCTTCAGGTTTTAACTGAGTTGCACTCACTTTGTCAAATGGTGGATCTTTAAAGCCAAAATAAATCTCTAGGATAGTTATTTCTACATGCCTCATTGTATATAATATATATGCTCTTTTATACTGTGTGTGTGTAACACAGAAATATGCATATATATGCCTAAGGGGTGTCAAACATGCAGCTCACAGGCTGGAGGTGGGCCATCCAGCCCAGAGGGCTTCTTGTAGGCTTGACCACCCACCTCTGTGGGCTGCGTTGGTCACCCACTCATCACCAGGGCTGCTGGAGTCCCTGCAGTAGTGGTGTTAATCCCTGCAGATGCTGGACCTGGTGTTTCTGGTGGGTTTTGGAATTCAGGGAGTTAATACTGTGTCCCTACCCCCTCCCCCTTTACCTGCCACCAACATCAGGGTTTTTAGCTGACCCTGGTGATTAAAACTGGTGGCAAGAGACAATTGGGAGGAGGAGACTGGGAGGTTGAGCGACATTGGCATTAAATCCCTGGGTTGGGGAGCCACACTGAAACAGCAGCTCCAGCCTCTGTGGGGATCAACACTGCCACTGTTCCTGCTTGCAAGTTAGCCAGCCCAGAGAAAGTCTTGTGGTCCAGCTAAGCCCACAGGGCCAAATGAGTTTGACACCCCTGATTAAACTTATGACTAAATATTTATGACAGCCAGACTAAGTTCTCAGGCAGCAGCATTAAAATGAACATCTTATAAATGGTAGATGACAAGGGTTTAGGGCAGAGTACACTTCTTATTGATCTAACTTGGGTCTTTGATACTGGTGATGACTTGATGTGAGGAAAATAGATGTCTGATGACGGTGAAAGTGACAAGTCATTGGATCCAGCCAGCAGCAGAGTAACTGGTGACAGATGGGACTGATGCCAGCAGATCTGAGTTAAGGGGTTTACACAGTCAGTTGGGAGGCTCATGTTTTGAAGGGAGTGTCCCTAAAGAGCTACCAGAATTATTTACAAGATGTACCAGTGGTATTGATATTTCCTAGGCAAATGCTTCATTTTGTATGGAGGATAGGATGCTGGAAGGGGCTCCCTTGAGACATGTGGGCCCCCATTGAGAATTCAATTTTGCACTGCAAGTCCCAAAGAAATCAAATTAATACAGTTATGGCTGCCAGAGCTGAGGAGATAAATGATGATATATGGATGCTATTTTGGATGGTTTTGCATTAGAATGCAACAATGTATCTTACCATAGTTTGTCAGTGACATAATACAGACAAGTTTTTCTGTATTTGACCTATTAGAAAACAAAACTTTCTAATAGCATAATCTGTCTTTAATAAATACTTGCAGCATGCATAAGCTATAGAGTATTCCTGTTGCTGTCATGGAAAGCCAAGAAAGAGGGAGAAGATCGTATTGTTTCAATCCCAGCCTATGATATAAATATACTTTCGATGTTTATGTTTTCAGTGAATATAGAAGATAATTTTTTAGGTCATTTTTTTCTGTCCTCTGTTCTTTCCCAGAGGACAGTGATCTTTGCCGCTGCTATGCAATTTCTCCTAAACAAATTGAACTACATCATGGGACAAGTTCTTTGATGATGGATTCTAGTCCATTTAGGCACCTCTGCCCTCCAATCCTTCCTGTCCTTGTTATTTCTGGAACCCAGAAGTTGAATTTTTGACTTTCATTTTAAGATGACTGCTTTAGGTCACTGGTATTTTTTTAAGTCCTAAGCTCAAAAGCCAGAGCTAATCAATATGATGTAGCTAATTGCCACTTTATTCTAAATACATGTTCAAAATTACTATTTTTTGAGGTATGGTGACTTTGACCTAACTTTGGCAGCCCATCAGTTGCTCAGTTTTGAGCACTGCAATATGAATGTCAGAAAGGTCCTCTAATATTAATGAGTCTGGGCTCTGTGAAAGACAGTGAGGGCTTATTGAATAGACTAAATTCTTGTAGTTGTTATACCTTCATATTATATATATATATATTTAGTCACATTAATTTTTTGTGCTGTAAAAAATGGATTTGTTGCTCTCCCCTTCAGGTGTCCAGACCAGGATGGATTGAAAGACTGTTTTTTTCTTGCACTTTTTATTAACCGTGGTAATTAATATTCAAGAAAAATGATATTATAAATTCCACGTCAAACTTTATTATGATCAGTGTTATGGGGAGGGGTGATAACTTCTCATTTGCTTTCCAGAGTAAGAACTGAAGAAGCCTGTGTGTTTTTCTCTTCTAGTTTGAAGAGGGCCTTCTGGATGCTTGCCTGACCATTATGGACAGAGCAAAATTGGATCTCTCTGGGCGGAGCAATCCAGTCAAAATAAGTCGAGTTGCATCTGCAATGGTATGCAAGAAGCACCTGAAATGTATCAGAAGAGTCACTTCCTTTAAAAGTGATCTTGAACGACCACTTTGGATCTCACTGATCTGCCCCACGGTGCTGCATTGTTAATGTTCTGTTGAAACCCATCTTGTTCCATCCATGCATATGTTGAATTCTAGAGTCTTCCATTATATCTCACTCCACAAAAGCCCAGGTCTTAGTGTTGGCTTCTCATATTGTCTCAAACTTTCAGACATTGGACATTTTGGTATGGTGGGCATTCTAGCAGGTGAAGTAATTGATAAAGCCAGTCCTTCTAATGAGAGGCAAAACAAGATGTTGGTTAGGGTGAGGAGATAGAGATGTTAGTTCTAGCTTTTCATTGGTACAGAGATGGATCCACCAAGAGAAGTTAGGGGTGTGAGGCTAAACATTGCAGCATCTACCTTTTGGGAGCTTAGCTGCCTAGTGGAATTCATAACATACAAAGTAGGCACATGGGTTTTTCACAAAATGCATGGGGAAGTTAGGCACCTAAAGATGGGATCCCCAAAGGCACTGTGCTGAGTTGGAAGACTGACATAAATAAAAGCTGAGGAGAGGGCTGGATCTTGGATTCCAGACCTCTCCAGGAATGAGGTGCCAATGCCAAAACTTTATTGTTAAATGCTTAAGCAGTTTCTTTCGAAAACCAAGCAGGGGGTTAGTCTTCATAATGTCCAGGTGTGGAGGAGTGACCTTTCTTTCTATGTAATAGCTCACTAATTAGAGCACTTGCACAGGATGCGGGAGACTTGGATACTAGTCTCTCATCTGCTTGTTGGGATTTGAATGCATATCTTCTATCTCCTAGAACAGTGGTTCTCAAACTTCTTTTTTTCGTGGACCACTTGAAAATTGCTGAGGGTCTCAGCAGACCACTTAATAAACTTTTTTTGTTCTACAAATCAAAGCACACAATTCATATTTTAATACAGATATTCTCAATTTTTCTGCAGCCTTTCTGTGGACCACCTGAATGGAGCTTGCGGGCCAGTGGTGGTCTGCTGACCAGAGTTTGAGAACCTCTGTTCTACAAGATTGCCTTAATCACCAGGCTCTGTGGTATTCTGAAATAGGGACATTTTCAGTTCCTTCAGTTAAAGCTACCATACTTTACATAGAATAGGTAAATATTAAATAAGCCAGAAAGCAAGGGAGAGTATACAGGAGCGAGCATGAGATTTTCCTAGTGTTTAAGGCATTCTCTTCCTTTTTTAATTTTTAATCTAACAACTGTTAACTATCCCATACAAAGTAGAATCTCTTCACCAAGAGATACTGATTGATAGCTCTCTTCTGAGAGGTGAGAAATGTAGATTTAAATCTTCTTAGGTGGGGAAGCAAATTGAACCTGGGTCTCCCACTTCCCAGATGAGTTCTCTTAATCATTTGGTTCCTGGATGAAGGGAGGCAACCAAACCGTCCCTGGCCACCAGGTTTTGTGTGGGGCCTGATACTGTAGGTATTCTCTGAGAACAGCTACTAGATCAGGATCTATAGATGACACAGGCAGAGGCCTAGGCAATGAAGGGCTCAGTACAGTTGAGACTGAGGGGTTTTGAGTACATTAGTGTGAAAACTTGGGAGCACCTTCAAAATTAGACACGAGTTGAGCAGGAGTTTAAAGATCTAAAGGCCGGACAGCCAAAAATGGCCGTTAGAATAGTGGTGCTCAGATTCTTTGTAAATTTAAGCCACCATGTTTTTGCCCTCAGGAAAGCCACTTAACATAACTGCACCTCAATTTCTTTGATCTTTAATTGACTGTAATGATAATTAATGTTATAAGTAGATAAGCACAGTTTCAGGGTGTTGGCAATTCTATCCAAGGGTGAAGATCATAAAGCTTGATTTTGGCATCGTCCAGTAGATCAGAGGTTGTCTGTACAGGCGCACACTCTGGACCCTGTTAAGGCGTTGCTGTAGCCCCTTCTTTAGAATCCTTCTGAGGGTGCCTTTCCATACAGAGCAACTCTTCACCTTCTCTTTGTCTCACCTTTCCCGTCTCCATCTGTTCTCCCCCAGGCTGCATTTTAACAGTCACACTATAGCCTTCTGAGGACTGGTTGTAGCACAGAGTAAAGATTGAAATACTGTACTGTCCTTGAAATGCCTCTTTCCCTGGCACTTCTCCCACAGTTGCTGGATGGGTGCAACTCTGAACCCTTTGGTTCTGTCACCGTACACTTATCTCTATTCAATCCCAAAGTTCACAAAAGGTCAATTTTCTAATTATAAAACAGTAGTTAATCCAGCCAAAAGATTTTAAATGAGAATTATAATTTATTTGGCAAGAGTATAGCAGCTCAGCATTAACATAATTAAAGGCTACATAGTGAATAAGGGTTTTTTTCCACAGTCTCAACTGATTTGGTTCAAATTACTGGTAGGAAATGTATTGGTCATTAATGGCTATCAATTTAGTCATTAGTCAGCAAAACTCAGTAGTTTGTGTACACTTACCTGGAGGAAACTTAACACAGCAAATTTCTTTTTGTTTTCCATGAAAACGGATTCAACTTTAAAAATAACAGTAGGTGCATGTACATGTGCAATTAATTTAAAGCAATAAATTCTGGAGCAGTGTGAGCCAAAGGAAATTACACCTGGGCACAGCCTGTACACATGTGCCTCAAATAGCAGCAATATAAGCCAAGGTAGAGCAGGCCTGGGCAGGCAGAGGGCATGGGGCATCAGGTAGTGGAGGGGCTGGCTGGGGCATGATGGTGCTGAAAGTGCAGAGCTGTGTGCATAAGTGGCAGGCAGGAGACTGGGCTTCTGCTGCCTGGGCTGACCGGAAGCAATTTGTGCTTGTGGTCAGCGTCTACATGTGTGTTTAACTGCAGTTAATTACACTGTCCCCAATGGCACTATCTTACGGCAGTGTAAATTAGTTACTGTGGCCTGCTAGTGTCACATGTGTAGATGGTGATGCTTTACTCCGCAGTTAATTAGTTTACTTCACAGTTAAGCACGTGTGTTGATGTGACCAGTGGTCCAATGTATCACACCAGTGTAAGCCAGGAATAATTGCACTGAAATTGCTTTAATACAGGAAGTTAGAGGGGATTCAAGACCAACATTTCTCTGATTCATAGTTGGTGATTATTCATATCCCAATGAGCACGTTTATGAATAGTGAGTGGCCAACATGTGTTTTTATTAGACTTCAACCCTATTTTTTTTTGAAAATATACAATTTACAGATTGATGATTTCTCTCCTTTTTTGGAAGAGGACAAATCTCCAGGAGCTTCTTTTGAAGGTGACCCCTGCATGGAGTCTGAAACCACAGCTAGAAAATAGAGTTGTTAAACATGAATATTCTATGTTCTTGCAAATGATTGGTTAGGAGATGCACACGCACGCATGCGTGCACACACACACACACATGCATGTGCACACACACATCAAAATTACAGCTGGTCACTAAAATACTATGTGCCAGCGCTTCTGTGCAGTAGCCCAGTTACTGCACATCGAGTAAACTTGATGCACTGTAACAACAGCACATTAATGCATGTGTAGACATGCCCAGTTTGTCTATTTTCAACTTCTGCCACTGGATCTTGTTACACTTTTAGCAGATAGGCTAAAGAACCCTCTATTTTCAAACCTGACAGGTATAATATACCATGTTTTCTCATAGACAACGCCCACATCATTTTCTAAAAGGCAGCTGCTAGAAATTTCAGCATGCATTACATGCAGGAAATATGGTTAGACCAGTTTCTGCTCTTACAGGACAAAAGTGGAAGTAAACACTGCATTTGACTAGCAAAGAGCAGAACAATAAGCAGGTGTTGCTCCCTAGCTACTGTTGTTCCATTACTTACTTCAAGGGAAGATCTTTTTTTTCTTCATTCTGACTTTCAAAAGCAAAGTGCATACTTTATTCTGGGGCATCCTGTATGTGAGAAAATGCCACAGATCTCCCAACATAGATTTTTTTCCTCCCTTCTAGATCAATGCTAGAGATGACGAGGGTGTACTTTCTGGCTCTTGGGACAATGTTTATGCATATGGTGTTCCACCATCATCTTGGACTGGAAGTGTAGACATTCTTCTGGAATATCATAGTTCTGCATCCCCAGTGCGATATGGTCAGTGCTGGGTCTTTGCTGGTGTCTTCAACACATGTAAGTAAAATAAATTACTGTATTTATTTGAATCCAAGACAACCCTGAATATTAGATGACTCCCCAATATTATATTTTATATATGGAATATGTATAAAATTGGTATAAATTTCCAGGCATATAATCTCATTATTGAAGGTTTGTCTTGAATTTGTCCCCCTCCCACAGCTACAGCAGGGAAAATAAATCTGGAGGATCAGGTAGCCCCCTTGCTTTCTGCCTCCGCAACTTCTTCCCCCGGTAGCCCTTTCTCCCCCACCCCACCCTTACTATCAGACTCTGTTCTCCCTGAGCACATGGAAGTGAGGAACAAATATGAGAACACCGACTTTGAAATAAACATGCCTTTAGTAATTTGCATACAGACAAATCACTGTGGGCAGCCATAGATTTAGCTCATTCAGAACTAAATTGTTGCCTTTTTGGAAACTGCTGCAAGTTTTAGCACAGGTAGTTCATAAACACAGTTTTAAGCAGCAGCACTTTTGTACCTACCTATATAGTACAACTTGGATGCATCTACATAAGATGTTTTCTGTATAGCTGTCTAATTAGTTCTGCAGTAAAGTCTCAATATCTACATGTGTAGCCCTATTAGGTCACAGGAAATTAATAAACTCCAACACAAGTTAGTACGTTTAAATACAAGTACTATCTTGTGGCAGAGTTCTTTAGTGGACAGCAATGCATGTGTAGATGCTGGGGTAAAAGGGTAGCCTGGAGTGCTGGTGGTGGCCCTGCTGAAGCTGCTGCCTGCCTGCCCACCCCCACAACAGCTCCTCACCGACCCATGACCCCATCCTGCATAGGAAGGTTTGGTGAGCAGTTGCGTGTGGGGGAGTGGGAGTGCCGACCCAGCCCATGCCTGCTCCCCGAAACTCCCTATGTGGCCTGCAGGCTGAAATAATTGCCTACCCCTGTGGGGAGGGGGAGCTCCTTGCCCCTATGTATCTGGTGCTCTGCCAGGGTGGGGAAGGAGGCAGTTTCATTGGTCAAGGGGCAGCTGTCTGCATCCCTTCTTATCTGGCACCCAGGGTAGGTGCCTCTCTTGCCCCACCCTAGTTATGCTGCTGCTTCTCCCCTGATTATTCTGAATTGTATATTTTCCAGTGTGCGACTTGCCTGTATGGTGGGTTCATGTGCTCTCTCTGTATGGCTGAACTCGTCACTGGCATCCTGAGTTTCAGCTCTTGACCAAGTGCATATCACTGCCAGGCAGAATGAAGAACAAAATGGCAGGTCTACCCTGCAAGTTTACCACACCTTGCCTCCCAATTGGAGAGTGATATAACAGCGTTCATGAGGCTCTGCAGACAGACTTATTATGGTGACACTACCAAGAGACAGAACCAAGTAGCCTACATGCCATGCTACAGAAATGTGACTCCCTTTTGAAAGTGCGCTCACTGAACCAGCATAGTGGTTTTGAGCAGGCTGGTGGTGGGCACAGAAAGTTTATGATGCAGACGTGCCCCAAAAGTTGACCATTAGGAAATGAAAATGTTGTGCTGTGGTGTACCTAGTATATACTGCTTCCTGTGGTGGCTGCTAAAGGTATAAACAGCTGAACAACTTATTGTGAGGGATTTACTGTGCATCAGCGACTGTGTAAAAACTGGCCATGTGCCCACTCTTAACCCACAGCAGATAAAAGCTAAACCACAATAGCCTAGCTTTCTTTCATTGTATATGAATATGGGCAGTTACCATGAAATAGCTGATGTGTGGCAAAGCCCCATCTCCTCTTAACTTGTGGTAGGCAATTCATGCACACAGACCTAAGGGAGCCAGTGAAAAGGGGCTACTTCAATTTAGTATCAAAATAATGGGGGAAGGCTTAGTCAACTAAAACATTTGCTCAGAGTTTTGTATTGAGACATTCAAAGCTTGTCTAGTCTATTACTGCTACCAGTCCAGCTTTCCAAGGTTACTATATTGAGTATTCTGGACAATCACCTGTTAAAAAAATGCTAAAACGTTCTGGAAAAAAATGAGCTAAGTCATTAATCTTGAAATTGTCAGATGAATTATTTTCAATGAGTTGTGATAGCTCATGTACTGGAAGCCTGGGAGGGCATCTGAATTAAGTTTAATCAATAGGTACATATGGCTGTGGATGCATCCACGTAATGTGTCATCAAGCAACTGAAAATGAATATGTGGTGATACTTTTTATTGAGAGATACAGTAGTGATACTAATGCAGGCACAAAAACACTAGTCATGTGATGCTGGTAAAAAAAATAATTTCCATCAAAACAATTTTTCAGCTAAAAATTGGATTTTCAGTTAAACATTTCTACCCCACCACCCCACCCCTCCCCTCCCCAAAAAAGTATCTGCTGTTTGTGGAAAATTGGTTCTCGTCAGAACCAAACCATTTTAAAGCATTTTGTGAAAAGAAAGCCAAAAACATTAATACAGAAGTGCTGCTAGTGAGTCTCAAGTCATGGAAATTGTATTTTTGTATCTTATGCTCCCAACTCTGTTTCTGGGCTACAGTGTGCAGCCAGACTCCATCTCCCATGAGTCACCACAGTGCTTCAGCCAGAGCTGTAGTTTCTTTATTTCATTACTTTTTCCATCTGTAAATATGCTTCAGTGGGCAGTTCTGAGATTGACTGTGTTTCTTCTACTTTGAGATTCTCTGACATATGGTGAAACAGAAGTCCAAAGTGCTATTCAATTTAATTGTAAATTCTTAGTTACGATTTGTGTAATTCATCTTATTTAAACTCTCTAAACCAGGCATTTCACTTGTAAATCATTCAGTTTTATTAATCAGTATTAATTCATCTCTGTTATGCTTTGTTTTCTCTGTGTACCTTCTGAGGGAAAACTATAAAATTGCAGATTATCTAAAAATTTAGAAATCTTCTAATGGTTGCCCTTCTAATGAAGTTTCCCGTCATTTCAAAGTTTATCATTGCAAAGAAACTCAGTGATTAGCTCTGTTATTTCTTAATTTTGGGGAAGCCAAGCATTACTTTTATAGTATCTTCTCAGACTGGAGGAATTGTGTTGACTTTGCTTTGATTTTTTAAAATTTTTTTTTTTTATCTCCTTATCCACTCCTTCCACATATGTATCACTGCCTCATGTTGTCCTTTTAATTTCTTTTCTCGTTTTCCATAGTTTTAAGATGCTTAGGTATACCAGCAAGAGTTATTACCAATTATTCATCTGCCCATGATAACAATGCCAATTTACAACTGGATATCTTCATGGATGAAGAAGGAATAGTGGACACCAAACTTACAAAAGACTCAGTCTGGTGAGCTTCACTGGGATATACCTTAATTAAGTCAGCTCTGTAAATCTAAAACAATGTGACAGAAATAATCGAGGTGTAGTTTCGTATCTTTATTTTTTAAGGAATACTGCTAGGTTATAGAAATGCAGAGTTGGAAACAGAACTAAAACATAGTGAATAGGCCAATGGATGTCAGAGACATCATGAAAAGAGGTAAGTAGTGGGGTGTCCAAGGGCAAAGTTACAAAAGAACCCAGGTTCTGCAGGGTTATGTTCCTTACCTCCCAAGCAAATATGAGGTTTTACAGATGAACTAGGGGTGAATATATAGCACAATACCACCTGTATATTCCAATTGTTTGCTTTGCAACTTTTACTTCAAAGGGCATTTCTCCAATCAGCTCTATGAGACTGGTGATGTATTCCAGCTGAGTGGAGAAGCGGTGCCTTTTGAAGTAAAAGCAGCAGCAAGCTACTGAGCAGCAGTTCTTAAATGAGCCAACCTACTGAAGTCTAAGGGAATGGACAAATGTACATTTGGCATCGTTTCAAAAGGGGAACATTTGAAAAAGGGAATGACAGATCTAGAATGCACAGTATCTGCTGAGCTCTAACAGTTATATATGGACAAGTCAGGAATGCTACAAATGTAAGAAAACTGGTCTAACTTGAACCTTGCTTCATATAGGGTTAAAGTTGGAGCACATACAACCATAGGCGCCACCTTGTATTTTTGCCAGGGAGGCAGAGGGCTAAGATGATGGACATGTGGAAAGTTTTATGCATTTCAGGTGACAGCCCTCTTCCCAAGGGGGGCCAAGGCCCTCGTGCCCCTGTGTACTCAGCACCTCTGAATACAGTCTTGGGAACATAGCAGATGCTGCATGGTTCAGAGCAAGAGTCCTTCTCCTTTTGGAGCAGTTTCAAATGTATGTTTGTCCATACCCTAAATAGGCTACCTGCCTACAAATGATCTGGGTTCTGCTGCTGGCATCAGCACTCAATATACTGCACACACAAACTAACTGGAGTATTTTGGTGATAGCATTGTCTGAATTCAAGGAAGACCTAACAAAGTTCTCAATCTTTTTATGTAGGATTGGGAGAATATTTCATAGTTTCCATTTGAAACCCAGTCCGTTTTCCATTGAAGCCAATGGGATTCTTTTGGTCATTTTTAGTTGGTTCTTATTTATATGCTGTCTTTAAAATTTGTACATGCACTCACAGTTCCATGTGGGCAAATCTTAAAATAAATCCATTTTAATATAAATACAAGCATAGGGTATGTCACTTTAATAACATGCCTAGATTTGTAAACATAAGAATTAAGGCATATGATCTGTGCCATCTTTCAAAGAAGACAATGCTGCTTTTCCCTCAAACTTTTCTATTCTACTTCCTGGAATAAGAAATAGCATGTATTGATTAAATGCTACAGTCACCAGAAGTTATCTGTGGGCTGCCATGCCACAAAACCTCTCCTCTGTAGATAGAGGGCAGATTCATTACTTCACACTTTCCTAGATTCAGTAGATATCTTCCTGTTTATGGTTAATGATCTTGATTTGTATTAATGATTTCTTCTCCTCATTTGAGTAATGGTAATATTCACTGATCAGCATGTTTCATTAACAACCCAAAAATTAGGTTCCTTTTTTAAATAAAATTGGAATAGATCCATTATGTTGGGGTGAAAAGATAGTGTATGTTGTTGCCTTACCTGATGTGACTGCCATAAGCTTCATTGCCAGTAGGGAAGGATCCAGTATTTGGATACTGTGTTGTTTTCCAAGGAAAGCAAGTACTTCTGTATCTTTAGTTTACTACCTATTTTGACACATGTTCAGCAGAGTCCTAGGATTGCTGACTCCAAATTCTGCCTCAGCTCTTTGTGATCACAGGGCAACTTAACATTTTTGTGGGTTTGATTCTCCTGTGTTTTACCCTGAATACAAATTGAGAGGCACTGCACTGAAGTTATGCTAGTTGTTTAACTGATGCAGAAAGAGAAGCAGTCCTTCTATATAGCTATGCATCACTGCAGCATTGTAGACTCCGCAGGGGAGGTTGGATGCTGTGCTGCACAGGCAAGTGCCTGACCATGTGTGGGCATGCGTACAGTACAGCGGGGCTGGGGATCATCAGTCTCACACAGTGGTTAAGTGCTCACCCACCTGTGTTCACACCTGGAGGGTGCATGGCCCCTGCTAGAGCAGCCCGGTGGGGAGAATGTGGCTTCTGGCCCCTTTGAAATTGTACAGCCCTGTCTTTAACATTTCTGGTATTTTCCTTTTCTGCCCCACCTCTTCATTTCCCTATCAGTTTCAATACCCTTCACTTAATTCAATCCTTTTTTCTTTTCCTCCTCTAGATTTAGGGAGAGCTTCTCAAATCAGCATAGCTCCACTGAAGTCAAGTGATCTATGTCAGTTCACACCAGCAGAGGAAATGCCCCCTGATGTTTTATATCTCACATCCTATATGCCTTTCTCTTTGTCTTGATTACTTTTTGAACTTCCTTGTTCATCCCTTTCTCCTCATAGTGAATTTATTGCTACATGGTGCATGTAGCCCCTTGGGCGTAAGTTAATATATTTTACAGCACTTTCTATTTCTCCTCTATGTCCTTTGCTTTCATTACCTTGTACCACTCTATGGTAGCCCTAACTCAGGCTTTAAATTGTTTGTGTCTTTATCTTGATAATTTTAAGGCACCTTTTTATTTTTAAAGATGGTACAATCAAGGTATTTATAATGCTTTTTAAGTGGATTCCTCACTTTTATTTATAATCTTTAGGAAACTAAAAACTAGGATTTTACCATATAAAAGACAATGTCAGTTTACTGATCTGTGGATATGAATGACTGTAATTGGATGTGTGTTCCCATTTTAAATTTGGATCAGGGATTTTCTTCACAGTTATTTGGAGAAGCTCGTTTTCTCCTAAGTTCTAGGCACCTAATATTTTGCTAAAAGTAATTCCTTCCCAAGATATAAACATATATAAAAAGAAATAATGCATGGATTTTCCAAAAAAAAAAATTCTTAAGATGGCTAGACCAGTGGCTGTCATTATAGCCTGTAGCCCTCATGTTAGTTTTCTTGTCTTTTAAGGGTGGTATAAAGACACAGGGAAAATCTGTCTTAAATGTGAGTCAGGCTTTGTTCCTTTGATCAGCTCTGACTAAGCAGACTTCTACACCTTCAGAGTCCTGCCAAGGTCGGTGGGCTGTCAAGTGGGTCGTAGAAGGTGCCAAGCTCATTGTTGAAGGAGGCCTTCATACAGAGCCCTTGTGAAGATCGATACTCTGTTCTTCCATGACCTTTCCTCCCATTCACTCCAGATACCAAATTTCTTTTAATATGAAAGACAGGTTGCTGGTACACACTTGACCCTAATGTCTCTTTGCATTATCTAATGAAAGGGCAGCCCGTTGATTCTAGCATGCCCCTGGTCACATAAGCCATGTGAAGTATTCTTACATTTCATAGATTTCATAGACATTAGGGCTGGAAGGGACTTCATGAGATCATTGGGTCCAGCCCCCTGCCCAAAGGGCAGGAAATCAGCTGGGGTCAGATTCATCATCCAGATGCTTCTTGAACGTATCCAGAGTAGGTGCTTGCACCACTTCTGCAGGGAGTCTATTCCAGACTCAGAAGACTTGGACAGTAAAGAAGTTTTTCCTTATGTTCAGTCTAAAATGGTCTTCCAGCAATTTGTGACTGTTAGACCTTGTCTTCCCTTGGGGTGCCCTAGTGAACAGATATTCTCCCAGTTCCTGATGCACACCCCTGATATACTTAAAGGCTGCCACCAAGTCCCCCCTGAGCCTACGCTTTTCCAAGCTGAAGAGTCCCATGCCTCTCAGCCTCTCCTCATAAGACCTGCTTTCTTGACCTTTGATCATGTATGTGGCTTTCCTCTGCACTCTCAAGCTTCTCCACATCCTTTCTAAAGTGTGAAACCCAGAACTGGCTGCAATACTTCAGCTGTGGCCTCACCAAGACTGAATAAAGTGGGAGGATGACATCTTGGATCTTGCTTGAGATGCATCAGTAGATGCATGCCAGGGTTTTATTTGCTTTGCTGGCTGTGGCATCACATGGTAGCTCATATTCATCTTGTGGTCAATCATGACCTCCGAGTTGCTTTTGGTCGTAGTCATAGGTGACGTGTAGGGAGAATTACAGGGGGACACGTGCTCCACCTGAAATTGGCTCTCACCAGCCAGGGAGTGGGGAGCACCTGCTGGTGCCCCCCGTGAGAAGCACCAGTGGCACTTCCATTTTTTCTGGTGGCACTTCCAGTTTGCCACTGGCACTTCTGGGGTCGACAATCGGCCACTGGGGGACCCCCAGAGCCAGGAGGCACCAGTTGCCCATGGTCATAGTGCTAAGTGGTGTAGCACTGCCGAGCCTATAGGTATGATGTGGATTCTTTCTCCCAAGGTGGAGCACCTTGCATTTCTTTATGTTGAAAGTCATCAGGTTTTTATCTGTCTACTTCGCAAGACTCTCCAAGTTGGCCTGACTCCCCAGCCTATTTTCTAGTGTGATTGCACTTCCCCATAATGTGGTATCATCTACAAACTTAGCTAGTCTGCTTCTGACACCCAAATCCAGGTCATTTATGAATTTGTTAACGAGTACTGGTCCAAGTACTGAACCCTGAGGGAAGCCACTGTTGACTCAGTTCCATCGACTATCACTCTCTGGGTCCAGCCATGGAGCCAGTTCCCCAGTCATTAGACTGTGAAGTTGTCATGGCTGCAGTTGCCCAATTTTGTCATGCGAACATCATGGGAGACCAAGTCAAAGGCGTTTTTGAAATCCAAGTAAATTACATCAACTTTTCCTCCCCTGTTCAGGTGACGTGTCACCTGATCATAGAAGGAGATGATGTCAGTCAGGCATGACCTACCTGTAACAAAGCCATGTTGGCTGCCTCTCAGAATGACCCCTTATGTTAGCCTGTTGTTGATGGATTCTTTAATAATTTTTTCCATGATCTTTCCAGGGATTTAGGTCAAACTGATTGGCCTTTAGTTCCCTGGGTCTTCCTTCCTTCCTTTCTTGAAGATAAGCACCATATTGGCCCTCCTCCAATCTTCAGGAACCTCTCCTGAGTGTCATGAGCGCTCAAATATCCTTGCCATTGGTCACGCTATGATATCAGTCAACTCTTTTAGGACTCTTGGGTGCATTTCATCAGGGCCTGCTGACTTATGGATGTCCAGCCTCTAAAAGTGTTCCATCACAAGGTCTTCACCAAATGTAGGCATATGGTCACCTGTTCCCTAGTAATCCTGTGTCCTGTCAGGCAGGGTGATCTCCTTGGGCTGCTGAAAAACTGATGCAAAGTAGTCATTAGGAAGATTATCTTTTTCCTGGGTGTCGGATGTCAGCTGCCCCATTTGGTTCAGCAGGGGTCCAGTGTTGTCCTTATTTCTCTTTCAACTTCCCACATACCTGAAGAAGGACTTTTTATTGTCCTTGTAGCAGCGCAGGGTCCTAGGGTTGCCGTGATCTCCCCTAGCACCCCCTACCATGCCAAATCGGTCTTAAAGCACCCTCACCATCTTTCCTGCCACGTCTTTGATGTTAACAATGTTTAAGGGAGGGTGCCCTTAGTCCTCTCTGACACGGTGCCCTGATGTATCCCAGTCTGTGTTCTATCTTGGGTGACTCGGTGCACCCCAGCCTTATGGGCTATGTGTGGCTCCAACGCCCCCGGTACCACGCCCCAAGCCTTGCAGATGTACCAGATGTTGTTTTGTCGATTCCACGCTCCGCACCCCGCTGGTGCTCTCTGGCTTGTCTCGCAGCCTGCGCCCCCACTGGTGCTCCCTGGCTTGTCTTGCAGCCTCCGCCCCCACTGGCACTCCCTGGCTTGTCCACTTTTTGGGGCTTCTCGCAACTGCCCACACTGGGGCTGGGGTCAATGCACCCCAAAATGCTGTGCCCTCTCTGGCACCGGGGTCCCCACGCTACCGTGAAGCCCCTATGAGGCCTCCTCCATCCCCTAATAGCCTCACCCAGTCCTCTGGTGTAACAACAACAACAAACAATAACACAAGCCCCTGGGCTATAACACAAAGCTAAACCTCATGGCTAAACATTCTCAAAACCATGCCACATCTCTCACCCATCTAACTAGTGGCTGGTACATTCAGGCCTTATTCTCTTTCCCAAATTCAGGGTCGATCTCTTTCCCTTAGTCAGGCAGTACTCCTCCTTCCTGGCTTCCAGCAGGGGCAGAGAGAGAGAGAGCACTCCCAGCCTCCTGTCTGGGTCTTATAGTAGTCAGCTCTGCCCCTTCCAGTCAGCTGACTCACCAGGTGTGAGCCCTGAGCTCCTCCTGGTTGCCCCTAGCAACCAGCACCTGAGCCCATATTGCTGCTTTTCCAGTAGCAGGCACCTTAGTGCCCTGCTACAGTCCTTAATTTCCATAGCCAGTTTGAGCTTGGTTTTGGCTTTTCTGATCTGCTTCCTACAAGTGCGGGCCAGTGATGCGTAATCCTCCTTAGAGGTATTTCCGACCCATACAGGCTTCTCTTTTAAGATTCAGGAGGCCCATGAGTTCCCTTTTGAGCCAAGGGGATCTCCCAGCCCTTTTACTACCTTTCCTAAAGGGCAGAATGGACTTCTCTTGTGCTTTTAGAATTGCATCCTTAAGGAACAACTCTTGGACTCCCTTCCCTCTCAGATCATGATCTTTCAGGGCCTCAACAACCAACCTCCTGAACTTGTGAAAGTCAGCTTTCCTAAAGTCAAGGATTTCTGCATTGCTGACTGATTTGCCAGCTTTGCAAATGGATAGAGAAAAGTGGATGGATACAGAAAGTGATCAACTCGTGATCACCAAGCTTCCCTTCAATCCTCAGGTCGCTCACTAGATCATCCCCTTTGGCCAGAACCAGGTCTAGCAGCACCTCACCCCTTGTCAGCCCATGGACTTCTTGAGTCAGATGAAGCTCATCAATGCAGGAAGTTGCTTGACCTATTAGATTTAGCTGAATGCTCTTCCCATGAGATGTCAGGGTGGTGGAAATCACCCATGACAACCATTTCAATGTGCTGCCAGGCATAAAACTCACCTGGTCATTTTTTATTAATTTCCCTATTGCTTTGTTAAGCCTACTTGTAATTATCTTTGTAAATATTTTATGGTCACTACATTGATCTGCACAGTCATTCACACAATCCTTAATGTCTCTGTTTGGTTTAGGTACAAGAGTACAACATCAATTTACAAAATTATTTTAATAGGATTAAATCCTCAGTTGGGGCCACTTATGCAAGGGGGAAGTCTAGGCTACTTTTTTTGTGATAAAAGAATCCTCCAAAACCTAGGCTGGCATAAGTTAATATCTTTCTCTTTCTCTCTCTCACCCATGATCATTATCATCATTATTATTATTGCTGCTGTTGTTAGTGTTTTATATTATGACAGTGGGCAGGGCTATATCTACATGGTGCAATGCAGCACCATATGGAGATACCTGAGCTCTGAAAAAACTAACTCTACAACTGGCAACAATATAACCACACATAGACAGTGCTGAAACAAAGATAATTTGACCAGGCCAAGCACAGCATATATGGTTCAGCCTATGTGGGCTCCAAGACCCAGATTAATATCTCTGCCTGGCACTGTACTATACACTGTAGACATGCCAGCTTGTTCAGAGCTAGCATGGGTTTCACTACATAGTGTTGTGTTGTCCCTGCAGAAATACCCTAGGATTCCACATGGTGCCAAATACTATGCAAACCTAAAGCAGACAATCTCTGCCCTAAAAAGAGTAGAATCAAAGATATTCTATTTTGTTGTCTAACTACTAAATTACACTACCGTGTTTATTGTGCCCACTACCCAATCCTTTTTTTTGGCACTTTTATAGAATGCAAAGCCAATAACATTTGAACTAAACTCAAGTATTCAAGACAGGCTTGTGTATCATAACAACTTTCCAAAACCCACCTAGCATATATAGCACTTCCTACTGCTAGCCATTGTCCAAGTTCTACAAGGATGATTCAGCATTAATCGCTCTTAGCAGCATAAAAATTCTAGAAGTGTGTGTCACTTGCTTTGAATAATTCTTTTTCCTATAGCTCTGCTTCATTAGCTCTCCTAACTGACAAGTTTTTCTCTGATCCAGGCTTTCATTTCCACTTTGAAATGTCTTGTTAGAGAAGCCTCAGATCCCTCTGATTCCATACCATCCCTGTTTTTTGACCTGTTAATGAAATGGTCAGAGTTTAAGAACCCCCATTTTGGTTTGGGCTTTATTGCTAATATCATTGTGTTGCTGTGTCAACCACTACATGGATGTCATTTGTTCATATCTGCAGCAGGGTAAAAATTATTTGCAAAGAAAAGTGGAGAAAAATTCTAAAAATGCTCCTTTCCCTTTCACACTCCCCCTCCCTTTTTTTGCAGTAATGAAACTGAAACAATTGATCAATTCAGTTGCAAGAAACTTCTTTTGGGGTTTTCCTTTATTTTTTATGCTCTCCCTTGAGTTTGAAAAAATTGCAAGAAGAAAGCTACAGAACCAATCTTTCTCTTTAGGTCTGTTCATTTTTTAAACATTTTGGACATTCTATGTGAGATGACTCTGGTGTTCTGTTTTTTTTCCCAAGCATTGAGTCAACTGAGGGCATTTCAAGTCTAGTTTAACCATTTAGGCTGTGTCCAGATGTACGTGGACATTTTGTTCCTCAGGGACAACTAGTGGCGATGCACCGTGTGCCACCGCTAGTTGTCCCCAGGGAACGCCTGTGCCATGCGTGCTCTGGCATGTGGCAAGTTACCCTGGGTGGGGTAGGAGATGCTGGCTGGCCCCAGCAGCCTTACCTGGACTTCCGGGGGACCAGCCCAGTTGGGACCATTCCTGGGGTCCAGCTCCAGCTTTGGGCAGTGCATGTTCCACTCCACATTTTTTTTCCATTTTTTTTTAACCCCTGGATATCCAGGGGTCAAGAAATCCTTCCGTGCTGCTCTCTTGCAGCACAGAGAACAACTGAATGTGTAAAATGGGGTGCCACAGACATGTCTGTGCATCACATACCACACTGCTGCGCTTGCCTGGATGCAGCCTTAAATGCTTTTGAACCTGACCTGTAGAGATATGCCATATGTCCCTGGAGATATGTCCTCTCTTTTGTCAGCACTAGCACTGGAGTCCGTGAGCTTATTACAAACTAAGACAGCTGAGCTGGTTTTTATTTTCATGGGAAAATGTAGCAGGGCATTGGTGATGCAGAAGGTGTCTCTCTTCCCTCTGCAATGTTACTGAGAGAGAGGTGGTGAATCTGTACAAAGTATACTGCTTTAGGTTGGCCCTAACGTGAAAATCCCTCTCTAAAAGTTTGTCTTCCATCTGAAGCAATCAGGAGTGATGTCTGGGTGTCAGGGAAATCTTTTGATCAAATCCCATGTGGGGTCCAGTGTTAAACCTTCACCTGGAACATTCAACAGAAAACAGGCCAAAATGCTTGTTTTTAATCAAGGAAATCGAGGTATCGAGGAACTGAGTTATGGATATTGGAAGTTGCACAGCGGGTTTACAAAATTCCAAATCCAAAGCCTTGCTAAGTCCATTTTATACTACTCCCATGGCACAGAGTAGGCCTCAGAGCTGTCTTAAGTAGGTAGCCAAAGATTTCTTCACTGACAGAGCTTTCTAACAATCCCTATTCCCTTGCCCCCTTGGGGACTAATTAAAAGGGTTTTGTGCCTAATGTAGCCTTGTCTCAGTTACCAGAATCTCCTTTTAGGTGCCTTGCATTCAGCATGATATAAGGGAGCTTCAGAGTTCTTTTTTTTTTTTTGGTCTTGGGAGTAGACTGGAATCAAGCAGCCTGAGGATAAGAGAACTGAAGGGAAGGCAAAAAGCAGCACTCCTCACCAAGCATTATCAGACACCAGATTGAAGATATATTCTTTGAAGCTTAAAATGCTTAACTCAGCAGTTTTACCAGATTTTTCACTCCATTAGTGGGATATTGCGACACAGTTTCTGTTGGCATTTATATTTATACTTGAGAGCCTAATATTCTCCTTGGTTCTCCTGTTAAAGGAACTATCACTGCTGGAATGAGGCTTGGATGTCCAGACCTGATCTTCCTGTTGGATTTGGAGGGTGGCAGGCTGTGGATGGCACTCCTCAAGAAACCAGTGATGGTAATCCTGCATATGGTCCTAAGCATTCTTCACAGCATTCTTTCTGATGGCAAATCTACTTGTTGTGGTAGGCTGGATCCATCACAACTGTGGCAACATTTTGGTTGAAATATCCATCCTTGGCCTCTGCATGGGCCATTTTGAGCTCCAGAATTGATCAACCTGATTTTTTTTTTTTTTATAGTTGCACAAATTGTGAGCAAATAGATGCTGTTTTCTCACCACACCTAAAGAAAATCAGTTTCGTGAACACCCAGTCATGTGGGTTGGGTCTGGCTGAGTAGGAAAAGCAGGGAGATCATATTACCCATTGTCCTGCAGGATCAAGGGAGCAATATGTGTTTCACTCAGTGAAGCAGATCAGCTGTGCCCTGACACATCACAGTATAACTGATCTGCTTCATTTGGTAATGTCTATTCTAGCCTCTGCTACCAAGCTGCTACATAGCTTCAGAATTGGCACTGGATTGCAGGGTTGGTAATGGAACATTGAGCTTTTAACTTCTTGTTCCACAGTTTATTAATGAAGATGGCCAGAAAATAAAAATTCCATTTCCATGAAAACTGTCTAGGTTTCAGTGTACTCTTTTTGTTCCACATGAGACTGAAAACAAGACCATGAAAAAATGTCACAAAAACAAACCTGTCCACACTAGATTATCTGCCAAATACCTGGCACTTAGAATACTCAGAACTGAGGCATGTTGGTGGGACAACACAGCAAATTTGTGCTGACACATCTGCATTCCACCTGTTCTGCGGCAAATTTGGATCCTGGTAACATTACTGCATTGAATACTTTACAAGTGGTCTCACTGAAATCAGTGCATATAATATTGATGGAGCTGAGATCTTGAAAGAGAAAGGGAAGTGAAAGTTTCTATGAACATTAACAAGCAGCTTTGGTGCTGCATCACATCTCTGCCGCATGGGTCAGAAATGCACTTGCAGTGCTGCATGCGTCTCAGGTGGAACATTTGGTCTTTGTAGTAGTTATGTCAATGGAAGGTTATGCCCTATATGTCCTTGCATGGAGACAACAGCAGAGAAGATGGGTTCTTCCTGGTCCTATAAGCTTATCTTTTCATTTCTTGTATTATTTTAGGCCAATGGCTTTGGCTAAATGATTTTTCCCCCTACCAAAATCTAGCACTTTCTAGTTATTTAAGATTAAATTTCTTCATTCCCCCTTCTTCAGGTATGTATAGATGTGGTCCTGCTTCAGTGCAAGCCATTAAACATGGTCATGTTTGCTTCCAGTTTGATGCTGCCTTTGTTTTTGCTGAGGTATGTATTTGAAAAAAAGGATAGCATATATTAGGGGTGAGCATTTTACTGGTCAAATATATAATGTTAAAATATTTTAAGAAGTAATTTATTAGAACAGTGGCTAGAGAGGCTTTAATTTTCAGTAGGCCAATCCAAGAGAGGTCCAGCAGCGCAGATGTATGCCTTGTTGGCTGTGTGGTGCATATGCAAGGAGCTCTCTGAGCTCACTAGTATGCCAGCACAGTTCCTGCCAGAGCTGTGCATGTACTGTGAGCTCTGAGCTCATCTGCTGATTGGCACGGGTTTGGTCCAGAGCTCCTTCTTTCATGCAGCTCTGGAGCCCAGGGTTTCAGTGCTGCTGCCCATCTCTCTTTTACCTTGCTGCTGAATTCATCAGGGGAAAAGGGGAGCCAGGGGGAAGGGAGGGCAGTGGCAGCACTCACCCCCTGGGCACTGGAGTTACCCAACAGCAGGGACTCTAGCCAGAGCTCATGCTGATCAGGTTATGCACTCAGAGATCACATGGCATGTCCAGTAAGAGCTGCACTGACATGCTGATGAGCTCAGAGAGTTTGCTAGGCATACAGGCTGAAGGGGGGGGGCGGTGAACACATCCCCTCACCAATCCTGGATCCACCCATGTAAGTAGATTAGATACACTTTTCCTAATTACAAAAAAGTTAATTAACTGTTATAGTGAAACAAGGAAATTGAATTCTAAAAAACTAATTAATTTTGATAACTACCAATGTTAGGTATGTGTAAATAAGAATGCTATTCAAGACTGAACAGTTCCACTTTTCATTGGCGTTTTGCTTGAAACTGAAATGGTTACAAAATTTAAAAAAAGAAATCAAATAGAAATAAAATACATAGCAATGATAAAAGACAAAAGTCAGCTTTTAAAGTGAAGTTATGCTAAGTAGGCAGCAGGCCAACTATTCAGACATTTTGCCATTTGTACTTGGAGATGCTTGTAGTCACAGCAGGTGGCCAATAGAAGAAACGTTTCTGTGCTGCTGGTGTTGGTTCTTCCCTCAGCACAGAGCAGCTTCTGCAGCCCTAAGTGGCTTCATTGGGGGGGAAGCTCAGAAGAGAGGAACAAGCCTGGTCCAAGCCTGGACTTCCAGAAGGCTTTTGACACTGTCTCTCACCCCATTCTCATTAAGAAACTGGGGGGCTGTGGTGTAGACACCCACACAGTCAAATGGGTCACCAACTGGCTGGAGGGCTGCACCCAGAGGGTGGTAGTGAATGGGTCCTTCTCAACCTGGAAGGACGTGGGCAGTGGGGTTCAGCAGGGCTCGGTCCTCAGGTCCGCACGGTTCAACATCTTCATCAGTGATTTGGACGAGGGGGTAAAAAGCACCCTGTTCAAATTTGCTGATGACACTAAGATGTGGGGGGATGTGGGCACACTAGAAGGAAGCAACAGGCTACAATC
>NW_017728992.1:50131106-50134020 GCF_001723915.1 Gavialis gangeticus | reverse complement strand
CGGTCAGGGTGGCTAGGGTCTGGAACCAACTTCCAAGAGAGGTGGTGCAGGCTCCTACCCTGGGGGTTTTTAAGAGGAGGTTAGATGAACACCTTGCTGGGGTCGTTTGACCCCAGTACTCTTTCCTGCCATGGCAGGGGGTTGGACTAGATGATCTGCTCAGGTCCCTTCCGACCCTAGAAACTATGAAACTATGAAACTATAAATGGGGGGGAGTGGAAGGGGGGGGGCTGCCACCTACACAAGGACATTCTTGGCTCCCTGGAATATTTGGCAACTTTTGACTGCAGTCAAGTAATTGCTCGTCAAATGACCAGGTATTGACTTTATTTCACAAGTAAATTGACTGGCTTGCCCACACTTGTATGTATAGAATTATATCAATGACACCAAGAAGGGGATAGGAAGCTGGTCTCCACTTTTAATATGTGGATTGTAGCATTGTTCCCTATATGCTGCCTGTAAAAATAATACTGCGACTCCATTCCATTGAGTAGGTGTGACATGGGGGAGTCTCCATTCTTAAGCTGCTAGTTGCCAGAGTAGTAAGCATAAGAATCTCTCCAGCTCAAATGAAGTCACAGATACACAGAAAGTTACTCTGTGCTTGCCCTTGTGAAAGGTCAATGTACAGGTAATAAAGCTAGCACGAGTAGTCATTAGCCAAAGACATAGAAGAGGCAGAATGTGCACACCACAGCTGCTTCAGGATTTTAACCGTCACCATACGCAGGATGTGAAGACCTTAGAGACAAGTAAGCTCTAGGGGCAGAGAATGTATTGTGTATCTTCCTGTAGATATGGACACCACTACCATGTTGTGTGACACTACTAAAATACATATAGATGACAATAATTGGGCTCTGCAGCTCAGAACAGTATTTTTAAGTATCATTAAAACCATATTTCTGTCAAGCCTTACTTAACCTTCAAAAAATCTTAATCAATATTAAACAAGTTGACAGTAGGCCAGACCCTTAGCTGGTGAAAACTGACTGTAGTGGCTAAGAATGGGCCTCCCATCATGTTAATAAATCTAAACATAAAGTGGATTTCACAGCTGTTTTATGGTTTTACCAACTTATTATTAGTGTAAGTCTTTTCCGGGCATGTTCTGGTCACCCAGGTGTGTTTACTTGGTGTCATCTTTGTGGCCAGTTGTGTGGCCCCTTTCCCCACATCAGTTCTATCACCAGTTAAATGAGGTCTGTTCAGAAGCAGTTGGATCTCATTCAGGCTATCTCTTGGGAGAGATGGAGATAAGTGCTAAGGAGAGCACTCAGATCTACTCCAAACTGCTCCAGGCTACTCCCAGAGATTTACTGTGATATGTCTGAGCAAAGGTGAGTATTCAGGGTTTCTTTGTCAGCTTCTTTCATGTCCTAGGGTCTTCAGAGAATCCATATAGCCCAGTTCAGGAAAGTGGTTAAACAAGTGTCTAATTTTAAGCTTATGGTTAGTCCTATTGAAACTGATAGTACTCAATGACTCTGCCTTACTGAGTCGGGGGGATGAAAGACTGGTTTTTAAAACTGCTGGATGACTTAATCCTTCAATATTTAATTTTCCAGGTTAACAGCGATGTCGTTTACTCCAAAGCAATGAAAAACGGGACACGAGTGATTGAACAAATTGACACAACCCATATTGGGAAATTAATCGTGACCAAGGATATTGGTAGTGATGGAATGAAGGATATTACTGAGCAGTACAAATTCCGAGAAGGTAAACTACTGTACACAACAAAATGGAGTGTAGAAAAGATTTAAGTAGATTTATCTTAAGATTTCTCTCTCTTGTTGTTGGTCTGTATGCCTCCATCATGAGGTGAGCTGTTTGAGAAGCTGCTACCCTGTTAGCAAAGTCTTGTGCCTCTTAATTCCACCCCAAATGCATTGCAGATCCTTTTGCAAAAAACATACATTTTTCCTGTTACTTAGAAATACCTTACACTGATGTTGCTATATCTTATAGCAAAGTGTAATAATTGATTTAACTTACTTCTTTCAAAAAGTATCTCTACATTTATACAGTTGGGTAAGCCATTATATTCCTTGATTGGATGCCTGGAAAACTGAGGTCCAGTTGTTCCATTGGTGTTAATGGAGTTGTAGTGATTTACACCAATTAAGGAGTCATTCTTAGGCCAGCTGATTCAGGGATTGTGAAGTTTTCCGTTATGCATTACTTATTCATTTCAATTACATAATTAATGCCACTTCTGTACCACTTTGTTACAACTCCATCTGTTTGTCCCAAACATAAATATGTGGTGTTGATCAGGGTGCTTGGTGTAAGTTGTCATTGAAAAATGTATGTGTCTGGAAGTGGGGATTTTAAAGGTTGACTTTTCATCAACCACTATATAAAGCATAACTTAACTTAAGTGACAGTAATTTCCCATAGACCTCCTTCCTAACGAAGTTTTTCCTAGTAATAATCTTTTCTTTTAAAAAATGGTAACATAGAATAATCCCATAGAAATCATAGAGCCCTCCCACTCTGAGACTGTTTGTTTTTTGCAGCAAGTAGGAATCAAGACCACATAGCTCTTATCCTTGTGTAGAACCAGGCATACTCAGGGCCCCCCTTATATGACAAGGAAAGGTGTATACTTAAACAGTTGACTTGAGGGGGAAAAAAGGTGATCTTCAATGGAAGCAAAAATTTAGTTTTTTATTTTGGTTTCAATCTTCCACTTCTTCTTTTGACTTTGTAGTTTCATAGATGTAGGGTTGGAAGGGACCTTGTAGATCTTTTAGTCCAACCCCCTGCCCTGGGCAGGAGAGAAATGGGCTCAAATGACCCCAGCCAGGTAAACATCGAGCCTCCTCTTGAAGACCCCCAGGATAGGAGCCAGCACCACTTCTCTTGAAAGTTGGTTCCAGATCCTAGCTGCCCTGACAGTGAAGTA
>NW_017728992.1:50110581-50126106 GCF_001723915.1 Gavialis gangeticus | reverse complement strand
CCTCCTCCTAAAGACCCCCAGGGTGGGAGCCAGCACCACTTCTCTTGGAAGCTGGTTCCAGATCCTAGCCACCCTGACAGTGAAGTAGCACCTCCTGATATCTAGCCTAAATCTACCCTCTGCCAGTTTGTGACTGTTATTTCTAGTCATTCCTGGTAGTGCTCAGGGGAACAGGGACTCCTCCAATGCCTGCTGGTCCCCCCTGACTAGTTTGATACCCCATCAGCCTTTTCTTGTGGAGGCTGAACAGGTTCAGGTCCCTCAGCCTCTCCCCTAAGGCCTGCTCTGCTGCCCCCGATCATGCGAGTGGCCCCCCTCTGGACCCTCTCCATGCTGTCCACATCCCTCTTGAAGTGCGGCACCCAGAACTGGATGCAGTACTCCAACTGCGGCCTGACCAGTGTCACATAGAGGGGGAGGATCACCTCCTTGGCCCTGTTATCCCTTAATCCATTCCCTCCCTCCACAATTACTACCCTCCCCTCCATTTTCTCTCCTCTCCTTTTCCACTGGGAGCTTAAAAAGGAGAGAAAAGGAGGGGAATGCTTATTTTCTAATTTTCAGAGACCAGAAAATAATTTCCAGTTTCATTCAAACTAGAAAATTCCATGAACATTTTTAAAAGTTGATAGTGTATTTTTGTCGTATGAAGGAACTGATTTTTGCAGCACTTTTCCACTATCCTATCACCAGGTCTCCAGAACTCTATGAGTCAGGGTTTCAGCCCTTTAATGGAACACTTGTCCATAACTAATGAGCTCTGGATCTGGCCCAGAATCTGGTGGGTTTTTTATGAGCACTGAAGTAATGTTTTAAAGGAGTATATTTTTTAAAAGGCTGCTTTTGGCATTTTATAACTAAAGGCCTGAAGAAGACCACTGTGATATCCAACAGCTTGCCTCTGTCTACACCAACCATACTGTTGGTCCAATCATCCACGGCTAGAATTCTTGCCAAAAGTATCAAAATTACCAATCTGGACCCTATGATAGAGGCTTCATTATGAAGCTGTTGAGTAGTTGTCATTATCCCTATTCTTTTTAACACAATTTCTCTTCCTCCCTAGGTACAGATGAAGAGAGAATAGCACTCGAGACTGCCCTAATGTATGGTGTTAAAAAGGAGGCTACGCAGGATAGTGTGCATCTGCCACAGTCTGATGTTGACATGGACTTTGAAGTGGAACATGCTGTACTCGGCAGTGACTTCAAAGTCACCATAACCTTCAGAAACAATGGCCAAAGTCGTCACACTGCAACAGCTTACCTTTCCGGCAACATCGTGTTTTATACAGGAGTCGCGAAGAATGAATTCAAGAGCCAGTCTTTTGATGTGATACTGGAACCCTTTTCATGTAAGATGTAAGGGGGGAAGAGGGGATGGGGACATTTTCCAGCCTAAGCTGGTTGTTTGCTATCTTACCGATGTCAGTACCACCACCAAAATAAACTCTCTCCATAAATAGGCCCCAAGCAGGTAATCGGGTGTGGTGCACTGGAGTGGAAGTCAGGCTTCTTAGCTCCCTGGCTTCAGGATACCTAGACTCCATCTCTGGCTACACAACTGACTTGAGTAAACTGTTGATTCACCATGTGTAAAATGGGGGTGATGATACCTATCTACATTGAGTCTTGGAGATGGAAAGTGTTCCTTTGTTCAGTGCTAAGTAATATGATTTAGTTAAAAAAAAAAGAGAGAGAATGGCTGCAAGTGCTAAGCTATTTTGACCTTCTTTCAGTATCCCAAAAGGGGAAGAGACCATTGTGATTCTTCAGGTGTAAGTTACAATAATAAGATTAAAGTAAAATCCTACTCTTATCTGATTCATACAAGGAAGAGGAAGAGAAGGGTGTCAGACACACATCTGATATAAAAACCATCCTGCAGTGACTGGGTAAGATGGCTCTGGACAGACTCAGAATGTATCACTGAGTAGATGTTTAGGGTAGTTTATAAAGGAGCAGTGGACGGCCCTGGATGGAGCATGTTGCTGACTGCAGCATATGTGCTAGTCAGCTGAACCACTCTCTAGCAGAGATACCAGGAACCTTTGAGACATTGCATGCTGATCCGACTGCTGCCAGTCTCTTCTTGTTTAATCCTCTTTGAACTGTTAGGGAAAGACCTTATCCCACTTTCCTGCAGTAAGAGAAGGTACCTGTAATCTGTCCTCCACAGCTCAGGGCGGGATACCCCCTCCCCCATCCCAATTATATGTTTTTATTTGGACCTGGTGAATCTCCTTTAAGAAGTAGCCCATTTTAAGAAGAACTAGAGATCAAATGTTTAATTTTAATGCCCATCTAATATGAGTATCCAACAGCGATCTCTTGGTACTCATCTAATTCATCTGCGAGTCTTTGGTAAGGGTAAATGTGCTTTTTCTTTATCCCACTATTCTAGCTCATCACAACACGCAACATTTTTAAATGCCTGGGATCAGTTATTAAATAGCTGATGTAACATTCCGCAAAACTTTAAAAAATACTTGGATAGATAATAAAAAAGATTTGTTTCAGTTGCACAAACTAAATTCTATATTTGTTCTGACTGCACTGCTATGACTTGGAGAAGAATTTGACCATCATTTAAAAATTGAGGGCATATGTGTAAATATCTAGCACTCCCTCCTCATTTGTTTTCCAGGCTTAATTCCAGAGGGTTAAATTCATTCTTGTGCTGAAGTTTTCTGCAAGGTACTATGACACTGCTTAACAGAGCTTATATACCACACAGGGGCTTGTTTGGGTACTCTGCATTTAAGTGACTTAACAGGATGCAATTTTAGCCACATGGAAAGCTCTGGCCATGAAATGGGCTCATAAATTCCAAATTATAGTGATCTGGTGATAAGTGACTATAGAGTTGGCCTCTGTCTAGGATAAGGTGAGGGAAGGAAAATCAACTAAATATATTTTTACAGGAATATGAACACTGTGTTGCAAGTCTAGTTCCACAGCAAGAAACTTCTTCACATATATATTTGTTTCTTTTTTTTTGGAGCTAATAGAATATTACAGTATGATCAAGATGTGTCAGAAGCATTTTTTCTAGACTGCACCATTTGAAAGAGAGGAGCAAAATAAGTTTTCAAACAGGAACCGAATGCGTGATTTTCAGAATAATGATTAAAGGAATTGTGTGGGTTGAAAACATCTTTGAGGATTTGAATAGCTTAAACCTTCCTGAGCCTTCAAAGGTGTTATCACTTCTACTCTGTTATATTTAGTTTTCTCTATTTTTTGATTAGGAGGGTAGGCAGCTCAGCCTTGTGTCTCCCTTGGCTTTCCCAGGCACAGTAAGTGATACTGGCAGCTTACCAGCACAGCCCCTATAAAAGTGGGATTCTATTACTCTTGTTTTCCCTTGTGATTAAATCCCATCTGATATGCCTCTTCTCTCTCTTTTACTGTAGAATAATCTTCACTTACAATGCAACTAGTATTTTTTGAGTAGATGAAAAACATTTATTTTAAGATTTGGGGTCTGATGGGAAATTCCTTTTCAGGAAACAGGGCCACATCAAGTAAGTTCAAGGCGTACCTGGTAAATCCATGCCAGGTGGTCACCATGGGAATAGCTTTGAAACCAAATTAAGGAACCTGTTTTGATGTGGGTGGATCAAAAGAATAGAAAGGAGTGAATGTGCTTTACCCAGATGAGTTTAATTAGTGGGAGTTTGTACAGTATGTGGCACAAATACAGTAAAAAAAAAAGACTAATAGAAGAGAGATTTCAAGATTTCATTTGGGTTGTAAAACCTAAGGTAGGATTTATTTTATCTCTAAGCTCCCGTGCAATAGTGTCGACAGGGCTAGAACCAATAACTGGCAATTTATATTGGGCTCAGGCTTCAATTTAATTTTTTCCTTGTTTGTTTTTCCTTCTATCAGCAAAAGTGGTAGAGGTTTTAATCAGATCAAGCGACTACATCAATCAGCTGCTGGACCAGGCCTCTTTGCATTTCTTCGTCACAGCACGTCTCAATGAAACAAAAAAGATTTTGGCCAAGCAGAAGACTTCGGTCCTAGACATCCCCAAGCTGCACCTCAAGGTTTGTTTCAGGAATATAACAGAGGAGATCAATACCTATCCTCCATGCAAGATGTGTTTTGCAGTTCTGGCCCTTACATCCTCATTTCAAACATTTTCAAAACTAATACAGAATTAGAAGCAGCTGGAAACATGAGTGTGTGTGTGTTTATGTGCATATGTGTACATAAGTACTTAAGTATGCATGCATGTTCAGATAGTAATAGGCATAAATATGTAAATGGAGTTGCTAGCACCACCCATAGGCAAAGCTGCCCGATACTTTTCAGTATGAGACAGTGGTCACCAACCATTGGATTGTGATCTACCAGTAGATCTCGGAGCGTCTTGGAGTTGATCTGAGGCTGAGGTGCAGGGCTGAGTGCCCGTGTGCATGCACTTGTGTGCCCCAGCCCAGCAGGTCAGTCCGTGGGGGAGGGAAGGAGCGGGGGTTAGATCGAGGCCCCCATGGTCAGGGACAGTACTGCAAAGGCAGGAGCAGGGGTAAGTTGAATGGGGCCCCAGCTGGGTGGGACTTAACTGCTAGGGAGGCTCGCCCCCAAATAATTTTTTCTCCATCTGCCCCCACCTTTTCCCTCCCCATAAACTTACCTGCTGGGCAGGGGCGGGTAGGCGGGAAGGGCAGCAGTGCACAGTAGGTCTTGGGTTGCTTTTAAATGCCAAAGGTATAAGAGCTTGTTTTCATTTGCTCATAGTTTTGCCAAACTTTTACCATTTAAGCTGAAATTTTCTATGCTAGGTGTCTGCCTCAGGCTGAATTTCTTTGGAAAATCTCTGCACAAATTCCAAGAATGAGATTAGGGAAAAATGTATTGTTTTACCATCTCCAAAGACTCCAACAGTTGTTTCGTTAAGGATTGTTAAGGTCTCCATGCTTCAGAGCAAGAATCTGGATACTTATCAAGAAGATTACCTTAGTGCTAAGGATAAACCTCTTGCTCTCTCCGTGGCAATTCACCCACACTGGCAAAGTTATGAGCCTCTGAGACAGCCCAGTTTGCCCATGTTCAACAGCAACATGCCAGAGTCTTGGCAGTTCTGTTCTTTCTGTATTGATCAGGATCCAGTGTAGAACTGCAGTGGTTAAGCTCAAATTGTTCCTCTCAGTGTCTAGGAGCCACCAGGGCACTGGGCAGCAGCAGTGAGGTCAGGGTCTGTCTCTCCTGTGACCTCAAGCCATCTGTTCCCCCATTAACATCATTCAGTAAAGAGGAAAAGGGAATTCCAGAGGAAAAAGGAAGATTACAGAAGGGGGATAAGAACAGAAGGAGGTATCTGGTGACTAAAATGCTGAGGCAGAGGGGAGGCAGGGTGTGAAGGAAGTATGGTTAGAGCAAAGGAGGGAAGAAGCAGGCGCTATGGGGAGAATGTAGTGGATGAGAGAGACGGTGAAGCTTTACTGTGGAGCTAATTAGTCTGTTCTGCAGTAAAGCACACATGTAGACACACCCAGTGATGATCAAAATCTACCCTGAATTATGCCCCGGTGGTGCCAAGGATACCTTTGAGATATCTTGATCATATTTGCAGCAGTACATTATTTCTTTAAATAAAAGCCTCGGCTTTTTACCATATAATCAATTTTTTTTTCTCTGAGGGAAGAGTTGCATATCTCTACCCTTATTTCTTTCCCAATCTTATATAGGAAGGTGCTTGGCTGTTGGCTGAATTTGATTATAATCTGATTATGCTACCACAATCTGAATTTCTGTTTTCTAACTGTTAAATCAGAAGACAGTGGAATATTCTGTCTAGGAAGGTCTCTTTTATCCTGATGATTGTAAGGTGGTGGTATTGGAGCTATGAGGACAAAAGCTTGGATGATTCTGACAGCACTGGAACCCTCAGGTTGATGGTCAAAAGACAGGAAAATAAGGACCAATATTAGATTTCTAATTTCACATGTTGGCACCTAAGTTAAATGTCTTAATTTAAAAAAAATGCTGAGCGCTCATCAGCTCCCTGAAGTCATCTTCAAATTGCTCGGCACTTTTGAAAATCAGGTCACTTGCTTAGGATGCTTAACTATGAATGCAGCTCCTTAAAGTTCAGCTGCTTTAAATAAAAACCTTGGCTTATATGTCTTCATTTTTCCTGTATATGTTTTGTGTGTGTGTGTGTGTCTGAAGAAATTTTCAAGTTTCCAGGTATCACCTTATATTTTAAGACTACATATTTTAAAATAACCTCCAAAGTTACCCAGGCTCATCAAATCATAGGTATTACCATACAAAACCACATAGCTGCTGGGAAAAAAAAGAGAGTAGGTATAAAACACTGCATGCTCAAAATCCTGTGAAATTCACAGAAAATCAGTTTGCTCTCACGGAATACAAAATTGTCATTCCAATCAAATTATAAATGTAAATAGGTATTGTCTTCATATAAGGTTTTTTGTCTTACAGATCATTCCACAGAGGAAGCCAATAAGGCAAATCAGCTTCACATCAAACGTATCTTCCAAATATTAAATGTAACCAAATATTAAAGATATTTAATCCTTTAGATTCAGTATTGAAACAGAGCATCCTATACACTATCCCCAGATGAACCTCCAAAATAGTTTATCCTTTCTCTTCAGTTATGAAGAAAGACTATTTAATGAAAAGGAGAAATATTTGCTCAATAGACACTTCTGTAAATAATAAAAGTTTAAAGATGGGCTGCAAAGAGCTAAAGAAAACCCAAAAAGTGGGTTTCTACTTTTTGTCTCTGTGATATAGTAAGATGTTTCTGTTTTAGTTGAGGAAAAGACTAGTAACTCTGCTTGCTTTTATCTGAAAATGTAATGACTCTCAAGTCTGTTCTTCTCTACTTAAAAAGTCCTATACTGATTCTTAGTTAAAAGGAAAGAATACAAAAATTGTACACCCCTCCTATCTTCAGATCAGCTGTTGATCTTTCCTCATCTGATTAAAAAAAATACTAGAGTTATCAATTAATGGGAAATTATACCTTCCTCAAATTTAGCTTAAGATCAGGTTACAGTAATAAGTACACTAAAGTAAATGCATACTTTCTGCTACACTTAAATAAACTGAGAATAATTTTAAAATCCTTTGGAGGTAATGCCTATGATTAAAAGCCCCTATGAGGGCTAGGCACAAATTTCTGTTACAAGCAATGTAAGATGAACACCTAAACAGATTAGGTGCCTTAAAAAACTCCACTGGGAACCTATCTGCAACTTTGGGTACCTAAATTATTTTAAAGTTGTAGTCCTTAAATGCCTTATCCTATTCCATTCAAGTCAATGGAAACTTGACTCCCAGTGAACGTGAGATCAAGCCATACATGCGGATATTGGGATATGGCTATAGTGATCTCTTAGATCATTAGATTGTAGATTTAAAAACAAAATACTACTACCTAGAACTGGTCAGAAAGAGGGGGGGGGGTTTCTTTCAGAACTTTTTCATTGAAAAGGCAAATTCTTGTGTTTTGATTATTTTGGATGAAAACCTGGGGTTTAAATTTTGAGGTTTTCAATAAAAACAGTCTTCTCTCCTAAAAAAAGAAGGATATAATAATTTTTTGAACCAGCTCTATTATTGATGTACATTTGAGGGTACAGAAGAGTAGTTTCAGCTTTGCACCACTGCAAATGCAGATGTTAATGGTATTGTTGCTCATTAACTCCACAGTTTTATACTGGCCAAAGTAAAACATGTTGTTCACCAAAGTGTAAAATTTTTCTTTTTACCTCATCTGCAGTCTGCTGCATCCATTTTCTGGTCTTGCATGCCAGGGTTTTTGAGGATATCTAAATAGGTTTACATAGAGCAGTAAATTCTCCTCTGAACTTCAAAGATGAGTGCAAGAGAATGAAAAGCTGTGCACAACACCTTGGAGAATTGCAAACAACACCAACCTGTGTTCCTATTTATGGCATAAAAATATGTTTCCCATTCCCATGGTGTACTCTGGAGTGCCTGAGCACTTGGACCCTGCTGCACTAGGAAGGGTTCTGCTGGAACAAGCCAACTCTCTAATGCTCTCCCAAATCCAGAATGGTTCAAGTGAGGCCCTCTGTGGAATCTAAGTGGTACACCTCCATTCCCTCCATGCCATGTGTACTTAGGCTAACACTGCAGAAAGGAGCCACCCAGAGACTCCAGCCATAAAAGCAGCTGTAGAAGCAGCCAGATCAGGGATGTTGGGTCATTCCAAGAGCTTTCTACAGCTCTGATGGGATTTCCTCTGCCTTATGCTTGCTCCAATTGTCTACCAGGCTCTTCACCTCAGATTCTCTCCCCTCCTTCCCGCACGTATCCCTTTCTCTCTTGCCCTGTCCTATTACCCCCATTCTCTGTGTTTCTCATCAAGGTGATCTCTGAGCTCAATCATTCCAAATATTGTAGGAGTAACATACTGTTGGTTGCTATCATGCTCTTCAGTGTGCCAGGTGTCGTTGCCCTCACAGTGTGTCTGTCTTGTCTATTTTGTAGTGCATACTGCATAGCCACTTCAGAGCGCAGAATTTCTGCTACTATGTCTGTACAGAAACATGTTATTCTTGGTTGGTTCTTAGGCACTATGGTGATAAACCTGTTTGATAGTAAAAAAGGGACTACATAAGCAGCAGTAGGGACAGGAGATGAGGGGCATGAAAGGGACATTTTATCCCTAGCAGCACCTTCATTCTCCTAGGAATACCAGGAACTAGAACAAGAAGAGAGCATGAGCATGGTGTAGGATCTATTACTCCAACTCTACTCTACCTGGGGATGACCCCTTTATACTCCTGGAAACTGGGTAAGCTAGCTTGATCATTGCCCAGCAGACCTGAAACTTGGATCTAAAGGAGATAAATCTCTTCTAGAGCCAGCATCCATGTTTACATTAACCCATCCTGCTGGCCCAGTTTACAACCAGGAATATTCTGTGTGTGCAGTCCTAACAAACCTGTTGGTGGGGTCATGACAGTGTAGTTGTTTTTGGGTTGTGCAGTTGTAAGCAGGTTGTGTTTAAAACTTTAGAAAGAGTTAAGCTATTTTTTCACTGAAAAAAAATTAAAAATCCTAAAACAAAAACCTAGTAAACCAAACCATACCCCTCATCCTTTACCTTTCAGGCCTATCAGCTGAGATTCTAAGGATGTCCAATAATGATTCTCAGCTAGGGTGCCTTAAGATCTCTTCAAGGGTGCTGCACTTTAGTTGTGCAAACATGATTCACAAGCAGTTTCAAATAGGAATACATAGCATTAAAAGCATTCTGACCTGTTGTGGTCTTTCTGAGTTGTCTGCAACAGAAGAATTGCTCTATTATTTTTTGGAGAAAAACAAATGATTGAAATCTAAGTGCTGACATTTTCTGAGGGTGCCTTGAGCCAAATGAGAGGTGCCTTGCTAGATGCTAGATGACATGCTAATGCACAGTAGAATTAGTCTACTGCACATTCAGCTTCTCATGAAGACATACCCAGAGTCATCTAAAACCACTTAGCTGCCATCTTAGATCTGTACTGATGGAGAATTTCAGCTATAGAAGGAAAAGCTGCACATCTTTCATCAAGAGAAAAAATAGAAGAGGAAAGGATATACTAAGAACAGTCTGCCAATTTTCTCTTCAAAACAGTGAGCTGTTTGTTTACAGGATCCATGCATTTAAATTACTCCTGGGCATTTGCCTTGAGCCTAAAGAGGCTGAGAACTAGTGCACTACAAGGTGTCCTGAGAATCTGTCACTTAAGGGAAGAAGGGTATGGACTTTGTTTCACATGTGATATATTCAAAGGTGCCCTCCACAATTCAGGCCTGGCTAGAAGTAGAACCTGAGAAGTTACAGAGGTCAAAACTAAATCTGTTTCAGTCTGGGAGCCAACTAACTGGAAGTTGTAGTGATGAGAACCTGAATAGGTTGCAATCTAGAATAGGTTGCGATCTAGAAGGCTTCTTTCTGTTCAGTAGCTTCAGTGAAATATCACCTTCGCATTTATAACAATCAAGAGTCCATCCTATTCAGAATATGTATGTCTTTCCTTTCCCTTGCAGTATTTTAATACATAGACCCAGCAATGGAGTGAGCTTGCTGAGTGCCCATGGGGAAGGGTAGGAGGTATGCTGACCACTGTAAACCAGGGGGTGGGGGGCATGGGTATGTGGAAGGGAAGGCTTACCTTCCTGAGCTAATATTGTTGTTGCAGCATCAGTTCACCAAATGGCAGAAGCCTCATGGCTGAGTTTCCTCAGAAGTGACCCTGGTGTCCAATTTGCTCTTCCCCGCCCCCCAAATACACACATATTGAAAGCAGGGCTGTGCTTTTTTGGCAGAACCTCTCTGACAGGTGTGGGCAGCACCACTACATTCACCCCACTCTCACCCCCTCCTGCTCCCCCTCAGACATGCTGCTTGATGTGGCATTGTCCTGCCTGGCTCCCATGGCCGGGCAGCGCAGTGTAGGGTTGCCCCTATGGCAAAAACTGTCAGGGGGTGATCCTTGTGCACACTCTCAGTCAGCTCCCAGGACTGGTGCCACACTTGTCCTGCCCTAGTTACACTACTAGATAGACTTTTACTGTGTCCACACTGGGGGCCTTTTTGCAGTTCTGTTATACTTTTTGCATGTGTATGTTAAATCTACGTGGATAGATTGTGTGGAAAAATGAGGAGGGGGATAAAATTTGGCACGTCCTTTTTTGTGTGTCTCTTCTTTTCCCTATAGTAAACTCTTGTATCATCATGGAAAACCCAAGACTCACTGGATGGAAAAACAACCATTACAATCTAATATAGTACTACTTCCTTGCAAGTACTGGCCAGTGGCTTGGCTATAAGGTGGCATTTTAATTAGCTTTGCAAAGAGGTGAGCATAGAGAAGAGAAACATGAGTCCAGAATTATTTCGTATTTTCTTCTATGTTCATTGCCAGACTCAAGGAATTAGGACTTATACAGTGCTTCTTCCATAAACAAACAAAAAACCTAGGTATTGATTCACATATTTGTCCATTGTTTATTTAATAATAGAGGCTTTGGTATTCCATAATTTTGTTATGACCAACTTGTAAGCTGTGTTCTTCTCTTGTTTTGCAGGTGAAAGGAGAGAAGGTAGTTGGTAAAGAAATGTTTGTGACAGTGGAATTCACCAATCTAGTGAAACAGAAGCTTAAGAATGTGTCCGTACGTCTTGATGGACCTGGAATACTGAAGACAGTCCAGAAGACATTCAAGTAGGAAAAATGCAGAAATAATGAAAAGTTTCTCCCCTTCCTATACAGTAGCTTTTTATTACTAGGAATAGTTACTTTGCACTATGTATAGTAAGTCAGGCATATGCTGCTTAGTATAAGGATGTTTGATGGATGGAGGAGGAGTGGTTTTTGACAGATGGAAGAAGTCAAGTTCTCACTGTAGAGTTTTGGCAGCTTGGAAAGGGTGTGGGAGAAATTGGTGTTGTTTGTGGGAAGTTGTTAAATCTGTTATTAATTGCTATTGTATTATGTTATTTTTGTTGTATTTATGGTAGTAGCTAGAAGTGCCAGCCAAAGTATTCAGGGCAGATCTGATCTGTACATCAGCTACATTTTGTCTATTACCCTGTTTGTGGTAAAAGTATAATCCAGCCCTGCATAGTTGTTGGGGTGGGGGGGAGGAGCTGGGGGGAGGCACTGGGGGATTTTTTTCTCCAACCATCAACCATAAGGGCTACATTTTTATTGGATGTTTAAATATCTAAAAATTGTGATAGACACTGGTAGGTATTTCAGAAAAGGCTTGGAGAGTACTACAAGGGGCCTATCTGAATGGTGTCTTAATACCTAAAAATCTGGCCCCGATGCTGAAACAGCAGAGTATTAAGGGGATGTCAGCAGTGGACTGCTAATCTCCCAGTACAGACAAGATCTTATCAAGGCCAAGAAAGAGATATGCTTTGCCACTCAATTCATGCAGGGAGCAGTTCAGCCCAGAGGCCATTGCTTCCCAACCATTAGGTCTAGTTTTCCACTTTGCATATGATGTGGTGGAACCATGTGTAGATCTGCATTGCAATCACCCCATTTGCAGCTCTTCTACACGTTACCTACCCAAGCTCGCTAGCTCAGGGATGGAGAAGAGTGTTGCTGTGCCAGCAAGGAACTGAGTTTGGGCCAGCCACAATGGATTCCAGGAGGGCTTTTCAGCCTCTTCGAATTTACTAATGCTTTGGCTACAATGGTGCCTGAACTAGGTAGTTTAAAGCTGGCTTACTCTGTTTATACAAGCTGCAGTCATTGTGTAGGTCTATGTTCTTCACATCATAGAAAAGTAGGGCTTGAAGTAGCCTCTGGAAGACATCTAGTCCAACCCTCTGCCTGAGGCAGGATTGTCTCTATCCAAATCACCCCATACAAGTCCTAACCTATTTTTAAGACCGCACAATCAACCCTGTCACACAGCCCAAAGATACCAAAAACACCCTAACCTGCCACAGGTAAAGCAGGGGGACAAGGGCTGTCATATGTCTCACTGATGCAAGGGTTCACCCACATACACTATCATAAAGGTCTTTATTGCAGCATGCAGGTACAAAATCTGCTGTGGACAGGGAATACCATGTATGGGAATTCAGAAGTTGAATGGAAGCCCAGTCTCTTGAAAAACTGGCTATAACTCAGCAGGAACACAAATGGCAATATAATTGGCACATCAGGGACCTGATGCTGATCATTCTTGAACCAGCATAAGAAATATCTGACCAGGGCTGAGCTGTTTAGAAAATGAGTGTTAAAGGGCACTGTGCTACTCTTACATGTTGCTCCCAGTACGTACCATAGATTGACATTGCTGCCAAATTTGGCTCAACTTTTTCCCCAAGAGGTTAGACAAGTTCTGATAATGGCCTCTAGTGCTAATAAATAATGCTAGGCCCACCTCTTCTTTGGCAGTCTTTTTATTCCAAGAAGCTGTTGTTGACTTCTTGTACCTCAAGGTAGCGAGAGTTGCCAGTGCAACAAAGAAATAGGGATCACTGAGAAACATAACACATCATGTGGATACATCGCTTTTTTTCCAGGTACCAGGTTTTTCCCTTTTAAGATGAAATCTTTGGGGTTATCTGAAATGGAAATTACTGGCTTAGTCATGTTCAGTTTTTGTTGCAACTTTTCTCAGATTAATAAATGCTGAAGGTTACACACACTGAGGACAAACAAGGCGTAGTTGTACTCTATTTAAATAATAATCGCATTTGCCTGTGTGCATTCAAAGTGATAAATGGCTACTGGGTGGTGATGGCTCAGCACATTACTAAGAATCATTCATCACTTAGTTCACTCCCAGGCAAATACGATCAGAGGAGTTTTACTCCATTTGCAAAAAACCCCCTAAAAAGGATGCTGTTTTCCACTGTGCCATTGTTTTCTTTTGTGACCAGCACAGGCCCATCACATGTGAGAGAGTTCCCTTCCATCTTTCATAATGGTTTGTTATTGTTTCAGGAGGGTGAGGATGTAGAAATGCTTTGTATTAATATAATGATAACTTCAATAGATGGCCTGACTCAGATTACCCAAATAAGCAGGGTGGTCCAGAGGCAGAGATCTGGATCTGGGAGTCAGGAGACCCAGGTGCTATTCCTGTCTCTGCCATTGACTTGCTAGGGCAAGTCATGTAAAGCTGTTTAACATTTAGCACCAGTCTGAGTAGAGAAAGCATCATTTGTGTATTAGCTTTGGCTATTGCAATTACTGCACTGGGAAATTGCCTGCGCCCACCTACCAGATAACAATAGGCAGTACAATTGGCCCAGCTTGTACCAGTTAAATCCATGGAGAAAGCTAGCGTGTGGAAGAATGAATTTTAGGATAGTGACATACTCAGAAATATGAATTACATTTATACTAAGCTCCTGCATACAACAAGCCCTTTTTAACATTAGAAGATCATCTCCATAAATATGGCCAAGACTTCAGCTGGTATGGATAGCTGTAGCCCCATTGACTTCATTGGAGCTTTGGGTAGTATTTTCAAAAGCACCTTAGTGAATTAGGTTCATCTGTCCCACTCAAAGTCAATGAGATCTAGGCTCCATTTATTTATTTTTCACTCTTAACCTGTGACCATTTCTACCAGTGGGAGATGTGCCCCATCAGGTATCAGAATGTACAATTTGGAGCACTGCTACTAAATGAGTTATGCTACCTTTGTTGCTTTCTAGACTGCAGGTTTTTCCTGAACAGTAGTCTAAACTGAGAAAATGGAATTTAGCTGGCAGTGGGCATGTCTACACGTGCATTAATGTGGTGTAGGTACTGCACACTGTAGTACCTGTAATAACAGGTACTAACTGAATCGCACACCATTTCAGTGTTGCTAATGCACAGTAGACTAATTCTACTGTGCATTAGCACAGTAGTACAGCTTTTGCTGTGACATGCTAATGCACAGTAGAATTAGTCTACTGCACATTCAGCTTCTCATGAAGACATACCCAGAGTCATCTAAAACCACTTAGCTACCATCTTAGATCTGTACTGATGGAGAATTTCAGCTATAGAAGGAAAAGCTGCACATCTTTCATCAAGAGAAAAAATAGAAGAGGAAAAGATATACTAAGAACAGTCTGCCAATTTTCTCTTCAAAACAGTGAGCTGTTTGTTTACAGGATCTATGCATTTAAATTACTCCTGGGCATTTTTGTGATGATACTGATTTACTCAAGCAATCCCCACCATAGCCTTGACTCTTACCTACATTGAACCTGGTATAGTCAATGATGTGTGCAAAGTGAGTGTCAAATCTGACCTGAAATTCTGCTCTAGATTATGCTTTTGGGAGTGCATTAGAGCTATTGGGCACCCATGTTTTTCAGGTGCTTACACAACAAAGGATCAGGTCCTACATCACTGTCCCCTCACAATCCAGAAGTGAGCAGTTCATAATCCTCTTGCTTAATGTGAGCAAAAACAGCATTCATTTTTATAAATACCTAGCTTATGTATCGCATGCTGCACTGGTTCCATTAAACAGGCTGCGTTCTGACATTCCCCTGAACACTGTCAGTCAATGCTGGTTATCAAAATCTGTACACAAAACTGTGAGAAGGTTGTGGAGCTGCCTTCAAAACAACATTACAACCAATATGTGAGGCTCTCTGTGTGACTTAAATATTAGCATTAAATTGAAAATCAAGAACAGTACAGAGTGAAGTTTGTTCGTACTATGAGCAATCAGGAGTCATACATAATGTAAGAGCGCATCTGCTAACAGCAGGATTCATAAGAACACTTCAGCTTGCTCTTCTGGACAGGAAGAAGTCATTTTTAAACTGGACCACGATGAAATCCACTTTGGCCATAAGTATTCACTGGAAGAGTGTGTCAGTTACCCATCACTTGCTCTGCTTAGCATTGGACAACTCTAATTTTTTACTTAAAGAATCATTTGTGATTCACGTAAACACATGAATTTGTGCTTTCAGTATATTATTTAATTATGCTGTTCTCCATGTCCTTAAAAAACCCACACAACTCCACAGACAGCAAAAACC
>NW_017728992.1:50103503-50105581 GCF_001723915.1 Gavialis gangeticus | reverse complement strand
TCCATGTCCTTAAAAAACCCACACAACTCCACAGACAGCAAAAACCCATTTATACAACTTTCTGTGGAAACAGCTTGTAGCATAGGCACCGACTCCATGTGTGCACCAGGGCTCAAGCACCCACAGAAAAAAATCAGCAGGTGTTTCTTTTCTTTTTCTTAAAGTGCTGTACTGGAAGCAGCAGTGCATTACTTCAACCTGGCTCTGCAGCATCTATAAAGATCAGGCACTTCAGCAGGGCCTTTTGGCACTTTTAGCTAAAGCTGAGTCAATTGGCTATTAGATAAAAACACCAAAAAAGCCCCACTAAAGCACCTGATCTTTACACCAGTTGGGTAAGATGCATTGAAGTCATGTGCTGTGTCTTCTGGGCATGGATGGAGCTCAGCGTGGGAACATGCCAAGTTGAAAGCAAAGCACCATTTTTTGGGGGTGGGGTTTATGTCTGCAAGTACCCACCAGCAAAAACCAAAGTTGGCACCTATATCTTGTAGATTAGGCTGAATATCTGCTCTTTGGTCCATATGAAGTTTACGAGATGAAACCTTGTCATTTTGAAGTCTATGACTAACCTTCAATTGACTTTAATGGGACCAGGATTTCACCCACAGAATTTATTACAAGAATTTAACCTTCATACATTCCCATGGGGTAATTTTGTATCCCAGACACATATTTTGTGCAGTATCTTAAAGTTAATTAATTCTAAAAAAATTTCTTTTTAGGATGTTGTCACTGGCACTGCAGTGCACAATATCCCCGAAGAACAGCCTGCTTACATGAATGGTTTGCTCTCTGTGGATGAAAAACTGCTCAGGGTAACATGTTACCCCAGGCGTGAATGTGTTTTTCTATATGGGGTAACATCTTACCCCAAGCCCATGTTAACACATTGGGGTAACTTGTTACCCCAATGCAATTTCTGGAAAAATGACAGGCCTAGACCTGTTTGGCCACTTTGGGTGGATGTATCTAAAAGGTCACCATTCATTCACACCTCACTCACGTCCACTTCAGGTATCCATGGTAACTAAAGGATGGCCATCCTCCACTCTGCTTGTGCAGAGGATGTGGTAATCCCTTTTGCAAACCGCTTTGTTTACAGGCTGCAAGGTCATCAAAACACCCTGCCCTTTGCCAAAAAATCTCTGCCCCTCCCCGTCCCCCCCCACCAAAAAAACCCTTTGTCACACCCAAATCCAGCTCTACTCTCTTTTCTCATGGCAAAACTCTGCCTCACCTGCCTCTTTCATAACATACAAGCTACTTTGCCCTGCCTTTGTTGGAAGTGAGGACAAGGAGCAAAGGGACAGAAGAGAAGAAATAGAACAACATCATACTGCAATACAGCGTACACTATGGAGTCCCCTTCAATGGTAAGGGCTTGACACCCTCCATGCCCTTTTTACCTGCTCTCAATAAGTCCCTGCATGTGTGGTTTCCGAGCAGCACCCCCCACATTTGGCTTGCCTGCAAAGGGTGGATGCTGGTCTCTGGCTTTTGTGCCCAGGAGGAGAGGGTGCTACCTGCATTGCCATAGGGCAGGGTGGAAGTGCTTCTGTGACAGCATAGGTGGACAGGCTTGTCTTTGATTGTTATTTATATGCAATCAGCAGTAATCATCTTTTTATTTTTTTTCTGCAGTCCAGGTTGAAAAGGCAGCGCATATTCAGTGCTGAAGCCTGTCTTACACAGGTAACCAGTGATGACAGCAACACATCCACTGATGAAATCTTATTCCAAGGCAGTGAGGATGCTGAATTTGTTCCAGACATGGGAGATTGTTCAGAGCAAGAAGACCATGTGTCTGTGGAAGCTTCATCCAGCTCAGATGAGGAGGAGTTGGTGCTACAAGCAGAAGTGATGCCAGCACTTCCAGTGGGAAAGGGAAGAGGACCAGCCTGGGGCTGCCATGGAAGATGGAAGAGAGCTACAGCAGGATGTGGAGCAGAACCACTGCAACCACCCCCAGAAAACACTGCAGGTGATGACACCTTTAGAAGAAGAAATGGCAGAGCATGGGGGAAAAAGTCCACAGCTAATATATCATTGGAGAATAGTCCATGAAAGTGCTGGGC
>NW_017728992.1:50098161-50098503 GCF_001723915.1 Gavialis gangeticus | reverse complement strand
GGAAAAGAAGTCCACAGCTAATACATCATCAGAGAACAGCCAAGGACATAGTCCATGAAAGTGCTGGGCCAACAAGAGAAAGTAATAAGGACACAATGGTGGAAACATTCTACCTGTTTCTCTCATAAGATATCCTGACTGTTATCATAAGAGAAACAAACAGAGAGGCAGAAAGAAGATTCAGGGAGTGGAATGATAGCCATCCTGAAAATAGAAAGGAGTGGAAAAAGCTGGACAAAACAGAGCTGAAAGCCTACATTGGCCTCCTACTGCTGAGTAGTCTATACCACAGTGGTCACGAGGCACTGGAGGAGTTGTGGGGACAACGCGCCGGGAGTCCTT
>NW_017728992.1:50075433-50087992 GCF_001723915.1 Gavialis gangeticus | reverse complement strand
GCTGTGGACAAGCTTGCTACCTTCAGAGATATTTGGACACAATTTGTGAAGCAGCTCAAGAAATGGTGTATTCCAGGAATACACCTGATGGTTGATGAGCAGCTCATTGCATTCAGGGGTCACTGTCCCTTCAGACAGTGTATGCCCAGCAAGCCTGCCAAATATGGCTTGAAAATTTGATGGTGCTGTGATACAGCAACATCATTCCCCCTGTTTGGAGATATCTACCTGGGCAAGCAACCAGAAGCTCCACACCAGGGTAATCTTGGTACCTAGGTCATTGAAAAACTGGTTCATCCATGATACAATACAGGAAGTAATATTGTGGCTGACAATTTCTTCACAAGTACTGACTTAGCAGAAAGACTGCTACGGCGGGACTTGCCCTATGTGGGTACAGTTTGGAAAAACAAGGCTGATATCCCAAACAAAATGCAAGCAAATCAAAGAAGGGAAACGTTTCCATTCATTTTTGCTTTTGATGGGGAACTCACCCTAGTTTCCTATGTTCCAAAGAAGTCCAAAGTTGTGCTGTTGCTGTCAAGCATGCACCATGACCCGTCAGTTGATGGAAAGCAAAGAAAGCTAAATATGATCCATGACAACAATAAAAACAAGGATGGAGTAGATAACCTTAACCACTTAGTCCGCATGACCACCTGCAGATGGAAAATCAACAGGTGGCCAGTGACACTTTTTCAATATGCTGGATGTGGCTGCCATTGCCAGCCTTATCATTTGGCTAGGCCACAACACAAACTGGAAGCAAAGATCAAATTTAAGAGGACAGCACTTTGTTTTGCAGGAGCTTGGAGAACAGCTAATTGATGGACAAATAAAATGAAGAATATGGATACACGTAATCTGTCTAAGTCCATCAAGTCTGATATGACTGCCCTAAATTGCAAATTGCCTCAACGCACTGCAATCGAACCTTCTGCAAGCATGAGTGGATGTTGTGTTTTTTGTCTGCAAAACCCGGAAATGATGCGAAGATTGTAAGCGATTTGCTTGTGTGCAGCACAGTGCATCACTGTGAGGAATGCAATATTTAGTTAAAAGTTAGGAATGTTTTTAGAAGCAATTGTTAGTTTGAAAACAGAGTGAACTGCAGACTTAGCAAATTGTTCGTTCATGTTTTGAAACTCTAAAAACAGTTTAAATTTTGTTCATAGCTCTTGTTAAATAATATTTTGGGTTCAAATCATCATAAATATTCTTTCAAACAATCTGTATGTTTAATAAATAGTTTTTGGTACATTTATACTGTTATCATTGGTTCCATTTTGTTCATGTGGGTGGGGTAGCCAGTTATCCCATGAGACCAACACCGTCAAATTGTGGGGTAACAAGTTACTCCATGAGAACAACAATGGTTATGGTTTCATGAGAACAGATGAGGGTTAAATTAAAAGAATAATACAATATATCTATAATTTTGAATGTGATATTTTCATGGATTAACAGTGAAGTAATGATCCAAACTTTCTTTTGCACATGAGCGTGGTCTCATTGACTTCAATAAAGTTGAAGTCAACTTTAACCCCTGGAAATTTGGCCCATCAAAAAAGGATAAGAATTAAAGGCCACTAGTACTCTATGAAATATAATAACAACAGACTTATATTTTAAACAAATATAAGCTGAATATCAAGAACTTCCTGAGTGAGACCTAACAGACTGAGGAATAGTCAGGAAGTGAGAGGGAAATCCTGTTATTTTGGAAATTTAAAGCTGGAATGGGGGGAAAATATTAGAAAGGGTACTATTGGGAACAATTTTGCAATGGAACGAATGATCTATAGAACACTTACGTAGGTACAGCATGAAATATCTAGATAGATTGTTTCTCTCGATCTCTTAACTTTTCTGCCTCTGTGTCAGTCTGAGGATTTGCATCTATCAATCAAAATTTTATGCTTTCCTTTATAACTGCAGGGAAATTCCAGAGAATTCTACCTTGACCTGGGAAGAAAAATGTATCCCCAGGCGAGCTGGACTTCGAAAGCTGATTGCAAGCCTGACTTGTGATACTCTGCGGCACGTCTATGGTGAGCTGGATGTAGAGATTCAAAAGAAACTAGCTGTGTGAACAAGATTTCTTCTTCATTCTTTTCATTTATCACTTTCAAAGTTTCATTATAAAAAAAGAGGCAGAAATATATTTTCAGCTATTTTTATTGTCCAAACTCTCAATAAGTTGCAATGAAAAATGTAATTGAAAACACCAGGGAAAACTGGGGAAGCATTTATAGGCTTGTGAATGGTTCTAGCTTAGATAAAACTAGTTAAAGGCAATTCCATGCCATATGACTTATACAGTTCACTTATAGTTATGGCCCTTTGCATTAGTGCTGGGATGATTTCTAAAATGTTCCATCCACCAAAGCACTCTGAACTTCAGTTTTAATTAAAGTCTGATATTTCTCAGAATAAAAAACACGTTATAAATTCTTATGATAGACTACTCTGACTGCAATAAAAACAGGTATTTTTAACTAAAGGCATTGCCTTATCTTAGAGTCTTAGTTTTCAGATTCACAGAGCAGCTCACTTTGGTCACAGAGCTGCTCAGTTCTGTTCCCCTACAGCACTGCTACCATCATTTCCTCCCATTCCTCCCCATCCCTCTTCCCACTTCCATTTCTTGGCCCAATACTCATTACACTAAAAGTTTTGTTCTTTTGACCATAGACTCTCTCCTCTGGTCTCTCTCTCACTTTCTCTTTTCCATCTTGAAGAAGAGCTCATTCTTCCTTCTACTTGAGTGTTGAAGATGGCCACTGACTCTAGAAGGAGTTTCATTCCCCACCACAGAGCTCAGGCTCTGCAGAGGTGGAAATAAGAGGGGACAAGGGACAAGAGGGGATGAGCAGACCGCAGACTGGCAATTTTTTTCATTTGTTCTCCCCTTCTGAGCCAACAAAGGAAGCTACCTTCAAGTTCATTTGCCCCCTCCATGCTGTGAGACTCTCTTTCAGGAAGACATGATCACAGGAAAGCCATTTGAAGCACTGTTTCTACAGGACCTGTGTTTTTCAAGCACAGTCAGAGCCAGTGGGGTTGGGCAACACAGTACAAATGACCTTGCTATTGGATGACTTCCTCTCCCCCATCACAAAGTAGGGCCCAGATTTTTGGGTATTCACAGATTAAGGGGGTAGAATGCCAACTTTTCCTAGGGAGCAGGGCATATAAACACATCCCAGAAGAGAAGGAGAAGCTGGAAACTCCACAAGCTCAAATCTGTTCTCCTATCTGTTCTACTTGCATAAGGAAGGACCTCGGGCTTCATGTTTTTCTTTTCAGATCACTCCTACCCAAAAGTATTCCTGACACTTTCTTTATTGATTCCTTATTCAGTGTTCCTCTTCCTCCTGAAACTGCTTCCGTGTCCTCCAATTCTTAGCCAAAAGGAAGCCCCTGTTGGTGCATTCTCTGCTACTGAGTGGCCTTCAGTCATATTGACATGTCTTACTCATGACATCTTAGAGTGACAGTGCTGCCAGACAGATACAACACAGACTCTGACAGGTCTGAAAGTTCAGTTACATTCAGAGTTCAAGTTTTCAGGGAGTGAGAGTGTCTGCAGTTTTTAAGAGTCATATTCTTTTCTTCTTTTTTTTTCATCCCCCAAATTCATATGAGTCCTGTTTTCTATTGAAATATTTTACAGTCTTTTCCGTACAAGCCAAGTGTACACACACGTGTGGAGATAGCTTGGAAATTATTTTGTACCTGCAGTAAAATCTCCATTTGCTGCACTGCACAGATCTACTGCATGAAAAGGATGTCACCCACGTTAACAAACTGCATGTGTGGGATACTTAATCATTTAAAATAAGTGAAAAGAAAGTAGGTGTAAATCACATAGTTATTAAATAATACAGAATTACAGTCACCTTGGGTGTGTCTACACTTGCTCCTATGGTGCTGTTGTTACTGTGCTGTCATTTAGTACTTCCGTTAGCTCCCCTTCTTTCCACATGATCCCTTTTACTCCCCAGCCCCACAACGTGTATTCAATTAAGAATAGCTTCTCTTAAAGAAGTAAGAAGTAAGCCCAGAAGTTCTCTTAGTAATAGAGGTCATATTCAAGGGAGATTGACAGGGGCACATAACTTTTAGTATCAAAATCTGTACCTTGGCTACTCCACCAATAAGCATTGTGTAGAGAAAGAGCACCCCTATCTGTGCCTGTGGGCATTTTCACGCAGAGAATAAGTAGCTTCAAACCTAAGAATACCTACTAGCCTATGGGCTTCAGTACAAACATGTGCACATGCATATTTCACTAGCACGATTTACATGAGCACATATGAAGCTGGCCCTTGCCTAGGCATTCAAGTCCCATGTGTATGTGCCTGACATCTAGCAGAGTGCCTTAATTGTATTATAACCAATTTTAAGTGACCACATGGTCCTGCTAGCCTCCACAATATCGAATGAAACATCAGCTTTGCTATTGAGTATACACCGGCTTTCTAATATATGTTATTAACAACTAGAGTGTAATAGAAATTTATAATAAAGCAAATCTGGCTATGCTATAAAGCTCAAGTTCTCTGTTTTTTTATTTTGAACAATCCTATCTTCTGCAGTTCAGCAATAGTGCACTGTTTCTTGCATTTCTAAAGGGGAAGCGCAATTTAAGAAATAGAAAGGCTACATAAGAACCACATCAATAAGGAATCACTCTCCGATACCAGGGAAAAAAAGAAAACATTCCATACATTAAGCTATTTCTCAGTTAGTCTATTATAGCCAGTGCTTTGGCAACCAGATACTTACTGCATTTATCCAATAAAGCTGTCAAGGTTTTCAGCACACATCACAGTGATAGCAGAGGGAATCCAGAGACTCCCATGGTAATTGTTCTAATGTGTCAGAAACCCATTAAATGACCAATAGTCTTGTAAGAAATCTTCACTGATGTTGCAACTCCTTTTTCCTTACTATCTTGGAGTGCTGCTCCAAGAGCATTCATTAAGGTTTGCAACATCCCTGTGACATACATAAGTGTTCTTCTGTCCAATTCCCTTGCGGGGAAACTGGGGCAAAAGAAAGTTATGTGATTACACTGTGGAAAAACCATGAACACAACCTGAGAACAGTAAGCCTGGTATAACCATTAGATCCAATGCCTCCCACTTGGTACAGAGATTTGCCCACTCGTTGTTAAGGTGGTTTGACAAAAACATGAGCAGGTACCCAGGATCTGAGCTTTCTTCAGTGCATTTGATCCAAGTAAGGAGTGAGTAAAAACTTGATGAAGGTGTCAAGATTCAGCCTCTGTTATATATGTTATACCGTATTTTCTTTCCCCCCCAAAAAACTATGCTGTGACCATTATGTGCAACTGAAGCAAGACTGTGGAGGTGTCAGCACTACACAGAAATTGTCATTCTGTGTTCAACCAGCCATCCATACTTCCCCGTCTTCTATCATCTTAAAAGATGACCTGAATGGCAGGGAGGAACTAATGCACTGGGATGGGGGGGTGGGTTGCTGAACGAATGTCTTCCATCCATCAAAAAAACACATCCTGCAACAGAAATATTGTGTGAATCTGTTTCTTTAGACATTTCGGTGTGGTCATGGATAATTTATTTTCCAAAACTTTGAGGCAGCATTCAGGGGTGCAGTCACTACACAACCATGGCTATTATACAAACAAACACAATCTTTCCTATATAGCACTAAAGAGAGATACAGCACATTACAATAATACAACCTGAGAGATGCGTCCAAGCCCTGAACCTCAAACTCACCATCTCTGAATGTTGAGAAATCTGGATCCAACTCTGAACTGGATAGCAAAGAACTTTCTAATGAATTGGCCTAAAACCCTAGGTTCAAACTTTAAGTTGCCCCTTCCCTCCCCCCACTGTCTCTAACAAAGATCCACGTGTCAAAAACAAACTCCCTGCCTCAGTGTGTTCACACTGTGAAGGCTCAGCAAAGCAAAGGACAAATGAGATGTACAGCCAACTGTGCAGTTGCCTGATAATGTCTGGTGCCTTGTAGAACAGGCTGGGGTTTCTAAGTAGCTTGAATGAGGAAAAAGAAAGCCTAGAGTGAATCTAGAAGTTGGCATAAAGGCCAGCACAGAGTTATTTGCAGTATTAGGCAGATGAAGCAAAAGGAGCAATTGAGGGGATACTGGACAGAATATATGAAGCACAACCATGCCTGGGAGAAATAGGGGTCCAGCCTGTAGGCCAGATGCCATTGCATAGATCATTAAAGGTGGAACTGAGAAGATTGAGCCAAATTTAGAAGAGGATCCAATGCTCAATGCTATGAAGTAGGATCATAGGAAGGTAGGACAAGAAGGGACCACATGTCATCATTTAGTCCAGACCCCTGCTCAAAGCAGAATCATCCATGACTAAATCGCCACAGCCAAAGGTCTGTCCAGCTTGCTCTTGAATACCCAGGGATGGAGATGCCACAATTTTTCTAGGTAGTCTGTTCCAATGCTTGATCATCCTCATTGTCAGAAAGTCCCTCCTAATCTCTAACCTAAATGTCCTGTGCTGTGGCTTTATGACCACAGAGAATAGCTCATCTCTATACTCTCTATAATTACCCTTCAGGTATTTGAAGACTGTTATCAAATCCCTCCTCAGTTTTCTCTTTTCCAGATTAAATAAACCTAGTTTTTTTCAGGTTTTCCTCACAAGTCATGCTTCCCAGGCCACTAAGCCTTCTTGTTGCTTTCCAATGGACTCTTTTCAACCTGTCCATATCCTTCTTGAAGTGTGGGGCCTAAAACTTGATACAGTTCTCAAGGTAAGGCCTCAACAGTGCCCAGTAGAGTAGAAGAATTTGGAGAATGTAGCCCAAATGGTGGGAGAGAAAAGTTCTCCTAATAGCAGTGTATTTTGGATAGATTAAAGGAGGTCCACATCTGTCCATATCTTGCAGAGGTCTGGGAAGGGAAGGCCTCTTCTGAGAGAGAATCAGTATTAGAACACTTGCTGTCCTTTAGGAAGAGATGTCTGGAGCTCAGGGTTTATCCAGGGAAAAATCTAGCCAAGGGAAACAAGGTATAATATGACTGCACTATATGACTGCACTATTCCCCCGAGTATAGGTGTCCAGATTCTGGCACTCATTCTTCTGGAGAAAAAACCAGAACAACAAGCCCCCAGCTGCCTGGGCCAAAGTAGTTGAATGATATGAACTATTTGGCCGAAGTGTCAAATCACTCTCACATCAATGAGCTTTTCATGTAAATATGAGAAGGCCTTACCGTGACAGAGGGGGCTGGGTCCTGCTTGTGTGAGCGTGTGGAGGGTGGAGGGACAGGTAGGGATCCCATATAATTGAAGGCAGGTGATGGCAATAGTGAGGTCTTGAGTATGATCCTGCTTCATTTGAAACAGTAATTGCGGCTGTAGCAACGAGCCTAGCCAAAGACTGTGGAAGAGGAATCTGTAAACTCAGCTCTCTAAGGAGAGGATTGCAATGCTGTGCCAGGAAAGAGGTTAACCTTCAGTAAGGTAACCAAGCAATGGCACAGCTGAGTGGCCTATTTAAGAAGACTGATCAGATTAGTTCCAGAGTAATCTCTAGAATGGCAGCCCACTTCACCAGCAGAGGAAGGGAGAGTGCCCAAGCAAAACATCATTGTTGACCATCGAGGCAGTCAGAACAGCAATTGAGGTTGATTGTGACCGACTTCCCCTAATCCAGAGCTGGAGCAGAAGATCTGATGCTTGAAAGAAAGGAGTTTGGATGGAGAAACTGAGGATGGAACTAGAGCAACAAAAGCTGGAAGAAACAGAGGAGATGAACTGGGGTTGAGGAAGTTGAGTAACAGAACATCTTGGAATGCTAAGTAGGAAGAGACCAGAATAGGCCAACCCTGCAAGCCACGGTGGTCTTAAATAACCAGCCCCAGGTGAGGACGAGGGGGAAATTAATCCTTTTGTTACTGCTTTTTTGGAGTGTTTGTTCTCCACTTGCTGGGTGCGTCTACACGTCACCATGTGGTGACGTAGCAACACATTATGTCACCATACGGTACACTATGGTGATGTAATGATTATGTGTGTCTACATGTGATCACCAGCTATGTCACTGTAGTGGCACGCTCCCTGGGTATAGTGCACCGCTATGGCGATGTAGCAGTGAAATCTAAGTGGGTGCCGTGTGCGTGGCACAGTAACTGCCTGTACAGTTATGCCATACGGTGACATGCAAATGCACCCAATTTGTCTGGCAGACTGGTTCCTTTGAGAGTCTATGCTGCAGTGACTCCTGTCTTGTAGACATACCTAAGCTAGTTTTAAACTATCTACAGCAGTGGTTTTCAAGCTTTTTTCATTTGTGGATCCCTAAAATATTTTGAATGGAGGTGCCAGACCCCTTTGAATTGTAAGTGTAGGTGTGGATATCCACATACTTTTGATTGATCATAGTCATCTTTTGCAGCCCCCTTAGACATAGTTTGCTGACCCCCAGGGATCTGAAAATCACTGATCTAGGTAGATGCTGACAGCAGTGCATCTGTGAGCTCATCCTGGGCTTACTGCCCAGCCCTTTGTATTTTCAGCTACAGGGTAAGAGTGGACCCTGAGGCAATTAACACAGGGAAGCACCCCTTTGTCTCATAAAATACCATAGACCAGCACCCAGGTCAAAGTCCCATTCATAACTAGGAAAGTCTATCCCACAGTTGTTTAAAACACTAGCAAGGTTGGTGGGTTTGTTTTTTAATTGCCATTTTAAAGCAGACTTCTTGAGCTAATTCTGTAACTATCATTAATGTGATGTTGAAAGTTCCCTCAATCTAAACATCAAGGGTTGCATCATAACATTAATATTTAGAGTGGGGAATTGTGCATAGTTACCAGAGTGATCAGTGGTACCATACGGCAGTTAGTTCTTATAAAAATCTTCTCTTCCATCAATGTAAACAAGCAATAGCCACAATTTCTGTATTATTATAAAACAATATCTTGTGCTCTATCTGCCTGCCATGGAAGAGCTTTTTACTAATAAACAGTACTCACAAATATGTGCTGACATCATCAGTGCAGCTGGTGCATCAGTGCAAAGTGCAAAGGAAAAAATGCCTTTGCATTCCGAGATGCTGTATAGTTTAAAAGTGTCATACTAAAACAGCATATTATTCCATCCCAGCCATGGGGAAAATCTGATGTTTATCATATGGAAAAAGCTATCATAAACAAGGTATTTTCACACTGTGGGTCATATAACTAAGGAAGAGTAAAAATAAATATTGTAAAAGCTTTATAGGTTTCTATTAAGATCTGCTACTTAAAATAAGTTTATTGTTCTAAGATACTCACTTTTAGGGAAACTGCTGTTCATAGGCCCAAACCTGTAATAGAATGTAGTTTTCAAAGCAGCCTATAGACATGCTCATTGATGTTCTAATTAGAATGTGTTGGAGCAGACTCAATTAATCAAGTCTGCTCCACGTTCTAGCTCCAGCGTTGCCTCACCATCATGTGTATTAAGCCCCACACAGTACAAAATGGCCACGGGGGCACTTTAACTAAACGTTGTTGAATGAGCTTTAGTTTCATAGTTTCATAGTTGGTAGGGTCGGAAGGGACCTAAGCAGATTGTCAAGTCCAACACCGTGCCATGGGCAGGAAAGAGTACTGGGGTCAAACGACCCTGCCTGGGTGATTATCCCTCCCTGCTAGTACCCCCTGGTAAGTTTATGGCTGGCCACCAGATCCCCTCTCAGCCTTCTCTTGTGAAGGCTGAACAGGTTCAGGTCCTGTAGCCTCTCCTCGTAGGGCCTGCCCCCTGACCATGCTACCCCCTGACCATGCAAGTGGCCCTCCTCCGGACCCTCTAAATGCTGTCCACATCCCTCCTGAAGTGCAGTGCCCAGAACTGCATGCAGTTCTCCACCTGCAGCCTGACCAATGTCATATAGAGGGAGAGGATCACCTCCTTGGAACTGCTCATGATGCATCTGTGGATGCATGACAAGGTGCGGTTAACCTAACTGACTGTGTCCTCACATTGGTGGCCCATGTTCATCTTGGAATCAATAATTATTCCAAGATCTCTTTCGGCCTCTGTGCTGATGAGAAGGGAGTTCCCCAGCCTGTAGGTATGCTGCTGGTTCTTTTTCCCTAGGTGCAACACCCTGCATTTGTCAGTATTGAATCCCATCCTATTCTCATCTGCCTACCCCTGTAACCTGTCTAGATCTAATTGTAGCCTGTCCCTCCCTTCTAGCATGCCCACCTCTCCCCACATCTTAATGTTGTCCATGAATTTGAACAGGGTGCTTTTTACCCCCTCATCCAAGTCGCTGATAAAGATGTTGAACAGTGCGGGCCCGAGGACTAAGCCGTGGGGGACTCCACTGTCCACATTCCTTCAGGTCGAAAAAGACCCATCCATCACCACTCTCTGGGTGCAGCCCTCTAGCCAATTTGTGACCTCTCTGACTGTGTAGGCACCAGTGCCACAGTCGCCTAGTTTTTTAAGGAGAATGAGGTGAGAGACAGTGTCGAAGGCCTTCCTTCGAAGGCCAGAAAGTCCATGTCCACTGTGACACCTGTGTCCAAGGATTTTGTGACCTGATTGTAAAAGGCAACCAGGTTGGTCTGACAGGACCTGCCCCTAATGAACCCATGTTGGTTGCCCCTGAGCATAATTTCCCCTGCTGGTCCCTCGCAGATGTGCTCCCGGATAATTTTCTCAGAGACCTTCCCCAGGACTGAGGTAAGACTAACAGGCCTATAGTTACTTGGATCCTCCTTTCTCCCTTTTTTGAAAATGGGGACCACCTTGGTCTTTTTCCAGTCCTCTGGCACCTAGCCAGAGCACCATGTGTGCTCATAGACCTGTGTCACGTGTCCTGCAATGACCCCTGCCATTTACCTCAGCACCGTGGGATGGAGATCATCTGGACCTGCTGATTTAAACTCATCCAGCCCCACCAGAGGTTCCCTAACTAGGTCATCCCTGACCCTAGGCCTGGCTGTGCCTCTCCTGAGTCCGTCCAGAATCCCAATAAGGGGGATGTCCCGGTCCCTGCCCAGAAAAATGGAGGCAAATAATTAAAGAGCCCAGCTTTATCATCTGGTTAAACCACCAGATTGCCAAGTGTGTCCTGCAGGGGCCCCACGTTACCCCGTGCCTTGTTTTTACTCCCTATGTACTTAAAAAAGGACTTCTTGTTATCTTTGATCCTGGTTGCTAGTCCTAGTTCCATCTCTGCCTTAGCCTTCGTAACAGCCCCTGAGCAACGGAGGTATAATCCTCCTTGGTGGTAGCCCCTCCCTTCCACTGGATGTACACCCTTTTAGCTTTCAGATGTTCCTGAATGCCTTTGGTGAGCCATGGGGGCTTTTGAGCACTCTTGCCCCCTTTGATTCGTGTTGGGACTGTCACCCTTTGGGCTCAGAGGATCATCTCCTTAAGGAACAACCACTCGTCTTTGACTCCCAACTCCCCTACCCTCCAGGACCTCAGTGCCTTTCCTACTAATCTCCTTAACTCATTGAAATCAGCCTTCCTGAAGTCAACGGCTACTGCCTTGCCGCAGGCCTTTGACACCCTGTGCTGGATGGTGAATTCCAGCAGGCGATGATCGCTGTCACCCAGGTGATTGAGAACCTACAGTCCCCTCACCAGGTCTTCGCCTGTGGGCAGGACCAGGTCCAGCAAGGCATTTTCCCTGGTGGGACTGTGCATCTCCTGAGTTAGATCGAGGTCCTGTATCCCAGCTAGGAACCTATGTCAGCAGTAAGACCTGGCTGACTGTTCCTCCCAGCAGATGTCCAGGTAGTTTAGGTCACCCATGACGACCACATCCCTTGACTTAACTGCTTCCGCAAGCTGACCTCAGAATTCCCAGTCCAGCTCTTCCCCCTGGTAGGGTGATCTGTAGTAGACAACCACTGTTAAGTCCCTTTGCCCCTGACCCCCATGTATTCTTACCCAGAACCCTTCAGTCTGTCCCTCCTCTGACCCTCTCCTGTTTGTTAAAGTACCCCTGAGGCCATTTTGAAATGGAGGGTGGGGTAGGGCTTAATATGTGTGACGGTGAGCTGTTTTAATTAGAGTGGTTGTCCGGCAACTGCTCTAATTTAAATGACCTCCCCTACACCCTCCACCTCTAAGCATGTGTATAGCCAGCCCAAGATTTCAGAAAGTCCAATGGTCATTCTAACTAGCTAGGTAGTTATATTGCAGTTGCCATTGTTGTGTCTGGGCATCTGAGAAAAATACACCCGTTGTTTTCTTTCTTCATCCCCTTATTTCCCGCACCCTGTCTCTTTGTGTATGGTTATTCTGCAGCAGCTAGGGTCTAGTCCTGTAATTCAATTAACCTGATAGAACCTTAGCTCTGAATTATACATAGGCCAATACACAGGTATTGAGGTACCTGACTCTTGAGGCAGTGAGTTACATGTTTATGTATCTTTAAGGATTTGTGCCTTGGTCTCTAGAGGGAAAGGGATCTTCCATAGATCCCCCCCACATGTGGGGGGATGTGGGCACGCTAGAAGGGAGGGATAGGCTGCAATCTGACCTAGACAGGTTACAGGGG
>NW_017728992.1:50071647-50074907 GCF_001723915.1 Gavialis gangeticus | reverse complement strand
TGGGGAAGTCCCTGTTCCCTCGAGCACTGCCAGGGGTGACCAGGAATAACGGTCACAAGCTGGCAGAGGGTAGATTTAGGTTAGATATCAGGAGGCACTACTTCATGGTCAGGGCGGCTAGGATCTGGAACCAACTTCCAAGAGAAGTGGTGCAGGCTCCTACCCTGGGAGTCTTTAAGAGGAGGTTAGATGTACACCTCGCTGGGGTCATTTGACCCCAGTACTCTTTTCTGCCATGGCAGGGGGTCGGACTAGATGATCTACTCAGGTCCCTTCTGACCCTAGAAACTATGAAACTATAGCCCAGACAGCTTTCTGCCAATTAGCATACGGAATGATAGTTCTCCTAATTTTGTCCTAGTTAGTTACCTTAATTACAAGTGATTCAAATTAGTTACCATGGGCCAGGATGATGCCTCACCTCCTTTCTGCTGCTCATTCACAGAAGCTCTGCCTCACCTTCTCATTGGCCACAGGGTAAGTGAGGTGCTGCTGGAGCTGCTGTGATACTGATACATGTTTGGAGCTAAACCATATTTCGTTTTTACAGAGCCAAATAACCACAGTTCCTGACATTTATGTACAGTTTGGTTCCATGTTGTCATGCTTACCCTGCACAGGTGCTTGGGTGGAAAAGAATTGCCCAGGCCTGTGTATAACAGCACCCAAGTCCCAAAATGTTACTTACAGAAAAAATACTATCAGCAGGTGTTTGATGGAGGATGTGGAGGGTGATGCTACTCTAGCCACCAGGTTGCGGGCTAAGCAATATCCAAACTCCTCTTGAAGCTGGTCCATTACACCTTATGTTTACTACTTATTGAATAACTTAGCACTGGGAAAGTTCCTCTCCTCATTGGGAGCAAGGCAGAAACCTGTCTCTCTTTCAGTACAGCACCCATCTTATTTAACAACACTCCCTTTGGCTGACTCACCTCTTCCTAGCCCCATATATCCATCTTTTCTGGCAGCCCAGAAGGACAGTTTCAATAGGAGGCCTGAAGAGTCCCTCAGACAAAAAAAAATATTCCCTAGCTATTTTCTCCCTTGGAACCCATGACCTTCTCCCTTCCAGGACGGCATCCAATTTAATGAACAATGTGCCTTCTGGCTTGTTTATTTCTAAGCCCCACGTTTCTTCCCATTCTGGTTGCCCATTGTGCCAGCTTCAAGAAGAGGCCTGGAGAGTGCTTTGGGTGATGCCTGGTCTATGGGCTGGTGGTTAGAGCATTGTGCTAGAACCAGGGGGTTCAGACCCTTTTTGGTTAAAATGTGGGGGCTAAAACCTGAGTCTCTGTCTCTCTGGGCAGTTGTCCACCTAAAAGTTGTGAGGTTTCTTATACTTCATCCCTTCTTCCTGTTGGCAGGTTCATGTCTCGGGTAATTCTCTCCCACCATAGGTGCAAATAGAGTCCAAACCATGTGGCAGTGCCAACAAGTAGCCAGTGCACAGCTATGTAAGTTCCATGACATCAGTGAAATTAAAATAAGACTTAGCCTGCACAGTCTTTACCCACTGAATGGCCCTTTGGGTGTTGCGGTAAGTGGACACCATGTAGTACCCCAGACTTAGAGTATGTTGGGGTTTGAAACTTTGCCACTTGGTTCCTGACACAGGGAAAAGCAACGGTGGCTTCTGTCCCTACCTGCACCTAAAACAAGAGAGAAAGTATAAAAGGGACAATCAAGCCCCAGATGCTTACATTAAAAAAAAACAAACAAAAAACCTGTGCTACATAGTACAGCATAGTGCAGATGAGGACTGGGCAGCGGTGAGGCTCAGCCCTCATCTTAAAACTGTTTGACTTTGTGGAGGGAGTCAGTTTAGGCCATATAATCTGACACAGATAAAAGATGGTGAAAAAATAAAATGCACAAAGAGGCACATTTCCCCATACAGATATCAGTATTCTACTGCTGCCCTCAAAAAGCTCAACTTTATTGTCTTCTCAGCACCAGTTCCTCTAGTCCTTCTTACTGCAGCCAGTATTGTCTCTCTCATGCGTGCGTGCGCACACACACACACACACACACACACACCCACCCATTACACAGCAGGCACGGATCAACAATTTTCCAACTCTCATCATTTCCTCCTCTTCAGTTAAGTGGAGAATGCTTTATGTCATTTCATCTGTATGAGGATGAAAGCTGAATGTTGGCACAGGGTGCAACTCAAGAGAAACACATCATTTTCTCCAAGGCCTTCTAGAAATTGCTGCAGCATAACTAGAAGCTAGCTAACTGGTTTTTCCCCTTCTCCCTAGGGATTCTCCTTTAAGAGGTATACCTTTGTCAGGAGCTTTGTCAATATAAATATATACGCTACAGTCTCACTGCCAGGTAGAGCTGGAGAAAGACAAGGGCCCTAGAGCCACTATGATGATGTAGGACCCTGCAGGAGCAGCCCTGACATCCATCTGAATTAGAGTTTTCCTTTCCATCTGCCTACCAACTGCAGGGAAGGAAGGATATGGATTCTTTATAACAAGAAATGATTACACTTTGAAAATTCACAAACTAATTGCATAATCTCCAGTTGAGAACAAGTGAAGAAAGCACATTCTTTACACATCACAAGATGCACACATGATGTATTTTCCAAACCTTTCAAATTTCACAGCCCAATTTTTCTGCCTAGACCAGCTCTCTGTGGCTTTGCACTCAAAGAAGTTACAACAGGACTGTGCCCTTTTAGTTAATCTATCCAGACAAGTTTTTGTCTTGGCCAAATAGAAGTTATCACTATGACTTTGATGTAAAAGAGGCACTTTATGTCCAAAAGCTAGTCCAACATGTTTCTCAACTACACCACAGTGGGTGTGTCTACACATGCAATTAATGCGCCTGAATTTTCTGTGCAGAAGATTCAGGTGCATTAAACTGTGCCTGGGCATACATCTGAACATGCACCCATCAGGACCAAATTTGCTTCTGCCCTCCCCTGCTCCTCTGCAGCAGCCAGGGGGACCTCCAGTCTCCCCTGGGTTCAACGCCCAAGCTGTCAGGGCACGTCCACATGAGTGCGCAGGTGCCTCTTGCCCCACCTCAAACCCCTTTGAGGCAGGGTAACAGGCACATGTGGGAACAAGATTGGGGAGAAAATTAGACCCCAGGGTCTAAAAAAAAATCAATGTTTAAAAAAGTGGAGTAGGGCACAGTCCTGGACTCTGCCATGAGGCAATTAGAGGCTGGGTCCTCCATGGAGATGCTCTGGCTGCCCCAGCCCCCCTGACCCCTGCCAGCCCCCAACCCCTGCT
>NW_017728992.1:50070555-50070953 GCF_001723915.1 Gavialis gangeticus | reverse complement strand
GGCTGGGCAGGGCAGCCATTGGAGGGACTGCAGCAACTGGTGGGGGATAGGCCAGGTGGGGCAGCAATTGAGGGGCTGGGGTGGGGCATGTGAACCTTGCAAGGGGGGTGCTTGCTGCATATTATCCCCTGTGGGGGCCATTTGGCTCCCGTTGGGGAGCCATACCTCTTGTGTGGGGGCTGAATTCCCTGTTGGGGGGAAAACCCCCTGTTGGGGACCAGTAATCCTTGTGTGGGGGTTGAACCCCCTGTTGGGGGGCCATACCCCTTGTGAGAGGACTGAACCCCCCATTGGGGGGCCAAATATCCTGTTGGAGGGCCAAATCCCCTGTTGGGAGAGGCAAACCCCTTGTGTGGGGGCCATCACCCTTTGGGAGTGCAGCAAAATATGTATTCATG
>NW_017728992.1:50056316-50064599 GCF_001723915.1 Gavialis gangeticus | reverse complement strand
CCAGGCAGGGTTATTTTGCCCCAAGTGGCACAATTTGCTCCTCACCAAAGTGCTTGTCCGAGCACGTGTGATGAAGCAAAAAGCCCCAGCTCAAATTTGCATCGATTCTATTTGAGCTGCTGCAAGTGCACATGCTTGCATGTTTGGACGCACCCTCAGGGGGCACAGGGCTGACCCCAGTCTCCACGTGGCTGGGAAGCAGCTGCCCACAGACACAAGACAGCTCCCCCATACCCTGCAGAGATTGGGACTGGCCCCAATCTCTGTGCAGCTGGGAAGGAGATGGCCTGGAACTGGGACAGCTCCGCCCACTGCACAGAGATGGGGCTGGCCCCAATCACCATGTGGCTGGGAGGGAGCTGGCCCAAAGCCAGGACAGCTCCCTCCACCACATGGAGATGGGGGTTAGCCATGCAGCAGTTGCCTGGGCTGACCAGGAGCAAATTGCTGCTTGTCAGGGTCTACACGCACACTTTGGTGCATTAGTAAATGCATGATTTTTCTAGTACCTGTATGTATTGGTACTAGCAAATGGTGCATTAGACTAATTTAATGTGCAGTCATTGCCACACTTTATTGCATATTAGATTAGTCTAATGTTCAATAAAGCTTCTTGTGTAGACACACCCAGTTATTCCAATGAAAATTATGGCAAAAAAAACCCCCTTGCCTCTGTTAAAAAAATGAAAACAAAACAAAAAAAACAAAACAAAAAACAAGGTAGGAGAAGTTCATGCAACCCATTGCAAGTGCTTTTGCTACCTTGACCTTTCAAGGACATCAACTACAAGTTTCTTGTCAGGCTCCTTGAAGACAGCTGGAGTGCTTCAGCAAGGCAGACTGGCATCAGTTTGGGTTATTTTTCCTGTAGGATCACCTCTATGGAATAGAAAAAGATAGGGTATTAACAAGTCTGAGAGGAAGCTAAACGGAGAAAGCATCTTTTGCTTATTAAACCAGGGTTCATATTGTATGATGCAAACAAACCACACCCGCATGACAGACTTATAATAAAGGATTATTATATGGGGTTTTCCTTAAGGCAATAAGGTACAATCCTTAGATGAATATTGAAAAGTAGATTACAGGCATACCTCGTTTTATTGCGCTTTGCTTTATTGCGCTTCACAGATATTGCGTTTTTTACAAATTGAGGCAAGACCCTCCACCAGCAAAAAGATTACGACTCACTGAAGGCTCAGATGATGGTTAGCATTTTTTAGCAATAAAGTATTTTTTTAATTAAGGTATGTACATTTTTTTTTAGACGTAATGCTATTGCACACTTAATAGGCTACAGTATAGTGTAAACATAACTTTCATATGCACTGGGAAACCAAAAAATTCATGACTCGCTTTATTGCAATATTCGCTTTATTGCGGTGGTCTGGAACCGAACCCGCAATATCTCCGAGGTATGCCTGTAAATTTCACTTCTCTATGTCTGTTTGCTGATGGATAGTTACAAGTTGATCTCTTAAATACATATACTTTATAGAATAAATATTAAATATTATATTGTTCTAGTTATAAGTCAGCCTTGTCCCTGTCCCCCCAAAGAACTATAAAAATCACACTTTACTTACTTACATCTACATAACTACTATCACCTCCCACAAATCAAGCTATAATTGTGCCCTAATGCCCAGTTTTTGTTTGACTCAGAAAAAACAAGTGAAAAGTTGGTAGTTTATCAGTAACACATTATTTGCCTTAGAACAGCCCACAGTTACGTGACTGGGAAAATTGGAAACACTGATGAGACACCAGTGCACTTCAATATGCCAACAAATGTTACTGCGAACACAAAGGGTGCCACATCTGTCTTTGCAAAAACTATGGAGAACAGTAAGAATAGAATCACTGTGATATTAGGCAATCTAACAGATGGCACAAAATTGTTTCCTTACATTGTGCTTAAGAAGAAAAATCTTCCTAAATTGAAATTATGCGCTTATGTTTGGATTTTTGGTTCAATTTTAAGAAAATGCGGGGTAGACATCTTCAGAACAATACAGCCAATTATAAATACTCCAGTATGCGTGTTCTTTCAAAAATATACCAGGTTATCCATATCCACGAAGACAAATGCCTAAATATCATTAACATTATTTAACTAAGTTAATAGATATCTGGACACTTATGCATCATCTCTTATTTTGTATTGTGTTCCATTCCTTGTAACTGAGGTTGGTACCATCCCCTATTACTATAGTTGATATTTCTCATTATAAGACCCATTTTTTAGTGATTTAGAACTTTACGAAGCTTGATTCATTTAGGCCAGGTGTTTGCATCAGATTGAATTTTACTGGAAAATTTCAGCTAAAATAATTCAAGAAAAAGGCTAAGGAAAAATATATTTTGCTCATGTTAATACATTCTAGCAAACCTTTTCTCGGAACAACTCTAGTGTTGCCATATTTTGCAGCAGAGAATTAAAATGGATCATCAGTGTTGCCTTTGGGTCAACAGTGTGTGTTTTTGTCAGTCCCATGTAAATCTGCTTAAATTTGGCCAAGGTATAAGTGTAGCAGGCTTGCCTTTTGGAGCTTGGGTTGAGTCCCAGACTTGAAATCTTGCTGTTTTGATTGGTGGAATTCATCCACCAATCAGAAGGCAGCAACAGGCATGAAGTCAGGGTGAAGCAGTAGCCCAGAAGTGCCCCTGAAGACTTCCATCAGCGGGGAATGGCAGATGGCTCCAGCAGGTAGGGTCTCTGTGTGCAGCACAGCACACGGCGTCCAGACCTTGGGAGTTGCGTGAGGCGACTCAGGTCTGCAACCTCTGGCGTGCAGCCAGAGACATGGTGCACAGGCTGGTGCATGGAGTAGGACTTTTGGAATGCTTGGGTGGCTCAGGTCCTCAACCCCCGGAACAAGGCTGGGAGTTCGGTGCAGGAGGCACTGCATGGAGGGTCCAGGAGCAGACCGAGCCTGGTGCTGTATGAGGCAGCCCAGGTCTCCAACCCATAGCAAAAGGTTGAGTCCAGGGAGCCAGATGGTGATCAGGCTACTGAGCCAGCAGACAGGGCCGAGCCAGAGGCCCCAGAAGCCCTGCATAGAGGAGCCCTGTTCCGGGGGACAGTGACCCCCCACAAAACCCACTGCAGGCAAGAGAGCTTGGCACAGAGCACGAGGGCCACCCTCTAGGTCTGGGAGCCATGAGTTGCAGGGAAAAGAGGATTCCCACGGGGAGGGAAAGTCCTCCCCTGGTTAGTTAAGGGCTCCTGAAAGTGGAGGTCCCACTGGGAGGGCCCCCCTAAAGTTACCAGCTTCCTTGTAGGGCTTGGGAAAAGCCCAAGGGCATTGGAGCTTCCCCTTGGGATTAAGTTTATCTTTGAGGCTCTTGCACCATAAGTGGTGTGATGTCATGCCTTACTGTTGCAGGGCATTTTAGATGCCCGGCTCCTATAAAGAGTGGAAACTGCAAGGGAAAGAGCCCTAGCAGTGAGTAGGGAGCCCCAGCTGTGAGTCACCAGGGCAACCCGAGTGAGCTAGCGACCCAAACCTACGAGTGGTCAGCTGACAGGAAGGGGCAGGGCCTGGCTCACACATAAGTCCCAGGCCTGAGGCCAGGAGGGCAGTTCCCTGCTAACAGCCAAGAGGGAAGGAGCTCTGCCTGAGCAAGCATAGGGGAGAGGCCTGACTGCACAAGCAGCTCCTGATACTGTTTGTGGGACACAGTATTCCCCGGTAGGGTTTGAATGACGTTACAGCTGGGCAGCTTGAGTTTATGTTACAGCCCAGGGGCTTGTGTTTGATTTATTACTGTTTAAGACCAGTGGCTTGGGTGAGGCTATTAGGGGGTGGAGGAGGCCTCATAGGGGACCCACGGCAGTGTGGGGAACCCAGCGCCAGAGAGGGCGCAGCATTTCGGGGTGCACCGACCCTGAGCACCAGTGAGGGCACAGAGCAAGACAGGGCTGTGGAGAGCCCGAGCACCAGTAAGGGTGCAGTGTGAGACAAGGCCGCAGAGAGCCTGAACGCCAGTGAGGGTCCAGAGCGAGACTGGGCCACGGACAGCTCAAGCATCACCGAGGGCACAGAGCAAAACTGGGCTGCAGAGAGCCCAGGGAGGACAAGGGGGCCAGAGCAGAACAAGGCCCAGACCAAATGACGTTAGCACCATCTGTGAGGCTTGGGCTGCAGTGTAGGGGAGGAAAAGAGCCGCAGATAGCGCCCCCTTGCATCAGGGCAGTAAATGGGAAGCCTCCTGCTTAATTAACATCTTCTAATTAATCAATTAACAACAAGGTGTGGCAGACGAGAAGGTGGGCAGTTGGCCCATAATGGGTGCGTGGGTTCAGGAGTAGATGGACCCCAAAGAGGTGCACCTGTCATAATGGTGCATTGGCCAGGAAAGTTTCATACAGCAGTATGCATCATAAGACACTGGTTTGCCCATATGAGGAAAAGAGCCCTTGGGTCCACTGAGAGAAAGCAACAAGAGCAGACACTAATCCTGGACCCAGAGTCACAGCAGCAAGTCTTGAATCAGCTACATCAAACCATACAAGGTGGAAGTAAATGGGCAGCCTCCTGCTTAATTAACATCTTCTAATTAATCAACTAAAAACAAGGCATGGCAGGAAAGAAGGTGGGTGGTTGGCCCATAATAGGTGGGTGGGGTCACCTGTAGGTGGACCCTGAATAGGCTCACTTGTGACACTTACATTTTGTGAACTCTTATGTTTGTAAATTAGTAGATGCGTAGAGTCCTAGGGCTCTGCTGGGACCCTCTGTTGCTATTATTTCCTCTGTTGTTTATTTGTATTTACTTGTGGCTTTTTTCTTGTTCACCCATACTTATCTATAGTTTATCTGTTGGCTATCTATGTTTATTTTGGGGGTTATCTGTGTGAGGTCAGATACTTACCTGTGACTTACCTGTATCTGGAGCACTGGTATAAGGTTTTATGGCATTTACCCAGAGGGTATTGTATTGTTTATGTTATTTGTTTAGATAGCTTTTATATAAGTGAGGTAACACGGGATACTCACTTGCAGCCCAGGACGCAGCCCACGGGGAACAGGGAGAGGAACCCGCATGGCTCGTGAACGGCTTCTATGTACAGCTGCGGCCCGCTGGTAACATCAGCGTCAGATGCTGGCCGGCAAAAATAAAAATGGCGGCAGTTGCTGTGGAGGGGGCAGATGGTCCGGAGACAGAGCTACAGCTGATGCCATCAGTGGATCGAGCCCCAAGGAAGGATCCCAAGGAGGCTGGTGAGCTGGGGGCAAGGTTTGTCGAGGAGAGGAGCACCCCATCGTGGTCCCTCGCTGTTCGCCAGAGGACTGAATGGTGGCCTAAGGGAAGAGGATTGGAGGCACCCTCTGGAGCGCAGCAAGACCCAGATGGAGTGTCGGGATGGTGGGGTGTGGAGGACGGCACGCCAGGAGGCAAGAGCCCAGGATGGCCCGGACAGGGGTCATAATTGGGGCGGGGTCACCGCCGGGACCAAGGAGGGCGAGGGAGGATCGGCGCAAGCTCTGGGGCGCCAGATAGTGGGTAGAGGCCCCTCTCTGCATTAAGGGGCCAGGGATGTGGAATAGGTTGAGGGTTGGTGGAGGAGCACTGAATTTTTTATTTTGCTGTTGTTGGATTACCCCAAGTTGGGGGAGTTTGAATTCAGTGAGGGCACCCGGGTGTGCGGGCCATAGGGAAGCCTGAGAGGGGCCATCGTGGGGCAGTTCCCCGTGGGACGGGTGGAAGGAGTGAGGTTCCGTAGGAGTGTGCATGGCCTCCCACGTTAGGCTTTAGAATGCAGGAAAGTGGGAGATATCTACAAGGAAGGCCATGAGACAACAACACGATGGCCCAGCAAAGGTGGTGTGAGGCCGGGGTGTATGGGTGGTGGAGCCCCGTGAGCAACCGTCGGGCCGGACCCAGGTCACCGAGGGACCCGCTAACCAACCCCGCCCATTGAGGAACACCAAGACGTGGCAGATGAGAACGGAGTTGGTGATGTGGGAAGAAAGAGCTACCTCGATGACAAACTAGCCTGGAAGGGGCGAAACATCTGTCAAGAGACCCGAGCTGCCACAGACCGGCTAGCAGAAGCCTGGCGGTTGCAATATATATAGTACATATGTTATATCCATGTTTCTTTTCCTTGTGATAAATTAATGTAAATAAATGTATATATAATTAAGTCCCCTGACTGTCCTGGCCTGGTTCTACAGGGACAAAGGGAAATTGAGCCATCTGCAGTTCCCCCCATGGCACACCGGCCAGCTAACAATTCCCTTCAATTAGAGAAGGGGAGTATATACCTGAGTTACCTGGGCTACATAAGCATCCCCAAAACAAAAAAAACCTCAACTTGCACCTGTCCAGAGATTACCTAGATTTCAGTGAGTGAAAATCCTCCAATTCCATCCTCACTGGGCATGCTTCAGCCCAGGGCTGGATGGGACTTTCAGCTCTGGGCTGCTGTGGCCCTCACTAAGCATAGATGCCTGAATTGTAACCAGGGAGGCTTCCTTTCTTAGGGAGCAAACAGACATTGCCCTTGGACCATCATAAAAATTTTAATGGCAGCACAAATTGTAAGCAGACAGATGCCATAGCTCATTGTTGTGCTCCAAGTGCCCCAAAGTGAATAGAAGCAGACATTGCTGACCTGAAGTATGCAGTATGCAGATCAGCTGGGATGGGACATGTCCTGTCATACCTAATCAGCCTTACTGGGTGACACACACATTACCCTTTGTCCTGCATCAGCTTCCCTATCCAATATGGGACAACAGGCATTCCCCTTGCCCAGGCATTTCCTGCGTTCCTTGCTGCCCAATATCAAGTCCTGCACTTACCAGTGCCTCACATGGAGGCACCTCAGGAGGTCATGTAGTCCAATCCCCTGCTCAAAGTAGGACCAGTCCCAACTAGATTATTCCAGCCAGGGCTTTGCTGAGGCAGGCCTTAAAAACCTCCAAGGATGGAGAGACCACCTCTCTAGATAACCGGTTCCAGTGCTTCACCATCCTCCTAGTGAGAGAGTTTTTTCCTAATATTCAATCTAAACTTCCCTTGCTGCAACTTGAGACCATTGCTTCTTGTTCTGTCATCTGCCACCACTGAGAACAGTCTTGTTCCACCCTCTTTGCAGCCCCACTTCAGGTAGTTGAGGGTTGGTATTAAATCCCCTCTCAGTCTTCTCTGTCGCAGACTAAATAAGCCCAGTCCCCTCAGCCTCTCCTCGCAAATCATGTGCCACAGCCCCCTAATCATTTTAATTGCCCATGAGGGTATCTGCAGTGTCCCATGCTTCACACAGAGGCACAGATCAGCCCAGGTTCCTACATGGAGACAATGGGTGCATCTTCACATGTGCTTTAATATGCAATAGCCTATTTTACTGCAAATTAAAGCATCATGTAAAAAATCATTCAAATACTCTAATGCACAGGAAAATAGGCTACTGTAAAGTAAGCATCACTTAAAAGCATGCACTTCCACTGCTGCGCATTAGGGCAGTCTAATGTGCATTTATGTAGTACCTCATATTGGAGGTACTAAATGTAAAGCTCATTAGGAAAAGTGCATGAATGCATGTGTAGATGCGCCCATTAAATGCTGGGGATTGCCCACTACCCTTCCCCTGTCCCTAAGGCAGGGGCCAGCTTGACTCCCATGGAAGCTTGGGATCACACAGGTCCTAGCATGGAGTAAAGTCTATTTGTTCAACATCTGTGCTTCCATAAAAATTATGGTGGTACAAATATGACGCTGGGTGACGTCTGTTTCTACTCAATATTGCCAGGACCAAAGATAGTCACAGTCTGTGACACCTTAAATGGAAAGATGTCTGTTTGCTTATTGCATGCCATAGGAATTTCCCTACAGAGGATTCCTGCAGTATGCATATCAGGCTGCTGCCCTTTAACTTGGGGCACATCAGCAAATGAATATAACCCCATAGTTGTCCCCCCACTTATAGTGCTAGGGGCTGTTTTCCCATAGGATCAGGGCCATGAAGCTCTGGGAGTAACAGGGGCCCCAGCGACATCTGTGGATACTAACAAAGCAGATCAACTGTGCTGGGACACATCCCAGCACAGCTGATCCTGCTCCAAAGACCACGTCTGTTTATAGCCTTAGGCTCTCAGTTAACACCTTGCTGAGCCCAGGCAGCTGTCTGAATTAAATGCAAAACTAGTCCAGCCAAGAGATGGCCTTACAGAAGGGAATCAGGGGGTATACTGAGACATGGAGTGCAGTGGTGAGGTCAGGAGATTAGGGCTGGAGGTTGTCAGAGGAAAGTTACCAGTGTGCAGGATG
>NW_017728992.1:50047621-50051316 GCF_001723915.1 Gavialis gangeticus | reverse complement strand
GCTAGGGTCGGAAGGGACCCCAACAGATCATTGAGTTCGATCCCCTGCCTGGGTAGGAAAGAGTGCTGGGGTCAGATGACCCTAGCCAGATGCCTATCCAGCCTTCTCTTAAAGACCCCCAAGGTAGGGGAGAGCACCACCTCCCTTCTAGATTTTGGCCACCCTTACCATGAAGAAGTTTTTCCTGATATCCAGCCTAAATCTGCTTTTGGTCAGATGTGGGGGATTGGGCCCCTTCCCGGCAGGGGTGCTGCGCTGTGGGGCTGGCAGAGCTGTGGCAGGATGGATAGTGTTCTGGCCGTGAATCTGAGCTGTGAGCAAATGAAGCTACTGTCCATAAGCCCCTGCCTTTATTTGTTGCAGGAGCCAGAAATTTTGTCGTGAATAAGACAGGGGTTGCAAGAAGAGACAGGCCAGTCACAGTCCCACGATTATGGCAATAGAATGGAATAGAGTTCTGTCCCCGCCGGTGTCAACAAGCTGCTGTCTGAGGTTGGACAAGCCATTTAAATCAGCCTTTTCCGTGGTGATCACTTAGAGTGCATGGGTTTCAAGTCAGACATGAAACATGCCAATCAGACATGGGTCTGATTGACAGAAGTGCTGAATAGTCATAAGGATAACTGAAGCTACTGGAGGCTGTGCTTTGAATATATCAAGTGCTAGTGGGCATGTCTACATGTGTGCTTTAATACACCGTAGCTTATTTTAGTGTGCATTAAAGCATCATGTTAAAAACTGTGGTTATGCTAACATGCAGTAAAATAGGCTACTGCACATTAAGCATCACTTAAAAACCATGCACATGCCTAACTGCACATTAAGGCAGTCTAATATGCATTTCTTTAGTACCTCACATTGGAAGTAGTAAATGCACATTAGAAAAAGCGCCTTACGGTACATGTAGATGTGCCCACAGAATACAAAATTACTTTGCAAAATCAAGTCTTAAGAGATTCAGTTTGGGCAGCCAATATTTGCAGGGTCTTTAATTGTGCTTTCTCTATGTGCATCAGCTCTCCGCTTCTAGAAAGGGAGATAACTCCCCACCCACACCCCAAACTCACAAATGTGTTAGGAAAATACGTTAATGTCTGTGAAGTATGGAGACATTCTAATAGGGACCCTATAGAAAAGCTCATGGGGTGATTAGTAATTCTTACTTCAGACTGATGCTTGGATAGTATACAGTAACTATTGAATACCTGCTTATGAAAACAACAATTAAAAAACACAGTCCCTTCTACACAAAGAATAAGGCAAGTTATATGCAATCATGTAACAAAAGATTGTAGCATAAAGAATACACATAAGGGGGCTATGTTGAAGTGCCATAGACCATCTTAATTTTGGTATTTCCTAGTTTGGAAGTGCTTGACTTTGCCAATTTAATATGTTCTTTTAAAAGTAGAGTTTCTGTATAATTATATAACCCCACACAGCAGAATGCACTCTGAGATGATATAGAGATGTTATCAGCCTGAGTTTGGAGGTGCCCACATTATTCATGTGTGGCACGCTTTGAGTATGCCATCCAGATCATCCCGAGCAAGTGCCAAGAAAACCTTTATAGCACACAACACTGTCACATATTTTGTATATGCCATATGATTCACAGAAAACTATTTTATCGTATCTCTGTTTGAAACTCTGTGCTCCCCTAGTGCCCACAAACTCAATTATACAGACCTCTGCCATGCTCAGCATCTTGCAAGTAAAGCTGTTAGGGCCAGAGCCTGCAAAGGATTAACACTCACAACTTCTTTTTGATTCAATACAAGATAAGAGATTCTTAGCATTTCATAGGCTCAGGCTCCTTGACTCCAAGAACACCAATTCCAGATGCAAATACATTAGTAAATACCCCACATCTTCCTAATTTCATACATATTACCCTTTTTCAGACTTGGTTGAGCTGCATGGAGGTGTGTGTTTCTCAGTTCTATTGCCACTAGATGGAACTAAAGAGTCTTTGGTCTCAAGACTGAATCTAAATCTACCATACACTGCATGTTAAATGGCAAGTTGTCACATTACTACAGCTGTATATAAATCAGCAGTATCAGATAGGACATGAAGAGAGAGGCAAGGAATCCTAATAGGACAAGTACCACAGCTTAAAAGAATATGCAGACATCTATGCAGGACCCAGTAACTCCTTACAAGGAGCATCTATACATGCATTTTAATGTGCAGTATCTTATTCTACTGCACATCAAAGTGACATGTAAAAAAACTGCTAATACGGTAATGCACAGTAGAATAGGCTACTGTGCATTAAGCATTACCTAAAAAGTGTGTGTTTTCACTACTGTGCATTAGTGTAGCCTAATGCGCATTTATTTACTACCTCATATTGGAGGTACTAAATTTAATGTGCATTAGACAAAGCCCATAGTTTCGTAGATTCCAGGGTAGGAAGGGACTTCAGTGGGCCATTTAGTCCAACCCCCTGACCCTGGCAGGCAAGAAAAGGGTCACCAAATCTGGGGTCATGTGATCCCAGCCAGGTGCCTGTCCAGTCTCCTCTTGAAGACCCCCAAGGATGGGGCGAGCACCACCTCCCTTGGAAGCCCATTCCAGATCCTGGCAACCCTGACAGTGAAGAACTTTTTTCTAATGTCCAGTCTAACCCTAGTCTCCGATAGCTTATGGCCACTGTTCCTTTTTGTTCCAGAGGGTGCCCTGGTAAACAGATCATCGCCTACTTCGTGTTGCTGTCCCCTTATGAATTTGTACACCTCCACAATCTTCTCTTGGAGAGGCTGAAGAGGTTAAGGTCCCTTAGCCTTTCCTCGTAGGGTCTTCCCTGCAGGCCTCCAATCAGACGAGCGGCTCTTTTTTGAACCCTCTCCAGGTTGTCCGCATCCCACTTGAACTGCGGCATCCAGAACTGGACACCACCTGCGCACAGGACTCCAGCCGCCTCCTGACCAGTGCTGCGTAGAGAGGGAGAATCACCTGCCTGGACCTGTTTGTGAAGCACCTATGGATGCACGACAAGGTGCGATTGGCTTTCCTGACTATTTCGTCACATTGATGACTCATGTTCATCCTGAAGTCAACAGTGACTCCAAGATGTCTTTCTGCTTTAGTAGTGCTGAGAAGGTCGCCCCCCAGCCTATAGGTATGATGGCAGTTTTTTCTCCCTATATGCAGCACCTTGCACTTGTCCTTATTGAATTGCATCCTGTTGCTCTCTTCCCACTTCCCCAACCTGTCGAGGTCAGCCTGGATCTGGTTCCTCCTCTCCAGGGTGTTAGCTTCACCCCATATTTTTGTGTCATCTGCAAATTTGGACAGGGTGCTTCCCACCCCCTTGTCCAGATCACTGATGAAGATGTTGAACAGCGCTGGGCCCAGAACTGACCCCCTGGGGGACTCCACTGCACACATCTTTCCAGGTTGACACTGACCTATCTACTACCACCCTCTGAGTGCAGCCCCTGAGCCAGTTTGCTACTCATTCTACCGTATAATCATCCAAGGCAAATCTCCTCAGTTTATTAATAAAGATGGTATGGGATACCGTGCTAAAGGCCTTCTTGAAGTCCATATAGATAACATCCACCTTGACTCCTGCATCTAAACATTTGGTGGCCTTGTCATAAAATGAAACTAGGTTAGTCAGGCAGGACCTGCCTGCTATAAAACCATGTTGGTTACCCCTCCACATCACATTAGTCAGCAGGCTC
>NW_017728992.1:50034948-50042621 GCF_001723915.1 Gavialis gangeticus | reverse complement strand
ATGCTTGGATAGTATACAGTAACTATTGAATACCTGCTTATGAAAACAACAATTAAAAAACACAGTCCCTTCTACACAAAGAATAAGGCAAGTTATATGCAATCATGTAACAAAAGATTGTAGCATAAAGAATACACATAAGGGGGCTATGTTGAAGTGCCATAGACCATCTTAATTTTGGTATTTCCTAGTTTGGAAGTGCTTGACTTTGCCAATTTAATATGTTCTTTTAAAAGTAGAGTTTCTGTATAATTATATAACCCCACACAGCAGAATGCACTCTGAGATGATATAGAGATGTTATCAGCCTGAGTTTGGAGGTGCCCACATTATTCATGTGTGGCACGCTTTGAGTATGCCATCCAGATCATCCCGAGCAAGTGCCAAGAAAACCTTTATAGCACACAACACTGTCACATATTTTGTATATGCCATATGATTCACAGAAAACTATTTTATCGTATCTCTGTTTGAAACTCTGTGCTCCCCTAGTGCCCACAAACTCAATTATACAGACCTCTGCCATGCTCAGCATCTTGCAAGTAAAGCTGTTAGGGCCAGAGCCTGCAAAGGATTAACACTCACAACTTCTTTTTGATTCAATACAAGATAAGAGATTCTTAGCATTTCATAGGCTCAGGCTCCTTGACTCCAAGAACACCAATTCCAGATGCAAATACATTAGTAAATACCCCACATCTTCCTAATTTCATACATATTACCCTTTTTCAGACTTGGTTGAGCTGCATGGAGGTGTGTGTTTCTCAGTTCTATTGCCACTAGATGGAACTAAAGAGTCTTTGGTCTCAAGACTGAATCTAAATCTACCATACACTGCATGTTAAATGGCAAGTTGTCACATTACTACAGCTGTATATAAATCAGCAGTATCAGATAGGACATGAAGAGAGAGGCAAGGAATCCTAATAGGACAAGTACCACAGCTTAAAAGAATATGCAGACATCTATGCAGGACCCAGTAACTCCTTACAAGGAGCATCTATACATGCATTTTAATGTGCAGTATCTTATTCTACTGCACATCAAAGTGACATGTAAAAAAACTGCTAATACGGTAATGCACAGTAGAATAGGCTACTGTGCATTAAGCATTACCTAAAAAGTGTGTGTTTTCACTACTGTGCATTAGTGTAGCCTAATGCGCATTTATTTACTACCTCATATTGGAGGTACTAAATTTAATGTGCATTAGACAAAGCCCATAGTTTCGTAGATTCCAGGGTAGGAAGGGACTTCAGTGGGCCATTTAGTCCAACCCCCTGACCCTGGCAGGCAAGAAAAGGGTCACCAAATCTGGGGTCATGTGATCCCAGCCAGGTGCCTGTCCAGTCTCCTCTTGAAGACCCCCAAGGATGGGGCGAGCACCACCTCCCTTGGAAGCCCATTCCAGATCCTGGCAACCCTGACAGTGAAGAACTTTTTTCTAATGTCCAGTCTAACCCTAGTCTCCGATAGCTTATGGCCACTGTTCCTTTTTGTTCCAGAGGGTGCCCTGGTAAACAGATCATCGCCTACTTCGTGTTGCTGTCCCCTTATGAATTTGTACACCTCCACAATCTTCTCTTGGAGAGGCTGAAGAGGTTAAGGTCCCTTAGCCTTTCCTCGTAGGGTCTTCCCTGCAGGCCTCCAATCAGACGAGCGGCTCTTTTTTGAACCCTCTCCAGGTTGTCCGCATCCCACTTGAACTGCGGCATCCAGAACTGGACACCACCTGCGCACAGGACTCCAGCCGCCTCCTGACCAGTGCTGCGTAGAGAGGGAGAATCACCTGCCTGGACCTGTTTGTGAAGCACCTATGGATGCACGACAAGGTGCGATTGGCTTTCCTGACTATTTCGTCACATTGATGACTCATGTTCATCCTGAAGTCAACAGTGACTCCAAGATGTCTTTCTGCTTTAGTAGTGCTGAGAAGGTCGCCCCCCAGCCTATAGGTATGATGGCAGTTTTTTCTCCCTATATGCAGCACCTTGCACTTGTCCTTATTGAATTGCATCCTGTTGCTCTCTTCCCACTTCCCCAACCTGTCGAGGTCAGCCTGGATCTGGTTCCTCCTCTCCAGGGTGTTAGCTTCACCCCATATTTTTGTGTCATCTGCAAATTTGGACAGGGTGCTTCCCACCCCCTTGTCCAGATCACTGATGAAGATGTTGAACAGCGCTGGGCCCAGAACTGACCCCCTGGGGGACTCCACTGCACACATCTTTCCAGGTTGACACTGACCTATCTACTACCACCCTCTGAGTGCAGCCCCTGAGCCAGTTTGCTACTCATTCTACCGTATAATCATCCAAGGCAAATCTCCTCAGTTTATTAATAAAGATGGTATGGGATACCGTGCTAAAGGCCTTCTTGAAGTCCATATAGATAACATCCACCTTGACTCCTGCATCTAAACATTTGGTGGCCTTGTCATAAAATGAAACTAGGTTAGTCAGGCAGGACCTGCCTGCTATAAAACCATGTTGGTTACCCCTCCACATCACATTAGTCAGCAGGCTCCCACAGATGTGTTCCTTGATAATTTTTTCTAGGATTTTCCCTGGGATGGAGGTAAGGCTGACCGGTCTATAGTTCCCTAGATCCTCCTTCCTCCCCTTAAAGACTGGGACAACATTGGCCCTCTTCCGATCCTCCAGGACCTGACTGGAGCACCATGAGTGCTCATATATCCTTGCTAGTAGTTTGGCTATGACACTCGCTAATTCCTTCATAACCCATGGATGGAGTCCCTCTAGTCCCAGTGATTTGAACATGTCCAGTCCCTCCAAGTGTCCTTTTACCGTATTGGCACTGACCATTGGTCGGCTGATGTTCCCATTGTTGGTGTCCACGATGTGTATTGAGGGTTCGTCTAGATTCCTATTAAAGAAGACAGAGGCAAAAAAACTCATTGAAGAGCTCTGTCTTGTCCCTGCTATCCATCACTAAGACCCCTGCCTGTCCTGCAGGGCTATGCTACCCTGCACCCTCTTTTTGCTCCCAATGTACCCACATGAATGCACATGTAGATGCACCCACATAGGCATAAACATATGATGTCCTTTACACTGTATTAATTCAGAGTATTTGGCCCCCAAATCAAATGCCTTTGGTGAACTTCTGTCTGGTACTCCAGATTTGCATCAGTGTGAGAGCACAGAATTTGGCCCCCTGGCATTGTGTCACTGGCTGAGCTCCTGCCCCAGAAATTAGAATGTGTAAATTCCAGATTAATTTGGTTTCAGGTTTAAAACCAGATTTCAGACCTCAACCCTCCCCTACCCCTTGAAGCAATGGGTTACTGTGATGAATAAAACTACAGAGGTGACCAAGGATGAAAACATGAATCCATATGAAATACCATGGTTCTGTCTGACAGCTCCTTGTGACAGGAGAACCCAGTCAAATCCTGTTTTCAGCTACCCCGTGCAATTCCATAGATAGTTCATCTATTGCTACGCCACCATGGTCAGTTGGTCTGGCCTCTTGATAATACAGGCAGTACATTTCCACCTTCTAGGCCCTTCAATAAGCCAAAAGCTTGTGACTGAAGCAGAATATATCATTAAAAAAGCTACCCATGGGAGTTAACAGTTTCAACTAATGAAGAATCTGACATAGTGCTTGGACCAACTGAAATGAAGCGATTAGGAATGTAGAACTGGAAGGGGCTTCATGGCCCAGCAAGTCCAGTTTCCTGTTTGCACAGGCAGTCCAGATGGTCTACTCCAACCCTCCTCCTAATTATCACAGCCACAAAGCAACTGAAAATCCCCCATAAGGGGCCACAGATAAAGAGGGACCAGGGCATCACCAGTGCCTTGCCACTGCAGCCATAGAAAATCGCTCACATGATCCTAAGCAGAGGAATGTGCCCCATGCTACAGAGGAAGGCAAATAAATAAATAAATACCCTATACACCATATCAATCTGATATCCTTTCTAGTCTCAAATCTAGTGACTTGTTTGAACCTGAGCTTTAGACAACTACTAAAGTTTTTTGTGCCTTTAACACACCCTAGCCGAAGTCCCACATCTAGCTGTTGCAGGCAATGACCAATATTTTAGAGAAAGGTGAGGAGTGGAGGAGAGAGGTAGTAATGCATTCGTGGGCAAAAAAAAATATTTTTCTTTGCCCCTTGAGGTGACCAGCAAAAGCCCTGAAGCATGGAACTACCAGGCACTTCTCAGAGAGCTCAAGTTATTTCTTGGAGATACCAAAATACTCGACTGTACATATGACATGAACATATTACCTTACTACACATACATCCTGTCATACTATCGCTTCTATAAACCTGTCAAACACAATCTTGAAGCAATTCCTTACCTCAACACATTTTCTAGAAGACCATTCCAGGACTTAATTCCTCTAATGGTTAAAAACCTTCTAATTTCCAGTCTAAATTTGTTCACAACCAGTTTGTACACTTTTGATCTTATGCCAGTCTTGCCTCTACCTTAAATAGCTCTTCTTCTCTGATATTTACCCTGTGAATGGATTTATAGAGTCATTCTATCTACTTGTCAATCTTCATTTCCTTATTCCAGACATATCTTCTTTTAACTGAGGACCCTGTACATATTACCTGTCTTTAAAGAGCTACTGCATACATAAATTTCCTTGACTTTAGATGCAAATGTGGTCATTTTTTTCCACTGACCCCAGAACAAAACAAGGCCAACCCCCCTCCCCCCAAAACCAACAACCTTTTTATAGCTTCTGCATCTGGTAGTCTTTCTCTCTGTTTTCATTTCTTCTCTCTTTTGTTCATTAGGGGAGCTGAAAGAGAGGCTTTATATAGAGAAATGAAGACCAAGAATTACACAGTATATACTATGTATCAGACTATATATATAGTGTGTGTGTATATGTAGTATGTATGTATGTATGTATATACACACGCATATATAGATATTGATATAGATAAAGATACACATTTTATATAGAGAGAGACTAGCATAGGTTTTATATAGAGAAATGAAGACCAAGAATTATGCAATACATACTCTATATCAGACTAGATACTATATATATCAGATGATAGATAGATAGATAGCTAGATAGATACAGGCTATGAAATACTGGAATCAGACTCTGAAAAACTATTTTTTGCCTAGTGGGTGATGCTGGACAAGTTATTTCACTTCTGTGCTTCACTTTCTCCAACTGTAAAATGGGAATAATGTTGCTGACCTTTTTTCAAAAGTGCTTTGAGGTTTGCTGGTGAGAAGTTCTAGATAAGATCTGGGAATTATTATCACTATTTATAATTTTTGGGTACCTAAATACTGCATTGATGGATGCAGCAGACAGATTAGATGAAGGAACAAAGCAGATAAAGTTATGTTCTTTGAAGGTTGCTGTATACTGTCTCCCCTCAATGAGAGCATTGTGCAAATTGCTATGAATGTCTGTGTAGGTAAGTAATATAGTTAAGTAATGGTATTCTGTGTATAACAGATGCACTAATGAACATAGTCACTTATAGCTCTTCTAGGGCCCAGTTTTGAAAAGTGATGAAGCATGTCCTGAGACTTGCTCAGCAGTCAGCACTCTCACCTCCAGCTGACTTGAGCAAGAGCAGAGGGTGGCCACCATCTTTCTGGAGGTGCTGAACACCTTGCAGGTCAAGCCTAAAATGTATAATCTAGAATTATGTTTTCTACATTCACACTGTTTAAGAAAAAAGCACAGCTGGATATAATATTAAGGGCCTAATCCAGACATGGGTAAAATAGCTCTAAGTCCCCTGAATATACCAGGTTTGGATTTGGCCTCAGTGCATTTTATTGACTAAGAGGTACCAGCTAAATGCCAGTAAACATATCAGGTTTTGATTAGCCCAGAATCAATATCTAGATGTATAACTGTACCTTTGGTCAATTTAATTTTATTCCAACAGCACAAACTAAACTCATACACTATTGTGTTAACTTTGACTCAAAAATTTCTCTTGAGAAATCTGTCCATTCATCATCAAGATGCCTTAAATATGCTTAAAAAATTCCCTACCAATGGAATAACACAGGAGATAGAAACTTATGCTTAAGTTTTGCCCTCTGAATCACTTTCAATTTGTATTTCCCTCAAACACTTGCAAGCCCCCTGAAGCTCCTTGAAAACTGCTGCGGTGTATGTAGTAGCTCAGATTAAATTGTCTCATGCTTTCCTGCCAGACTCCACTGGCTTTCAAATGTGTCAGTACTGATTTTAAAGTTTTGCCAATTGCTTTCCTTATTGGCTTATTGATATTGAAATATTCATATGTATACAAGTTTTCAAGATGGATATACTTGTAACAATTGAACCATTCCAAAATGTCACTGACTGGGAACTGGTTCACAGTTGTTGTGGGACAGGGTGCAGACACATGTAACAATTAAACCATTCCCAAATGTCTCTGATTGGAAACAGGTCCACAGTTGTATGTGAAGTGCTGTGGCTCTGACACACAGGGATGGGAGTGAGCACCCAGCCCGACATGTCTCACAGTGGTTGAGTCTGAGGGAATGCTTGCACCCATGCTTCTGGGGTGTCAGGAGTGGGTGACCTGTGACTGGAGTTGTTTACACTTGTCTGTTTTCCCTTCTCTCCTATACATGATTTCAATAAACTTCAATAGCTTGCAATTGACTGAAGTCTACAGTACATTTGCCTGACTTGAGATGGCCAGAGGGAGGTGAAGGAACTGCTTGGACCCACACTTTTGGGTTCCTGGGTGGTGGTGAGGGAATGGCACAATGAGGGGGCATGATAAAGTAAGGAGTGAAGACACAGCTGGCTGTTAAAAAGATAGCTTTTATTGAAAAAAAAGCGAGCTCATTGATCAGAAAAGTGCCAACAAAAGGCAAAAAAAAAGGGAGCAGTAGAATTCTTTCTGGGTGCATCTACACATGTGCATTTACTGCGCAGCACCTGAAACTATTGCGGAGTATAGGTGACCATCTACACATGCTTGTCTGTACTGCACAGTAAATATGGTGACTTACATTGACTTGAGTATAAATTTGATATCTGCATCATGCAGGTATCAAATGTATGCCCAATTATTTACTGCGCGGTAACGCACATGTAGATACCTTACTGCATAGTAACACTTTGTGCATGGACTGACTTGGGACTAGCTTTAGTCCCAAGTCAGTCCAGACACAGCATTAATGTGCTTTAATGCTGCCATGTGTAGACGCCAGCCTTTTCCTGCTTACTGCACAGTACATTTAACCGCTCACGTAGGTTCCTAGCCAAAATGCAGGACCTCCATCTTACCCAGGAGGTACACAGCCCCACCAGGGGAGACGCCTTGTTGGACCTGGTGCTGGCCACGGGTGATGACCTGGTGAGGGGGCTGCGGGTGCTCGACTACCTGGGCGAAAGCGATCATCACCTGCTGGAATTCACCATCCAGCGCCAGGTGGCAAAGGCCTACAGCAAGGCAGCAGCCCTAGATTTCAGGAGGGCGGACTTCAATGAGCTAAGGAGAATAGTTGGGGAAGCACTGAGGTCCCAGAGGGGAGGGGAGTTGGGTGTCCAAGAAGAGTGGTTGCTCCTTAAGGAGATGATCCTTCAAGTCCAAAGGGAAGTAATCCCAATACGGATCAAAGGGAGCAGGAGAGCGCAAAAGCCCCATGGCTCACCAAAAGCATCTGGTAATGTCTTCTAGCTAAA
>NW_017728992.1:50032560-50034937 GCF_001723915.1 Gavialis gangeticus | reverse complement strand
CTCAGGTCCCTTCTGACCCTACCAACTATGAAACTATGGTGTAAATGCATGTGCAGACATGCCCCCTGTGTACCATAGCAGCCATTTACAACAGTGGGTATGTGTATGGTGGAGGGAGGGGAGAAGTGGGGAGTGATGAGGTGGGGGATACTTGTAGGACCAATGTTAACCATGTTACAGAACACTTGGTGTCCACACATAACACTGAACCAGTTCACAGTGAACTAGTTCAAAAGAATGCTTGATTTTCCTGGTACGCTTTTGAATCATTCCAAGAGGCTTTAAACCAGTTTAACAGTCTTGTATGGGTTTTTTTTTCAGGTTTAAGTGACATTTAAACTGGTCTAAGTGTATGTATGTCTGTCAGCAGCAATCCCTCCATTCAGGGATGATTTTTACTGTGGCTCATTGATGGATCTTAAGGTGACTTAAGAGTCCAATCCTTGAGCCACAGAAGTTTCAGGTCTTTCCGCAGGGGAGAGCAAATCAGAGGCCAAGTTTTCTCTCCTTTTCCTTCTTCCACTCTCTGTTCTCTCCTTTGAGGGCAAGATGTTTTACCTCAAAGGAAGCTGCTGCTTGCAGGCCCATTAGAGTCTGTTAGTAGTCAGTTCCTCCCAGCCACTGATGTTGGTGTCCATATTCTTGAGGTATGCCTTCAATGTATCCTTCTAGTGTGTCCTCAAGCCACCACAAGTTCTTAGGCTGCAACTAAGCTGGGAGTAGAGCGTTTGTATTGGAAGTCAACGGTTGGGCATCCACACACAGCAAAGTCGGTGCTTCAGAAGCACTGATTCAGTGCTAATAATATTGGCTTCTGCTAGGATGCTTGCCTTTTTGTGGTGATCTTCCCATTTTATGTGAAGGATTTTCTTGAGGTCTTGGTGATACCTCTTCAGGCTCTTGAATGATGATGGTACATCACTCACATTTCACATCTGTAGAAGAGAGTGGGAATGATGACTGCATTGTAGACTTGAATCTTGGTGTCTTTCTGGAGATTGTAATCAATAAAAACACACCAAATCAATGTCCTGAAGGAGGCACTTGTGCACCAGATCCTGTGCTGAATCTCCTCATCAATGTTCACTGTCTGAGAGAGGTGGGCACCAAGGTAAAGGAAGTGCTTGACTACCTCCAGGGTCTTTCCCTTTATGATAATTTGAGGAGAGGGGCCACATTCATGGCCTGGAGCAGGCTGATAGAGTGCATACAGTATGCCCTGGAATATAATACCTACCCCATTTTTGGAAGGCAGAATGAAAGGGAAAACATGATTTTCTGGAATTATAGTTGCAGAGATCAGGGACAGAAACTAATCTTCAGCTGGCTCACCTTACCTTTCCTGCTTAACCAGAACTGAAACCCTAGGTGTTTCTGAAGACTGGTCTTCATGGGAGGATTTATAATTTTGAAGAGAGCTAAAGAGTCTCCAAGGCTATAAATACAAGGAGAGAGACCAGGAGTGTCTAACAGACAGCAAAATTGTCCTAAGAAAGGTTAGCTTGATTAGTGGAACATGAAGACCCATTAAAAAGGAGATGATCATTAACACCTCTGGAGCGAAGAACGATGAGCTATTAAGTCTATTGACTCCCTCAGCCACCTAAATATTAATGCAAGAGCTGTTGCACTGTGAAGCAGGACTGAAAACAGGATGCTTCTATTCCAAACAAAAAATCAGCTTCCTCACTGAATACATTCACTCAATTTTGGGGGACTGATTTTGGGAAAAAAGATGTGTGTTGTATGTGAGAAAATATGGTATCTATAAATAATAGTTATTTTTCATGCTTTGGTTTCTCGGTGCCCATACTGAGACACCCTCTAAGTTTCAGAAAGCGTGGAAAATTTCTGCCTTTTCAGGAGTCCCAAGTGGAGCCCACAAAAACTGAGGCACAGATGGCTAGAAGCTACATCTAAAACCTTCATCTCCCTTCATGACACCTTTCCCACCAATTCTTCTGTAATATGGTGAGACTAGAACTGGTTTACATCAGGAGGGTGCTGTGAGGGTTAATTGCCTTTTTTCTTACTGCTTTTTGAAAATGAAAGATGATGTTCAAGGGTTGCTGCTAAGAATTAATCCAATCTAACAGGTAGTAATATCCTAAGGCAGCTCTGGTATATGGAGAATTATACTGTATCCACTTAGAGCAGGGTTAAATTTGGTTCATTAACCCCAATTTCTGTAGAGGGCTTTTCATAGCCTTCCTTCAGCATTTTTAATAGTGCAATGGCTGCCAGTGTCCCTGTGCAAGCTCTGCTCTGAGCCTCAGTGGGACACTTGAGTATTCCTCGCATCTGAATCATTTCATCACCTGGGACCTGCCCCTTGGATTCTTGTGTTTGCTTGTTGAATTCCCTGCCCTGGTAGATG
>NW_017728992.1:50008865-50027560 GCF_001723915.1 Gavialis gangeticus | reverse complement strand
CCACTTAGAGCAGGGTTAAATTTGGTTCATTAACCCCAATTTCTGTAGAGGGCTTTTCATAGCCTTCCTTCAGCATTTTTAATAGTGCAATGGCTGCCAGTGTCCCTGTGCAAGCTCTGCTCTGAGCCTCAGTGGGACACTTGAGTATTCCTCGCATCTGAATCATTTCATCACCTGGGACCTGCCCCTTGGATTCTTGTGTTTGCTTGTTGAATTCCCTGCCCTGGTAGATGTGATGTGCAGAATGTCTGACTGTGTTTAAAAGTCTTGTTTGAGGTAAACTTAAATGAAAAAATCTTTTACCACCAAACCTGATAATTCACCCATATATTATCATCTGTATTGTTTTCTTTGCCCCCTCCCCACTACTTTAATAACTGGCTATAGCATTTCTGTTAAGATGGGCTTTGCATATTAAATTCTGTTTCTGCACTCCTCTTATTCCCCAACTGAAATAATAATTTAAATAGGAGCTATTTTAATTGATTTTGTTATGGCTATACTAATAGTTTTGAACCTTTATACACCTTGTCACCACCAAATGTCAAAATTTTCAAGTGTGGCCAGTGACGTTGGGTACTCATTTTGAGACACCTTAAAAGGAGCCTAATTGTCCTACAAGTGCTCAGCATCACCCTTCATAAAAAAAGTATGTTAAGTTGTCTCAGGTTGGATGCCTGAAAACTAAAGTAATGCAAATCCCTAATCTTCTATTAAAAACTTGGTCTAACAAGCTGACTCTAAAGCCTTGTACACAGACTTTGCACAGGAGATCTCCACAGTGTAATGAGGCCAAGCCAGAACCCTGGACCCAGCTAGTTCCAATCAAGAGATCAGGGAGAGTCATCCCCTGAACAGGCACCACATACACCAAAGCCAGAGCAGTGTCCTGGTCCCAGCTGGACTGAGTGAGGCAATCAGGGCAGCCAGTCCCCTGAAGCCACAGGCAATGGCTTCACCCACTCGAGCCCTTAAAAGCCCACAGTGCCCTTGTCCAGGAAAAGGTGGAAGTTTTTACTTCTGACTCTCTATGTGTTTCCTTGCTGTTTTTCTGGGGTGGTGTGTTGTTGTTTTTTTTTTTTTTTATTCCTGGCTCCAACTCTAGCTTCTGACTCTGGTAAGAGCCTTGGCATGCCCTGATTCCAGTTCTCTGCCCTTAGTTTTGGCTTGACTTCTGGCTCTGGCTTTTGGCATCTGATTCTGATTAGCCCTTGGCCTACCCTATCTCTAGCTTTGGCTTCTGACCCAAGCCTATCCTGACTTTGGCTATGGCTTCTGAATACAGTTCTGACGTGAGACCCTTCCAGACCCCTAGCTCTCTAGGAACTGGATTGCGCCTTTGCTTTGGGTGTCTAGCCATTAGACCTAACTGCCCACACCCTGGTATATATCACACAGCAGTCAAGAATCTGCCTCCAAGAAACTTTGGCACAGCTACTACCCAGGGGGCCATATAGTTCCCAAGGTGGCTACAGCACCAACCCCTTCCTCATTCTCTCTGGGAGATTTTTTGATCACTTAACTTCTAGCTGGTAGTCACAACGTGGTTCCCAAACAGATGGCATGTCTCACAAGTGCTAACCCCCATGCCAGGCATATGTACTATATTTTCTCATATACAACATGCACCTTCCCTTTCCCTAAAAAAACAAAACAAAACAAAAACAAAAACAAAAAAAACCCCATCTACTAGAAATTGGAATGTGCATTGTAAGCAAGAAAACACAGTAATAGAAATTCCTACCTCTGAGAGGTGGCAGGGGAAAGAGAAAGTAAGCCTACACAAATTCCACAGGAAGCAGCAAAATGAGTATGCTGGGATCCCTGCTTACTGCTGCTTATCAGTAGTTTCAAGGAAAGAGTTCTCTTTTATTCTGCCTTTAAAGTGCACGTTGTATTCCAGGCTGCATTCTATGTAGGAAAATATGGTATTACTGTTCCCATTTTGCCAAGGCACAGAAAGATTGGTCATAGAACTGCATGGCAGATCTTAGGCTAAACTAGACCGTCATCCTGCTACAGCTTCTCATCCTGCAAGCTCCTTCCTCTGTCCACAAGGCCATAGTGCCACAAGGCCGATCAAGGAAATAATGTGAGCATATGATGAATATGTATAACTGATATAAAATATGTATATTGCCTGATATGAAATGTTTAACTTTGTTGCTAGATCTTGGCTATTTTACTGCTCAATTTTAGACTCAGTGTTCCAGTACTCAGCTGTGCCAAGTGACCATTAGCTACTAGGAGCAGTCTTCTCTTCCCTGCAAAAACTGCTCCCAGCATCATGCATTTTCAGACTGTCAGTTCTCTCACTTGCATGTGTTGTGGTGGGATACAACTATTACAGTGCATGGGTGACGTGCATTGGTGGACAAGAACCATGCTCGAGTTAGGCTCAATTCACCCTACAGAATTTTGAAAGCATAGCTATGTTAGCTGGGCTGTGAGTCGATCATACCCCACCTTCCAATATAGTTAGGCCAGAAAAACCCCTGCTGTGGATGCAACTATGACAAATCAATATGACAAAAGTAGTGTTACCTTGTTCAGAAAGCTGGTGTAGCTACAACAGCAGGAAAAACCCTGTTGTTGGTATATGCTATGCCTCCTGTAAGGGTCTTTTCTAATCTAGCTATAGCAACATAGCTATAGTGAAAGAGGCTTTGTAATGTATTTTGGCCCTTACTGTAGGAGTTTTCATAAACCATCCCTGTCTGCCTTTGCACTGGGATGAGTGTCATTGTGTTGATAGGAAGGAGATGATACCCCAGAATAAGAGCCTAAACTCTTCTACAGAACCACCTCAGAACCCAAGCCATTGCCTCACAGGGAATTAAAAGCCTTCTTGGAAAGGAGAGCACAGCAACATAGACCTTCAAGTGTGGGCAAATCAAACACAGGAAGCAGTCAGAGGCCCAAGTGCTGGTGGGAGACTTGAGGACTGACTTGTTCAAAATCCACTGAGTAGGAAGAAGAAACAAATGCACTCTAGTGCCAAAGGTGAGCCAGTCTATTTGTCAGACTGACATTATCTTGACTTTGGGAGCATGTTCCTATTGGTGTAAAGGAATACACCTGTACTACTGTGTGTTTAAATCAAATGTTGTGTGGGAATGCATGGTTCAAAGATGGTCTTTTCCTCAGCTGCTTTAACAAGCAAACAAATTGGAATATTCTGACTGGCAATTCCTTGTTGTTATCTCAGCTCACTGCAAACTCCTGTACTATTTTGGCTCAGCCACCTGCTCACCACAGCTCAGTTTGTTGCTAAGTGTCAAAATACCCTAAATCAGAATCAGCATCCCGGCTAGCAACCAAGCAACACTAATGAGTTTGCAACACAATTTACATGCAGAAATCTCAACTGCTGCTACTATCATGGCAGCAACTGTAGAAAGCAGCATGGCTAGATTAATGCAGAAACAAAATCTAAGAGTAGTGAGTCAACTTTTTTCATGCATTCAATTTGTCTCCAATGGTGCTGCTTCGGAGTTCCATAATGTCCTCATGAATGCCCTTTGTTAACACCAAGAAAAGCCTGGTCTTAAACGCATTAATATCAATGGATCTGGCAAAAAAGACAGACAAATCAAAACCAAAGCATAGGCGCACAACCTATGCCACGCGTGATTGACATTGATAGTATACGCTAATGTTAATGACACAGGAGCATGTAGCATACAGGGCAGTTCAAACAGAAGTCTGCTACTACTGCATCTTGCCACTAGGTGGCCACGAACAAACAGCCAGCCAAGGATAAAATATGGTCCCTGCACAACTCCTACACTGGTGTAATTCACAGTAGTGGATTTTTACCCCTTATTCTTTCAGAGGTAATTCTTCATTGTATTGGACACAGTTATCCCAGTGTTTGCATCTTCTGTTCATTACATTTTTATCTCAACATGAGGCTGATGACACTGGTATCAATGTGTCATGTATCCAGGCCCTAAGAAGGAAGAATAACAAATCAGAAGCAAACTGCAATGAAGTAAATTTAGATTAGATCTCAGGAAAAATGTCCTGACTGTTAGAATAGTGAGGCAGTGGAATAGGCTGCCCAGGGCAGTTGTAGTATCTTCATCATTGAGTTGTTCAGGGATTGGACAAGGATGACCTAGGAATAGCATTCCTGCAATCATGCAGGGTGGTTTAAATCAGCTGACCCTTACAACCCTGATTCAGAGAAGGGGAAATCCACACGTTCAACAGAGGAAGGATGAAATCAACACTACATTATACAGTGCATATTATACAATGATTCTTATACTCAACTAGACTCTGATTCAGCAAGTACTTAAGCCCTCGCTTAACTCCAGCCTTGTGAGTCATCCCACTCCTTACAGGAGGATGAAGCGTAATGTTGCACATATGCCCAACTACCTATGAATCCAGGCATTAAATTCTGAACATCATCTTCATAAAAGGGCCTTTATATTTGCAGGAATGACTTTGTTACTCAACTACTGAACAAGATGAAACATCAGGGAAAGTATAGCCTGAATTATCTGTGAAATTTGGGGAGGGAATCCCCCAAGTCGAGAGTGTGAAAGTCACCACTCTACAGAAAGCCAACACAAGGCCTCAGTACTGATTAAGTAGTACCCTAGAGCCAAAGGGTTTTAATAATAGATTGGACTTGCACTGTCTTTTTCTGTGTGAGGAGGCAAATCTTACTCAGGCCAAATACTGTAGGAAAAAAACACCCAAAGAACTGCCTTTAGGTTCCCAGCAAGTTAGGTCAAATAAGCACTTGTTTGAACAAAACCCAGTAAGTTTTTTGTTTTGAGGGTGTGTTTGTTTGTTTGTTTGGGGGGGTTATATAGGATAATTGTCCAATGTGTGTGACAAAAGCACAGAAGGCAAGTTTTCCTACTGAGCAATATTTCTTTGACCAACATAAGGATACAGTGAGTGAAATCACAGAAGTCAAACACAAAAGCTCCCATTGGCTTTAGTCAGGCTAGGATTTCACTGTCTCCATGTGCAAGCTGTGCAGGAGTTCAAAAATTGTTTAAACAATTGCCCAAGAATGGGCTAAGAGCATGGAACCCCTCCAGCAAATCCTCCTTCAAAATCTGAATGATTCTGGACGCGAGAAGTGGAGATGAGTAAGTCTTTGGCATGGAGTTTGGAAAGATATCTGCAGAGTATAACCATCAGTAACACGAGAAACTAGAACCACTGCCAGGCTTTCTAATCCATAAAAGGCCTTACTGGAAGTGCGGGCAGCTCTCTCAAATTAATCTTTATTTTTTTTTCTCTTTTCCTGACACCAGGACATGTAGAGTGTAATGGCATTTTAAACCAACGATAATTGGTATAATGTAGTTTGGGAAAGTCCAAAAAGGACATAATTACAATAATCAATACAGTAATGAGGGACAAAAGCTTGTATTAAGACTGTAGCAGTGCTCTTACTCAAATAAAAGCCTTGCTAAGCCATAGCATCAAAACCAGGAATCTTTTATTTTGTGAGGATGTGGATCACAAAGGTTGCAAGGGAAGGAAATCCACCACTGCTGTATTTTACCTATGTAAGGCCCAATCCTTTGTCAAGACCTTTATAAGTGACCCACATGCAGAGTCCCGGAGAAAACTGGATTCTGATGAAGAATGGAGCCATCTTTCTCATAGTAAAATGAAGCGCTTCAGCTTCCTGGACAGAAACAAAGAGCACTGTATTCATTCATAACAATGGAATCATCAGTCCAGCCCACATCCAATAGGCAGGAGTTTGTAACATCAAGCAGAAAAGCTCTGGCCAAAATTTTGTAAAACAAAGAATTAGTTTTCAAGGCATGAATAGGAAGGGAAGCTGAAGCTCACTTGTGAATGAGTTGTGAGTTTCAAAGGGCTGAGTCAATGCTTTTCTTACAATTCTCTGTCTTGTGTAAGAAGCATGAGCACCCTGTATTATTACATCTGAGAAAATCTTAAGGGTTAGATTCTCAGGGGGTATATGGCAACATGACCCCATTAAAACCAAGCTGGATCATTTAATCAAACTACTTTTACTTTCCACTATTTTCACTGAGGTTGTGTCAAAGTCTTGGGGTTTGTCTATACCCAGGGAATATAGGACTTTGAAAATGGGGGTGTGGAGTAAGGCAGAGAGGAATGGAGGCAACACCCTGCTATGGGAAGAGGTGTCACTCCCAAGAGCCAGGTTAACCCTTATTTGTAGCCACTGCAGTTTTATATGGTGAGCAGGGATCCTAAGCTTATGGAGCCAGAGATGGGTTAATCTGGTGCTTGGCCATGACAGCTCACAAACTGCTTTTGCAGCAGTTTACTGACACTCCACTCTGCTTTACTATTGAGAGGAGGAATCAAAGCAGGAAGAGAGGTGGAACAACATCTTTTCACCCCTCTGCAGATCCACCCCAACCTACACCCCCTCCATGCCGTTCCCAGGAACTCTGATCTCAAGCATGCACTGTCCATTTATCCCCACTGCAGGAGCCAAGTCCTAGAAAGGAAGCCACGTAGGCTTCTTAAAGCACTGCTAGGTGCACGTCAATAAGCACACTCAAGACAGAGGTCCGAAGAGATCTCAGGCTCTCAGGTCCAGTATATTCTGAGCAAAAATCTTCTGTTGGAGCAAGACTAGCTTGAGATACAGAAATGTGCTTAACATTAGATAATATGTTCTGCCATTTGAACTCTTTCAGAGTTGCAATTAATCCCCTTCTCATGCTTTCCCAAAGCGTGCCAGGCTAATGTTATTCTTTTTTTTACAAAGCATATGTGGTGGGCCTGGGCATGTCCAACACTTAGGGACCTTTTCCCAATAATTCAGGGGACAGTGGCAGTTCTGACTCTTATGGATGAAACCGGCATGGTAGCACATATCTTAGTTGTAAGTGCTGCTGTTCCACTGCTGGTATCAGGTCATGATGTTGCTTTACCATTGCAAAAGATAAATCCTTTATCTCTGACTAACTGGGAAGCCTGGCTTAGCCAGTCCTTCCAAAGCTTTGTTCCTACTTTGCAAGTCTAGCTTGTTCTTGTATGTGCTTTAACAGGAAGAGGAAGATAGAATTGGTACCTCTTAGCCTGACTGACTGGACCCTTTTACCACAAGTTGGGTATATTGGCTATCTTGTGTACATGTTTTGAGATACACATCTCTAAAAGCTAAGTGAGCTTTGCAACAGATGGCACTATCATAGAGCCTTATTTCAAATAAGCACAGCTTCCCTGCTTTCTGCCATGGGAGGAGCATCATCTTCTCTCATTGTGTTCCCTGACTGACAGGCTGCACCTATCAGTTATTTCACATCTGATATTTAAATTGCAAGTTATTCAAAGAAGCAACAGTCTTTTCATATGCTGTTTGTGCTCTGCTCTGGTTCATGATTGGTACTGCTAGATTCTACTGCAATAAAAATATTAGTTGTGCTATCCATGAATGCAATTACATCAAAGCCAACTATGAAGGATTTAAGAAAGCGTGGCTCATTTCTACCTATCTCACTCATCATTGTTGACATCGATTCTAAACTCACTGGTGCCTCAGTCTAAGTTAGACCTAGACTTCCATTAGCAATTGTATTCCACACAAGATCCCAGGCAACAAAGGGAAATACTATTATTTTCTTCTGTCTGGTGATTCTCTATGTAGGACACTTCCAGTGAACAACACCAAATGCTTTGAAAAAGAACATTTTTAAAAGTCACCCCTTTCCTTTGAGACAAATGGAATTTTAAAGCTTCAGAATGTTGAAGTAGCATAATTTAAGAGAGGAAAGGGGAAAAAAAAGCAAAAACATGAATAAGTTACCACCTTCCCCCTTGTATTGTCACTGTGTAAACCAACTAATAAGAAAATTAATAGAAAAGTAGTTTTCCACTTTGGCATGCTTAAACAATCATCATTCAAAAAGCTGCAAGAAATCAGCGGCTTGTTGAGGCTGTCAGCAGGTCAGCACTGTGACGGAAGTTTATTAACAGGGCTGACAAGGTTGCACTGTGCTGTCTGAGCCAGCCGCTGATCGCAAGGTTTCTAATTCAGAAGCTCTTATTAGCAACCATCCCAGTTTCTTGTTTTTATTTGTAGGACTAATGGAGGGCATTGTAAATCTGTAAGTGATCCATCTGAGGACTCGGGTTAGATTCCTAAGGTTAGAATCATAAGAGAGCAGCTTTATAGGAATGTGCACATCCTGTGATTTTCCTAGTTTACTGTGATAAAAGTTCTGGTAGAAAAGAGCATGTAGGCTGAAACAAGAGAACTAGGTTATATCCCGGTAACTGGTGCTCATAGAATAGATTCCCCCCAGAGAACTACACTCTTGGAATCGTGCAGCTGTCGTGTAGACCTTATCTGTTAAAAGGCAGTTTGCCTACAAAAATGAAAATTGCTTTATTTATCTGATACTGACGCTTGTACCAGATGACTCACTGGCACAATTTTTTTTCCATCTTTCTGTTGAGCTAGAAAAATGAAACGTGTTACATTCATTCACTGTGGGCTGCAGAGCAGGGGAAAGGACAAATTTAAAATCGGGGTGGGGAGGGAAGGGGGTTTCCATCCAAGATCATGAGTTTTATTAGAGTTCCTGGTCAACTGCCTGGCATTTGGAACTTAATAATCATGTTCAGGGTTAGAAGCTGTCATGTTGAGGGGAATTAAAATATGGTATAGAGTTGGCCATGAGAACCTCAAGTGGGAAAAATAAAGGTCGTGTGAAGTCACCAGTTCTGCTTATTGGATTTCAGCAAAGAATGTTTCCATAAATACGTTTCTTGGGTAGACGCTTTAAAAAATGTATATGAATTTCAGCATTGCCTGTTGCCCACTGGGAATCTAATCTAGATTTTAGTGAAGACAATGACAATTTCCACTGACTTCAGTGAGAAATGGATCAGGCTTTAAGAAACAATAGACCACCTATTCATCTAATGTAACTCACCATAGTCCCACCGACTTCAGTTTACTACAGATTAACCTTAGAGTTTCAGTACCAAAACATCATCAGCACAGATGATCAGAAAACATTTTATTTTTAATTATTTTCATCCCAGATTTTGGTTGTCTTTTTTAATTTTAAATTTCAAAGCTTTTTAATATGAAAATTTTCAGTTGGATCTAACCAGCAGAAGAGAGTCCTCATCTCACACCTCACTGCTAGTTCAGCACATTTCAAACTTTTAAGATGGAAGAAGAAATATTGTCCTGGAGAGATTAGCCTGTCCCTTGTTTACCATCCCTAGAGTACTCTGAGGTTTAGTGAAACTGCTTTATTCTACATTTATGATACAAGAACAAAGCACATATAGGCATCTCAGCACATGGATGGAGGCTTACAATGAAAGTTTTCCTTTATTGCACACAGGCCTCTTTCTTTGATTAATAACAGTAAATCTAACCAATTGCAAAGTTCTCATATAGATAGGTGCCCATCATAACAGTACATGAACATATTACTATCACATCATTTAAAGAGGAAGCTTCCCTAGGAAAAGTTACATCCACTACTAGCCCTGACATCAGTAGCAAGAAAACTTGCTTTTTAAATAATCTTAAAGACCACTAAAAAAAAAAACCAACTGAAATCTTTAAGGGACCCTTCAGGGTAATGATGAGAATGAATTTCTCTATTAAGCTGCATTTCACCATGATTCAGTAATTAAACTGCATTCTTTCAAAGTCAAGGTATTTACAGCCAAATGAATGTTTCTTCTAGCTTAATTGAGAGGAAGGAATGCTTTTATTCAATACTCACCAAGGCTGAATTACAGCTGCATCATGTATTTGTTTACTCACAGGCCAAAGTTTCAGGAGGCCAGTTTTAGTGCTCAATAGAAGCCTTGTGGCCAGATCCTGCCATCCCTACTCCTGTTGAATAATAGTGCCTTCTTTCTCAGTTTCATTGATCTAAGCAGGACTAAGATGCGACACCCTGAAAGTAAAGAAAATGAGGGTGGCTGTAGGACCTGGCCTTTAGAAACTAGCTTCCATCTTCATTGGAGTAGAAGCTCTGAGTCCACATCACTGGTCCCTTTGGCAGAAAGCATATTTATTTTATAGGATTATATTAAATGTGTGTATATTGAGGGAAGGGCTTACTTTAGGCCTGATCCCATTTGGTCTCTGTCAATATTGGTCAGTGTAGGTTCAGCAGCTGCATTAGCTATGGCTAAGGAAGGCACTGCGATCGCATGCTGGCTTTGCATCCCGGAGAAGCGGAGTTAGGAGGGGCAGGCACTGAAAAGCTGCAGAACTGGAGAGTCACAGCTCAGTGAAAGAGGAGGAGGTGCAATACAGACAGAGGTTCAAAAACCTCTCTGAGCGATGGGCTACTTATACAAGTATGCGTATATGTGTGAGAGAAAGAAAGCATACTAAGAAAAAGATGGGAACGAGCAATGCGATTCTGGCTTTTGGCAGCCAGAGTGAGGAGCAATGTTATAAAATGTTGGTGGGTAAGGGGAAAACGAGCACATTTTATGGCTGGTAATCCCTGCATTAGTCTTTTACAAGATCACCTGAACTGAAAAATAAAGAGCAAATCGATACCTTGTTGCTGCTTGGGTTGTGCAGCGGTATAGCAGGCATATGGAGATACTCTGAAGATCCCTGCCCTCAGGGAGGGGAGGGCACAGCAGGATGTAAAATGCCTTTGCTTAGCATAGACAAGGCTAGCTACAATGAAGCAGTGGTCTAACTAGGGGTGGGTGAGCAGGGCACTAGCCCCAGGCACTGATTTAGAGGGTAGCCCATGCCACAGCAGCAAAGTGTGCAGGGCAGCAGTAGTGGTCTGTGTGCGGGGAGGTAAGACTCTCTAGCACTCAGCGTGGCACATCCCCTCCTGCCCTGCATGCCAAAATTCCTTGTTATGGCTTTGTCCTGGAGATGCTCCCTCAGCTTGTGAAGCCTCACTAGTAATGCTAGCTAGTCCCCAGATATAAAGTCCCATGGATTTTTTTTCTGGCAGGGTCTGCACTGTGGGAAAATAGATTCTCTCTCATCTGACTGTTCCCCAAAGAATAATGCTATTTCAGTGGAATACAACTTTTTGTTACCTCAACAGTTTCACCAGGAGTGGACTGGCAATCTCATAACATTAGGAATGAGATTCACCGCACTTTGTTTTTCTACCCCCAGTATGCATCTAGCCCAGAACGGAAGTAACTAAAAGTCATCCTCAACCCAAGGCTGTTTTGTGGTCTATTAAAAAAAAAGTCTTAGGTTGTAGTCAAGCTCTTGGCTGACGAGTGTCATCCACACAGAGACACTTCTGCTAATTGGCTCCATTGTTAGTCTCTTCACAGAGCCCAGAGATTGCTTCTCATTTTTGAAAGGTGAAGTGCGCATTTTTGCATGTGTTAGCTGTTATCACGAGCTCCAGTGGGATGTTTGTGCAGGCATCTCGCTGGCCTGGTTTTCACATGAGAAAAACACAAGATGACTGTGTGCACAAATTAGGCATATTGCATTCACATTATCTTCCAAAAAACAGGCCCTCTCCAGGCAGGATAATTATGCCACCCTCTTTCCCCTGGAAATGGTCCCTCCAACTGATGGCGGTGGGCCAGTGCTGGGGAGCTTGTCTTATGATTGCCTGTGCCATCCCAATTGTGCAAAGAGGCCTTCATCATCTGGGTTCTCACTGCACTGCACAGCATAAATTCACTTGCAAAATGAAAGGCATGTGAGCAAGCTAATTAAATAGGCAAAACTTGATTTTCTGCTTTCTAAAATAGGCCTGGATTGTGGAGGCCTATGACTGCTTGGAAGAACAAAACTGAACAATTGACCAAGCATTTCACTAATCCCCTAACTATGGAGCATCTGACAATAACTGTAGAAGACTTGGGTACTGTCTGAAAAGCTAGGGAAGGGAATCAGAACTCATGGTAGATGTGATATCTTTTATTAAACCAAGTAGATTTTTGCAAAAAAATGTTTTGTAGTTAACCTGGTACAACTCTTAGATGTGCTGAGCTTGAATATATGCATGTGGCTCTCTCGGGCTTTACAGGAGCTATATAGATGCATACTTGTGCAGAAACCTTTTCTTCTAAATCAGTGGTAGGCAACCTTTTCAGCCTGCAGGCTGGCATGACCCTGCTCAGGTCAGAGGTGAGGGCTGGGCTCTAGGACCCACCTACAACCAGCGCTTCTCTCTGCAATAGTACAAGCAAAGTTTCTGCAGGCAGCCCTTCTCCCCTCAGCAGTACACGAAGAGCTTCTGTGACTGAAGCCCTATGTCCATGGGCTGGATCCAAAGGCTCCACAACCTGGATCTGGCCATAGCTTGCTGACCTCTGCTCTAAATCACCCAAGCCAGTAATCCAAGTCTGACTGATCCCACAACATAAGAACATTCATGAAAGTCAGCAGGTGTTGAGAACAAATATACCCGGTATAAAACTAGACTGTAAAATCAAAACAGATAAGGGATCTTCAAACCTCCTGTAAGAGCCTATGGTTTGACATGACAGTAAGCTGAAAGATTCTGGAAATAGCATAGACTGTTGAAACCCCTAAAATATGTTCTGATTGCCTATTTCAATCGGAGGAGAGGGCCACCCTATTTTGGTTACTGTTTAACTGAAGGTCACTGAACTCCCAGTGTCTTGCACAACAGCATCAGGCCTTCCTCCCAATCCTGGAAGACATCCTGTGGAGGTCCAGACATAAGAGATTGATGGCCTCACCTTCACTGGCTTCATTTAAAGCCTGAGCCACACACCTCAAACATGACTTGTGAGTGTTTTTGGTTACCCCCTCCTAGGCATGATGTTCCTTCCCTACCTTATTACTCCTCTTCCACATCCTGTTTTTTTTGTCTTCTGTCTGATAAGAGCATGGCTCAGCTTCCCTGAGATAACTCCACCTTTTTCAAGACTGCCGTGAACCTGTAATTGGAGAAGTCCCCTAAAAGCAACATCTTAAACAGCCCGACCCTAGTAACCATCTGACAGGTCTTGGAGTAGCTAACAAACCTGTACACTATGTCCAGCAAGGCTGCAAGCAGAAGTCAGTGCCAAAGGCAAAAACCACATTTTTCTATCTTATTTTTATCTCATCCTTTCCCATTGCCTCATTTTATCTTACAGGATTCTGGATTGGATGCCAATTTCAACTGCCCATGACAATCTAAACTAGTTTTTCTTCTCCCCCCAAAACAGGACAACTAAAGACATTCTTTACAACTGTGTAGTTTGTAATACTGGGGTTGCTCCCTGGCTACACTGCTAGCCATGCTAGTGAAAAGAGAAGGAATAAGAGATTATCAAAATAAAAACCTTATCGAATACATTACATTCTAAATTCTTTTAACTGTTTTCCCTTCTTTGTAAATATTATTAATCTAAGATTTTTAAAAATAGTAGTTGTTACAATGGGAGCAAGGCAGCAATTACTTGGCGGAAAACACTAACTATAGCTATTGTTTAACCTTGTAACAATAGATTAAAGGTTTATTAAGCTCTTCCTCCTGGTTGGACCCAAGACACCCTCAGCACCACAACCATCCACCCACACCAAAAGGGAGAATTTAGCCCAGGCTGTATCTTCTTTATGACCTTTAGTTCACCTTTCCCAGTAAACATAATTTCCCTATCCCCATGGGCCTGAAAGGTTTGGCTCCAGAGACCAAACCACTGGGAAACCCAGAATCAGGGATGTGCATTTTCTATTGTCTCAGCATTGGGTACCTAGTCCTGCATGAGCAGGTAGATGGTCCATTTTGCCTCCTCCAATGTGTTTATACATCTCCTATATGTATGTGCTAAATTCCCAGGCTAGTTTTTCCCCTAAATTTATCTGACCATCCCTAGTTTAGATTTCTCTTTAAAAAATACCCTCTATGTCCTATGTTTATACAATCTTCCTTCTTTTAAGAGGGCTCGGCAGGTTAACTATTTATTTAGTACAAATTCGTTTTTGTGTCTCAAATGCACAGGATGAGATTCAAACTAAACTCTCTACTTCTGTGTAATTTTCCTCAGACCCAAGGAATAATGAATGGTGTTTCGTCCCTCATCATCTCAATAACTCCTCAATGGAATTCTCCACTCCAGCTTTCCAAGTTCAGTCATTTTCTCAGAAAGTAATTTCAAGTTAATAACACTAATAGTACTTTGCATAGCAATTCCAGACAGTCCTCTACATTCAAGGGCCTAGAATAGAATGCACAAGAGATTTTTTCTTTCCACTTTCAGTAAGTAACATTGTAGCTCCAGGACATATCCTTATAGTCATGAACTGTTTCTGGGTTTCTTTAAATCACTCTTTCTATCAAGCCTGTGTATCTACAAGAACTTCATCTCTAGAAACATTTTGTTTTGTATTACTTTAATTGCTCAGTCTTTTCTACAAGGGGAATGAACATTCTGTCACTTATGATACAGATCTTCTCTACAAAGTGCTTTGAGATCTAGAGAGGGAATATGCTTCCTTTTAGGAGTCCTGCTAGAGGGGAAAAATCTAGTGAATCAAATCCACGGGGTCATGAGCAGATGGAGAGGTTCCATGTATGTCCTGATGCTTGATTTGTGTATTTAGTGGTGTCATCATCAGAGAGGAGAAGCTGAAAGCCAGCAGCTGTTGCAGTAAGGAACACAATTAGGAAGGAACTTGGAGAAAGTATGTCAGTAACCTAGGATAGAAAAAGAAAGATATTGTAGTGAATGTTCAGTCCTAGTAATTTGAGAAGATTGCTATGATAGAAACTGCCAGAGTTGACAGCCACCCTTCCTTCAGGACAAATGTAAGAAACAGCTTGTTGCCCAAGACACAGACCACAAGCAGGGCTGGTCAAAGGTAAGCTCTGCAGGTTGATAAGTGGGTGGGTTTCACTAGGTCTGGTTTAATGAAGCTGTCTGTGAGTAAATGCAGACAGAAAACAGGCCAAGAGAAACCAAAATTATCAAAATTGAGAGTGAAAGCAGCACTGGAAACAAGGCTGTGGGAACAGGCCAAGAGAGAAAGCTGTATAGACAAAGCACTGGCTGGAGAAAAGATTTGCAACTCTGAGCAAAGAAACTCCCTTGTGATGTTCAACTCCTACTCCTATAAATAAGATTTCAACTCCCTTCCAGGTGGCATCAAAGAAATATCTGGCTTCATCACAAATTTATCCTATGGATGTTAGCCACTGAGGACCAAAGTGAGGACAACATTTCTGGAACAAGATGGATCAGTATGAAAAGAGACCACCTTGATTGTAGACCCTAAGAACTGCAAGGCCTCAAGGAATATAAGGTGAAATACAAACAGAACGATGGAGAGGACTCTGACTGAAACTCAGGACCCTGACTCCAGTTCAGACTCCCTGTGCAAACTTTTGTAAGCCACTAACTTATGCTGTGTCTTAGTTCCACATCTGCCAAAGCAAGCAAGAATTTCCCTATCCTACAGGGTTGCTGGAAGAATAAAGTCTATGTATCCATGAACCGTTAAAGTACTATGGCAATGGTGACCATGCACATACTAATTCAGAAGCCTAGTTAACTGGCAATTAGAGAAAAAAAAAGAAGCTATTTGTACCTCTGTATCTGGTCTCCTTATGCCTTAGGCCACCTGTAGGTCTTCCCTTTCTCAGAACTTACCCAAAACTATTCTTTCACTTCTCGTTATGTTATATGCTCCAAAGAGTTTCTCAGCCTGCCCTCTTCTAAAAAAAATTCCTCCCTATCATGCTAGAACCTATCATTGTTGAAATGAACACTTGGATTATTACTGACATGCAACAGATGAAAAGTTCTGCCCAGAGCAAAAAGCATTTGTACCAGTTCAAATTATAATAGTGCATTACTCTAAAAATTAACACATCTCAATGTTAAAATATTCAAAGAGAATAAAAGCTCTCAGAGAAGAAACTACATAATTACATGCAAAGTCACCACACCTAGCCTAGTTTTGAGATAGGATACTCCAGAAAAACACTTTAAAACATTCTTCTAATTTTTTCAGCCTCATATCTCAAAGACTCCTTGTCAAGATTAACTTTAGACTTTGCACATACAAAAATCCTCCTCTGGCTAGATGTAAGAAATGAGAAATTGTAAAGGGAAAGCAACTTTTCTTCCTCTAGAAGGTTGAAAAATTAGGCTTATAATGAGAGTGTAGACATTATCCTACTATGAAATCACTGGAGGCTGCATAGCATACTAGATATTTTTTAGCTGTCTGCCTCACAATTTCACTTCCTTGTATTTATGAAGACTGTCAAACTGCTAGACTTCCTAAATATTATTTTTGGTTCTTGTTTCTCCTTTGAGACCTTCGTTGACAAACAATGGAGTCCAAAGCTATTATATCTCATAGTTTTACAATATGTGAATAATCAATATGCTTTTGTAACATGACTCTAGACGATGATCAAAATTGACCAATGCAGAAAATACTAAAAATAGAAATATTAGACCATCAGTCTCACATCAGCTTTCCCCTTAGGAACATGGGGCATGAGCTGGTGGCAGCCTTTTGCAGCTTGTGCACTTACAATTGTAAACTGACTTACACCTCATGCACCACTTAAATTAGAACTTCTGAAAGAGTTCTCCAGCCTATTTTCTTCACTCATGATCCATTTCTCTTGCTAGAATAGAAACATTATTGAGAATTCATTTTTGATTAGGATCCAGTATCAGGAAACTCATTTAGACAATTGGATATAAACACATAACAAATGCTAACCACAGTAGCTTCAGATCTGAGTGAGGTGGGGATGGGGGGGACTGGGTTGAATTTCTTTATGTTTTCAAATTGTAGACAATCACCAGGAAAGCAATGCCAAATGTTCACATACATTTGGTAGTCAAGCCACAGTTGTGCATCTTCATGGAAATACTGACAATACTACTACTGCTTGTTTGTTTCAGTTCTTTAAAGACAAGACTTAGCCTCTTTTTTAGATAACAGTAGGCCTGGAGTACACTTATAGAATCATAGAAAATGAGGATTGGAAAGGACCTCAGGAGACGGTTTAGTTCAACACCCCAGTGGTGATGTGTAGGGGGTGCACAGGGGTGCACGAGCACCCCCTGAGAGCATTGGTGCACCCCCTGACAGCCAGTGTTCCCAGGCAAGGGAGGCAGGTGAGGGCGCTGGTGCCCCACCCTGACAGCACCGGCTGAGGAGTGCTCCAGGACAAGTGGTCTGCCCACAGCCGATCCTGCCGACATGTAAATGCCAGTGGCATGCATGAACTGCCAGTTGCAGGTTGGCAGGATCGGCCTTGGGGGAACCCCACCAGCCTGTAGGATCCCACAGGGGGACCCCCCCTGGTTGCTGACTGTTCACTAGTGGGGCAAGTGCCCCCCACACTGATTCAGGAGGCACCAGTCACCTATGCAACCCCCTGCTCAAAGTAAGACTATCCCCAACTACATTATCCCATCCAAGGCTGGGATGTTAAAATCCACCAAGGATAGAGACTCCAAAACCTCTCTGGGTAACCAGTTTCAAAGTTTTACTACCCTCCTAGTGAGATTTTTTTCCCCTAATATCTAACCTAAACTTCCATGGCTGCAACTTCAGATCATTGCTCCTTGTTCTGTTATCTTCCACCACTCATCAGTCTGGCTCTATCCTCTTTGAAACCACCCTTAGGTGCTTACCTATTTCCACAGAGGTATGGAGATTAACAACATGGCAACACAAATATACCATATTTACTCGTGTACCATATATACCTTTCCCTCCAAAAAATGGCTCTTTCAAAATTGGGAAGTGTGTCATAAACACAGAAACTTTTTTTTCTTCACTGGAAAAAAGGGAAAAGCAGAAGTATGCAGACACTATACTCTAATGGCTGCAAGGTGGCTGCCACTTCTCTATGGGCCCAAGAACTAGAAGCCCTTTATTAACTCTTGCACAGCTGTAGCTATTGGCTAAGAACTGTAACTTTTGCCTGAAGCAGCACTGAACTGGCTCAGGGCAAGTGAACTGCTGGATGCAGTATTTTGATGAGGCTTCTGGTGTGGAAAAAACACTTCATTATTTACAGAAATTTATATGAAGAACAGTTTACAATAAAGAAGTCTTGCTTCTGACCTGGGGCCTAGCCTTGTTGCTGTCCTGGTACACCAGGAAAGTCCTGCTGCCTTGCATAGCCCATCTCATAAGATGCCATACTTTCTGGACACACTGTGTTTCCAGAAATATTTACTATATGGAATATTCAGCCATGACTCTGGAAAAAATACTTTCTTCTACATTCTGCAGCCAAAAATAACAGGTGTGTAGCCGTGCAACACAGAACATGGCTTAGAACAGTGGTTCTCAACTTTTTTGTACCAGGACATATTTGTAAACAACAATGGCCAGTCCCAACCCAGTGCTCCTCACTCCTGATCCACTGCCTCCAGGCCCCAGCCCCCCAGTGTGGGGTAGGAGGTAGGTATATGGAGCAGGGAGGTCCCCAAGCAGCCCCTCACAGGCTGTAACTCTGCCATTCTGCAAGGGAAAAGCCACTGTTTCCCACAATTTTCTTCTTTAAAGGAGAATCTATTTTTAAAGTTTGTTCATGACTCTTTCATATATTTTCATGACTCTTTCAACATAGCTGTTGCTACCCTCTGGAGCTGCATGCATCCTGCTGCCAGGCAGGCAGGGGGGCGCAGCCCAGCCCAGTGTGGGGACGCATGTGGAGTCACATAGTTCCTATGGCAGCTGCAGTGGCTCACAAATCCCAGCACACGGCAGCAGCTGCCTCTGCTCCACACACAGA